>NC_090926.1:54312434-54615192 GCF_040938575.1 Ambystoma mexicanum
TGGAATCATAGGTCTGCAAAGAGGGTGGGGGATCACCCCAATGGGATTTCGCTTGCCCTGTCCCCTAGGAGGTGTTCATTTTAGCAAGTTCACCTCCCTAGCCTCAAAAGGGGTGGCTTCCCCTTAGTGAGAGGAAAAACTCCCTAGATTCGGACACAGCCCCCACACTTCCTGTGCCCACTTCCTACAGACAAAGCAGCCTGGCTCTGACATCACCAGGTAAAATACTCGGTTGTTCTACTGCAAGCCACCTGAACTGCCTATAACACTCGCTGCTTAAGAGGCCCTAGTGACAAAGAAGACCCAACTCTAAAGGGTGTCTTAGTTGAACTCGACTTTCCTGCAGAAAATGTTGACTGAACTTCAGATCTAGAGTGCACCCTTTCACTACAAAGTCTGCATATTCTGTGTCTACTCTTACAGGGGTGGGTTATTAGTGGTCTGTATTTTTAAAGACTCCCATTATTTATAGAGCCTTGGTTGGGCATTCTTTTATTTTAGTAATCCAGATCCATTTCTGTTTGGAAGCGTCTTTGATATCTTCCATCCCTCTTGAAGAGACTCATACTACCTTAAAGAAGCAGAGGAAGTATTCTGTTCATATTGTGCTTGTTTTACGACAGGGTTCATTGCCGATTCCGTAGTAGTGCGTTGTTCAATAGGAGTTGCATCCACTTCTCATCTTTGTACTTCAGCAGAGTAATACCAATTTTGTCACAGGGGTCTTCTAGTCCTTCCTAAGTGTAGGACAGAGAGGGCCACTGCTATCCGCATTGGTGACTTGCTCCAAAGATCTAGTTTACAGCACGAAAAGGCCAGTTTCTTGTTTTCACCCCTCTTACTTACAGTCTTGTGAGGTTGTATCTCCTGGTGGAGCACCGTTCTATGGAGATAGTGAGTTCCTCTGTCATCTAGAGTTGTGTTTCGGTTGAGACTACTTTCTGGGTCAATGCACTAGCAACTCTAGCATCCACCCGTTGAACTGATGTAGGGTTGAAGGGGGTCAAGTGAACATTTGTACGGCATTACGCTACAGCACTAAAGGCAGATGCAGATCAGCCCTCCCGGATATTTCAGGCTCAATTCAACACATACTATTTTGAAGATGCTTTATCGGGCGATCTCTCTACTACAATCGTGATAACTAAAATGTTGCCATTGGACCAAATAAAACATTATACCATGTTGGAAGGGGGAAAACCTCTGTATATTTGTAAATGCATCTTCTATGCTCTCCGCTGCCAGGCCTGTGGAACACTAAAAAATAAAAAAATTATCACAATAAGGCATTGCTGAGAGGGACCTAAATAATGTATTGAATATCATTTAATCTCTTGAATATCATTTAATCAATTGAATCTCTTGAATAGCCCATTGTATATATGCTTTGTGTATGTGGTATGTCGGTCGTTGCATGTAAAACCAAATTATTAAGACATTTTAATTTTAAGTGAACGAATAGCACTTGACATTACATATATGTAGATCTTTACAAGTCTTGGCATTAAGCAATTTCAGGATTTGTTCCCAATCATTACGTTTTACATCAGTGAACTTCAGGTAAAGGTGGCAACAAGCTCATATTCTTATTATTTTCAGTTAAGAGTGGCTGCTTTACAGCCAAAATATTCTCCAAGTTCCTGTAAAGGTACTTTAAAATCCAAAGTGGTTGTATGGCTAGCGCTGTACAGTGCCTTGGAATAAGAACATGATATGTTGCGATAAACTTGCAAGGATATCAAATACTATGGACATTTGGTTTGTACGAAGATTGTATGCACATTAGGTTTGTGGATGTGAAAGCTCATATGAAACCATGGAGTCTGAAGAAAAAGTGTAAAGATTGTCATTGAGACATGGCTAGATCTTTTTGATTTCGTGCTTATCTATATTGCGAAATTCAGAAACAAATTAGATGCAGTCCATTGTTACTGTAATTAAGTGAGCTTATTTGTTTAAAAAAATGCTAACGGTGCTATGATTTAGTTCTCTGATGCTGTCTCAAGCACAAAACTTTTGGACTAGAATGCAAATCTCTGAAGGATTCCAATGAGTACAGGCAGTGATAACCTTTTCTCGGCTTGGAGATGCTCTTCTTGCAAGTTACCCTGCAACCAGGGGTTTTTAGGACATGTTTACATGTAACGTTCCTCACCGTCAGCGCCAAAAGCACTTCATGGAAATTCTTGTTGCCTCCAATCCTCTTCTTCAGGGCTCGTATGGCATCCTTGGGTCTGGGAAGGAGAGATAAATAAACATTATAAGAAAGAGATAAAGAGAACGAGAAAAAGTGAAGTAAATAGTGAAAGAAGTAAAAGGAGAAAGAAAGTAGTAAGTAGAGAGAAAGGGGCTGTGCATTCCTCATATGGCTCTCTCCTCCATCTACACCCTCATGCCAACCGTTTCACCACACTAGGATTTGTGGCGAAACACAAGAGCGCAAACTGAAAATAGACTTGGATACAATATCGGACCATTTCCTTACATTGAAAGCCATCAGTTAATTTGGACACGTGGGGCCTGATTCACAGAGCGTTTTTCAGTGGGATTAAAACACTATAAAACGCTTCTGTGATATGGGTTTCGCTTTTTTGTGGTAATGCAACCTCTATTCACATGCATAAAAATAAAATGCACGGCTACATCAAACAAACAATGACAGAGCAGGTGATGTTATTAAAGGCATCTCAAGTAGGGCCCTGTGAGATGCTCATCGAGTCCTTCCTTTTAGGCTCCCATCACATCACATTCTGTTTCTTTTAGCCCTGCATTTTTTATTGGTAACCTAAAACTACAAATACTCTAGAAGAAAATAGAATGGTGTGTGCTAAAAAGCTGGAACTTGCCCTTGACAACTGAAGAGGCAAGGGAAGCACGTGTACAATGAAGTCTAAACATTTTCAAGCTGAACACCTGGGCTCATAGCCACGCTTTGTCCCAAGACAAGTCTATACAAACTGGGCAAACCACCTAAAGGGATCTTATTTTCTTTTGCTGCCAAAATTAACTAGAAGTAATTATATCAAGTGTGCACTACACGAAAAGCTTCACTTATGCATGGTTAACACTACAATGTTTGCTCCATTTATAAACAAGAACACTCAAATGTATATAAATGAATTGCTGAGTTAGTGGGTAAGTGGTTTGCCTGGGCCTGGACTGTGTGAGGACTTTGCCGTTCCAATGTTTCCTACTCTCACTTCCCCAGCCTAGGGGATCTGGGCATTGGCTAGCAATCTCCTATCAAGTTTGTACGGTGGTGGGCAGCGGCAGCTATAGGCATGGGTGACCCGGGCAGTCGTCCAGGACGCCACATTAGTACCTACTCCTGCCACACCAGCTCAGGGATTCTTTCAAGGGCTCCCTCGAGCTGGATTGAATGCACCCTATTCAAATGAAATAGGCCGGCTCTGGCGCTGGTGCCGGGGGCTCCATGGCGAGTGCGGAGCGCTTTCCCTTTCAATAGAGCAAGGTTGCCACACCAGCACGGGCAGACTTTGTTGGTGTGGCAGAGAAACCCCAAATTGGATTCCCTATCATAGTTTTAAAACGAAGGGATGTTACTTTAAAAATGGCATTCTTGCTTAAACACCGGGATGGCCAGGGCATGCAATACATTACAATAACTGGACAGCGACCATCAGAACAGAAGTGGTCAGAAAACGTCTTACAGGCAGGTTACAGGACGTCACTCGGCCAGCAAGGTGCACATGGCTCCAACTGGGATGTTGAAAAACACCTGCTTATTGATGCTTCGTGATCAGAGCTGAAGGGGCAGTTCCTATTTTGCTTCTGAAAACCTGAATAAAGCACTAGTTAGATATTCAAATCGGTGCCTTATTGCATGGCAATGAAACTGCGAATCATACACAAAAAGCATTTTGAACTGCATCTCATGTTCATGTATTTTTTTTTTAATGCACAACGAAGGTTCTGCATTATGTGGAATTTCAAAATTTTCTTCACACTATACCTAAATTACAAGCCGGATGACGGGGTTAACCAAAAAGCATGCGATTTTATTGCAGCATCTTGTGTTTCTGTAAGTCTTGAAAGTACATTTGCAAAACCCAGAGGACGTTTTATGGATCGTATGACTTGGCATTTTGGAACTTGTGTTCTTCCATTCTACATAAAAGCTACAATTATACACTTTTTGATATAATATATTTCATAAGGTTGTAGACATGCATTTAGATGCTATTGTGAAGTGTGCTGTTCCAAGCCGTTTTCTCGAAAGCCAAACCTATTCACACCAACTGCCCCTGGGAGGAACTGCAATCAAGTGCTTAAGTTGCATCCTGGATTCAAATCCAGGCTTAGTCTGTGTCGGTCTGCGTGTGTCGGTCTACGTGTGTGACTCAACAGTGCAGCAATCGCGACACTATAATTAAGTATCGAGTACCATAGGAAACGCAAAAAAAATAAACTGCTAATAACTTGACTCTTACGACGCATATGGCTGAAATTTTGCAGACAAAATTGTATCCACCACCCCACGAGCAATATCCGTTACAAAATGAAAAAGATCATAAGAAGACAAAAAGCACAGTTTAGGTCTAGTACCCATTCATTTAGTGCACAGTCAAAACCGATGGACGAAATTGGACCAGTTACAAAATAACTTGGACACGAAGCGTTAACTCTATTTCAGGGGCTGGGGGGTCTGGTAATTATTGCGTGCAGTAGTTTATTAAGTATTTTACAGATAAGGGGGGGGTGCACCCTTCTCCCAAAATTAAAGTTATATAAATGATAAAGCTACCATTTTGGTTTTTGTTCTATGCGAGAGATAACTTCAAATAAAAAGGCAGAAAAATGCCATTTGGAGGAGGAAAAACAAAGAAATGGCATTAGGGGGTGGGTTTGGGAGCGGGGTGGGGAACCATGTGAAAATGAGGAGTTGGAGGAATGCTAGATACCAAGTCAAGAGCAGAAAGGTGCTTTCATAGCCAGGGTTATTGAGCGAAATAACCGCGGCTACAAACGAATACAAGATCGGGGATGAAAGTGCGTCACATGGAACAATAAGGGTTGGGGGGCATGGGAGAGGGCTATGGAGGGAAACAGATTCTGCAAGTAGGGCTCGAACGCTTGTAGCGCTCTTAATACCACCAGAAGCTCTAGTAGGTTGATATGATTCCTCGCCACTGAGTGAGACCAGAGACCCTGAGCTGTGTGGTGGAGATGGTGAGCTCCCCACCCTGTCAAGCATGCATCGGTTGTGACTACCGCCTGTATCTCGGGATCGTAAAAGGGTTTCCCCTTGGACAGATTTTCTCTTGTCCACCAGTTTAGGCTTTGTACAAGTGTTAGCGAAACGACCACTAGATCGTCCCACTGACCACTTGCATGAGACCACTGTTTCGCCAACCATTCCTGCATGGGACGCATGCGCAGGCGCGCGTGGGTGACCAGGTCAATACATGACGCCATCATACCCAGCAAACACATTGCTTTGCATACCGTTATCTGGCGACCAGCCTGATAATGTGGAATTTGCAGTAGTATATTCCGAATTCTTTCCTCGGATGGAAAGGTCAACCCCTCTTGAGTGTCTAGGATAGCTCCTAGGAACTGTTTGGAGGTGCTTGGCACCAGACTGGACTTCTTCTCGTTTATTGAGAAGCCCAATTCGAAAAGGAGGTTGATCGTCCTTTGAATGTTTGTTCTGCAAATTACTGGGGTCTCCCCCGTGATGAGCCAGTCGTCCAGGTAAGGGTACACCGGGATTGCCTCCCTGCGCAGGTGTGCTGCCGCCACCGCCAGTACCTTGGTGAATACCCTTGGAGCAGAAGCTATCCCGAAGGGCAGTACCTTGAACTGGTAGGGCCGACTGTCCACCTTGAAGCGCAAGTACTTTCTCTGCGCTGGGAACATGGAAATATGAAAATGGGCATCTTTCATGTCCAATGTTGCCATGTAATCTCCCTTTTTTAGGAGGGGGGGGGGATTACCTCTTGGAGAGTAGTCATGCGAAATTTTTGGGGCATGACATACTTGTTTGCAGGCCGTAAGTCCAATACTGGGCGCATTGTGAAATCTTTTTTTGGCACAAGGAAGTAAGTTGAATAAATACCCTTGTTTACCTGGTGTCCCTGGACGAGATCTATCGCGTCCTTTGCTAGCAGATTGACGATCTCCTCGAGGAGGATCTTCTGGTGGTCCAAAGAATATATTTTTTGTCGTGGAGGATGGTTTCAGGGACGCCCCAACAGTTCTATGCAGTACCCTGCGGATACTGTGGACAGCACCCATCTGTCTGATGTGATCCCTTCCCAAGCTTAGGTGAAGTTGGAAATGTGTCTCCCTACTGTGATTGCGTGAGAAGGGACCCTGAACGGAGCGTCACTGTTTTGGTGGAGGCGTGCCGCCGCCTCTACTGGGGCTGCCTCTACCTTTACCACATCCTCTTTTATTACCCCTGCCATAACCCTGGATAGACTGCAGGTTGTTATTGTTCCATGGTGTACCCTGCCCCTGGGAATAGTTAGATCCTCTCTGGGAATTTGGTCTGCGTGGGCGACGAAAATTGCCATTCCCTCTCTGATTAGGGGGTTTATTGGTTAGTTGGCCTAGGGATTTGAGTGTCTCATACTCGTCCTTGGCGTTTTTCAGCGCGTCCTTGACCGCCTTTCCAAACAATAGATCCTGCTCCACCGGTTTATCCATCAATGATGCTTGGTTTCGGCTTTGAACCCAGACTGTCGCAAACCAAGCATGCCTTTTGATAACAGTACCTTCTGCTATCTATCTGCCGGCGTTATCCACGGCATCTAAGGTTGCTTTTAATATGCAACCGGACACGGCTCTCCCTTCTGCCGAAACTCGTGGCTTTTTAAGGGAGCTGGGGCGGAATCTATGAGTGCCGTGACTTCTTCCCACTGGTGGCAGTTGTAACTCGCCAGCAGGGTGGTGGAGTTGGCAATCCTTGCCTAGTAGGCGGAAGTGGAGGCTACTTTCCTGCCCAAGCCATAAATCTTCTTGCTCTACTTGTCGGGAGGAGCTTCGGATGACAAGGGTGTTCCCACCCTCTTATGGGTGTTTGTAACTACCAGGGAGTCTAGTTTCAGATGCCCTCTTATGTACAGTAGGTCTGTTTGGGCTGCCCTGAAAAGCTTCTCAACTCTGGGGTTTACTGCTCTAGTGAGATTGGGATTAACAAGGGAAGGGTCTAACCTTCTTTGTATTGATTTAAGGATAGGGATGGCCTGGGCAACAGGTCTCCTTTCTCCCACTAACTCCTCGGCAAAGTCCCTCTCTTCCTGAACACCCTGGGTGTCAACGTGGAAGTGTTCTGCCGCTCTGGACAGAACGTCATTTAAGAGAGGCTGGTTGTCGACAGGGGAGTCGGTAACCAGGGGTTCTTTATCTACCGGGGAATCTACCCTGTAGGTTTCTGGGTCGTCCTCCTCCTCCTCCTCCTCTTGGTCCGCATCATCCCCATAGTAGTCCGTCCCAGTTTGTACTTCCAACATGCCCAATTCTAGATCCTCACAAATGGATGGATCTCCCGGATATTGAGAATAGGATTGCATATAGAAGGGGTCTGAAGTAGGAGCTTCAACCCAGGACTTTTTACTTAGGGGTATAGGATCCTTAGAGCCTGAGGGTGTTGACCCGTCCGGGTATAAGAGAGAAAGTGTGCAGGGTTTTTGGCGTAGAAATCTGCCAATGATGACATCCTTGACATGACTGTCTATGTCATCGCTCGACCATTCTCTTGAACTAGGAATGACTGTTCCCTGGGGGACTTTCCCTGTTTCATCTTGACTAGACCTACTGGTTTGAGCAGGGGTCTTTTATGTGGAGTAGAATGTTTCTGAGGTGTGGAAGGAGGCTGAGACTGCTTCCTGAGTTGTTATTCCCCCTCACCGTGGGTGGAAGATTGTTTTCCCCACTTTTTGGCCCCTTCGGAGCCTTTCGACACCTGGCGCCGAGGTTCGGGGGTAGTGTCCCTATCTCTAGAGTGTGGAGGTTGGGACTCTGATGAAGCCGCTACGCAGTCTGCTGGCGCCGACTCTTGGAGTGCGGCCTGGGGATAGAGGTCGGCTTCGTCTTCTGACAATCGAACCTCCGTTACCTTAGGGAGCAAGGCACTTTTGGCAATAGTGGATGGTTGCCTGGAGTCATGCGGCGATCTTGATCGCGAATGCCCAGAGGACACCGATTCCGTGGACCGTTCTCTGTGTGCCTCTTTCCGAGAACTCGACGTGCGTGTCAAGTCTCGGTTGGACTTATGTTTGGTGGAAGTGGTGTGGGTAGCGCTTGTGTCACCGGGTGTCTTCCCCATAGCCGCCCTGCCGGATGACCTTCCGAGGTCGGGGACTTGCGCTTGGCTGTCTCGACGCCACACTGCCCTCGCCGTCAGAAAGCACGGCGTCGCTGCCATCGCTTAAGGCGCCCTCCACTGCCATGGCCTCTTGACGCCTGGCGTGGTGGGCCCAACGCTTGATCGAACGGTCCTTTAGTGTTTTCGGTTTGAACCTACTACACGCTCTGCAGTTCGCCTCGGGGTGGTCCCTCGGCAAGCAGAGATTGCACGTGGCATGTCTGTCAACCCAAGGGTACTTGCGGGTGCACTTGGGGCAAAATTGGAAAGGGGTACCCTCCATACGCCCCTTTTGGCAGCAGGCTAATAAGTGTAGGAATATATATAATGTACTTATATAACAAAGAGTGTAGAGTATGTCCACCCCCCACTCTCCCTACTTGCAGGGCCGAGGCCAGAGGCCTTCCAAGGCCCAGGCCAAGGCCCAGGCCAAGGCCAGAGGCCTTCTGAGGTCCAAATCCGTCGTGTAGCTGTCGACGGTCGATTCCTTCTCCGGGCCGGCGTCGAGTGTGGAAGTTCAGTGACTCGACGTTGTGGTGGAGAAAAGGGGAAATATAACAATATTTTACAAAGTATGGCTAAGGCCAGGGAACTCCGCGAAATGCTTCCGACCAGTATGGCGGAAAAAAACAATCTGAGGGTCCTACACGTGTGAGGGATCATGGGTACAGTGGATGTCACACTAGGGATAGTATTACTGGCACGCCCTGTGTCGACGTCCATTTTCGAGTTTCAAAAAACAAACTAATACTCTGCAGCTTCCACTAGAGGTCGGCCTATGCACAGCATGTGATCTAAGCAGATTCCACAAGCCTCACAAACATGTATATATAATTAGTCCATTCGACCAAAGGTGCACAAAAAAAAGCAGACTTTAAAAAAACGGTCTGAAAACACATGCGGGCATCTGGCCTACAAGTGGTGAAAGAACTGCTGCCATTCCACAGTATTAGGGACTGTTAAATTACAGTAGTGGCAGAACAAAGAATAATTTGCAAATGAGTGGTGTCTTTTCATAATGGTGTAGACTATCAGGAAAGGAATTGGGCCCGAACGAGACTGAGCTGTGTTCCGGCAAAAAAAGCCTTGCGTAGTGCTGTTACGTTTAGACCAAAGGCCCTAATCCGCACCCCCTAATTTGCATAAATAGCGACATCAGTAATATCACAGAAACAATCTTCGGTACACAAAGGTATCATGGGAAGTGAAATTAAAAACATGTTGCCATGCGTATGGTAGTAGACAAATACACTATTACGTCCAGTATATGAATTGCCAATATTAACATTTACCTATGTGGCAATATCAGGAGTGATGCATTTTTTCAAAGTAGCAGACAGCTGAATGCCTTGTACAGACTTCTAATTTTGGCAGATAAGGCACGGTGTGGCAAATGTTGCGGGGGCACTCACTTTGGTTAAGTGGTGATGGCCGGATTTCAATGCAACAATGAAGGTCAAGTATAGTTTTTAAAAAGACTGATGTGCGTCATTTTTAATCATTTAAACGTAGCCGCATTATGCTGCCTTGAACACATACAAGTTAAAAACACAAATGAAATAAATATACCAATGTGTCAAAAAAACTACAGATCGAAGTAAAAAAGCAAATTGTGCAAAGAAGGGTTAGCGTGTATAAGGATAGGGAGCAAAAAATCAAAGTGAAGACTAGAACAGCAACTGCCCTTCCTGTGCAAGAGCAGATGCCCCTCTTGAATCACAATCTTATTCGATGAAGTGAATTCCACAACAAAGGGCGACCAAATCACATTACTGTCAATCATAGAGTAACATTAGGAGGACATTAAGGAAAAGAAAAAGCGAGCGAACAGAGGAAGCAATAACTAAGCCTACTAGGGGAGACAATCTAAATCACTGTGATTGTCTTCAATCAAACATTGTCTTGAGCTCCAAGTGAAGGGGTAAAGCTCTTCCCTTTATTCGTAGTTTCAACTATGATCCTATTGTGGGCTACTTTTCATCAGGACTGGATTCCCATTTTTTAAAAGGCCGGATTTGAAACCAGTCTGCAATTAAGGAACTTGAACACATCTCTTCCCAGATATAATTGATATAAATACTGTTTACAAAAGGTCTTTTGAAACTTTGGTTTAAAAAACGCCATCTGTGGAAGGCAATAAAAAATATGTTGATTGTGTTTTGCTAACTGAAACCAACCGCTGTTTTGCATAAGTCTCACGATTGATTTTATTTTTAGTGTGTGTATATTTGGGCATATTGCTCAAGTTAGCAATATGCTTTTATTCCAGAAGCTAGAGATAAGGAGTATTTTGACTGTCAACAAACATAGCAAATAACTACATTTATCAAGTGCTGCGCACTACAAAATGAGAAGGTATCCTCATTAATGTACCTCCTGAGCCTTGATTGGAGGTGGTGAGCAGGCCAAAACTTTTATCAGGGGATCCTATAGCAGAAAGTTTCAAAGGCAACTGAGCAGGGTTGGAGACTATTGCAGAGATGTTATACATTTAGACCTTCTGGTAAATCATATGTCTTCTTTCCTATTGCTGCGACAACATGTGCGGTAAAATGTGGAGTTTTGTCATGGGTATGAGTACGGCTCCCTCACTTTACTAAGTGTGGGAACTTTTGCCCCAACACCGAAAATCAAAAGCTGGCACCCAAGAATATATGCACAGTAAAGTGAACATATTTTAAAGTGAAAGATACATTCACTTGACCTTTCCCCTTACAAGAAAGTGCACCAGACAAAAGAGCATTGGCCTTACAAAAAAAGTAATCAACAGAAAGATAACAGGGGAGAGGACATTTTTCATTAAAAATACACTGGACAAGTATAAAGGGCGTTCACCTTTTTAACCCAGCAACATGTAATGTAGTGAAATATTCCCAAGAAAACAAAATCCCATTACGAGCATGTGCTGTGGTGATCATTTTATGCGTCTTGTGGGTTGGGTGTCTGCACTGTAAACATGACACCCTGGGTGCAATCCTGGTAGCCAAATGCTTGCACAAGCTTGCCGACCTCAAAAACACCCAATTGGGTGGAGCCCATCCTCTGAAAAAAATGACTGTCCACCCACGTGACCTTTACTTGTGCCCTGAAAAGCAGCACATGACCGCAATCAGGGAAAAATAAATGCATCAAGAAGGAAACTGCCTATTAGCATTTCTTAACACAGAAACGTTATTACCATCTCCTCGAAAACAATGGTCTCTTAGTTAACTGGGCCATCATTTGTAAAATGCCCCCACTTTAACGTGC
Source organism: Ambystoma mexicanum (assembly GCF_040938575.1). Taxonomy (NCBI): domain Eukaryota; kingdom Metazoa; phylum Chordata; class Amphibia; order Caudata; family Ambystomatidae; genus Ambystoma; species Ambystoma mexicanum. The sequence goes on from NC_090926.1 coordinate 54,324,016, forward strand.
TGCTTGAACAAAGGGCCTGCGCATCCGATGGGCCGCTGCGAACGGGAGGTTGGGAGGCAACACTGGCCTCACGCGCCACAACAGTTGAGGCAGACAGCGAGCTCTCGTCACCCGACTGCCGCGAATTTCCTTAACCTTGTGGGTTTAGAGTCTGCCACAAATCTCAACAATTACTTCGCAAACTGCCTATGAAAGTCGTCCTGTGGACAGCCCAAACTCAAGCAATTCAACAGTCTAAAGCTGCATTTATGTCTCATGCTCTGCACACATTTTACTGTCGTGGTGTCTATTCTGATAGATCAAATTAGCACCATTCCCAGTGTGCACGACATTCTCGAAAGGAATGCAATCTTGAATTACTATTACAGAAATGTTTGATAAATTGATGGTCATGCTTACGTTCCCAAAATGCACTCTGGTTTTTATGCAAAGCAGCCACAATCCTATATACAGCGCAGGGCACCCACATCAACACCTAGCTCCGTCCCTCCCACGCCACTGTCAATCTACCCTCCACCTACCATCAACTCCTCCTCGCACACAAAGGGGCGAAGGGAGTTTGCCCAGTAGATGCTGTCCATGTCCAGCGCTGGCGTAGATGGGTTAAAATAATTATGGTATGGGTGGTTGGGAGCAATGCTAGTGGTTAGAATTCATTTAAACCCTTCCAGACATTACTTTTTAGTTTTGTCGAGGTGCGCCGCTGAGCACAGTAAAGCTTCACACGTGGGGGTGTACGTCGGCAAAAGGGTCAGCAGAGCTGTGTGCGGAATAGCAGGGCGTGTCCCATGTCAGTGCTGTGTCGAGATTAAGGAGATGCAAGTCGGATTTTTGGGTGCCTCAGCAGGGCGGTGTGTGCTTTCGAGGACTGGGGTCAGCAGAGGAACTCAGCTGCGGATCAGAAATATTCTCGGAGCCGCAATCGGGTCCCAGTAGTGTATGACAGCAGGGGGCGCTGCGGCCCCGCTATGTGTGGCATTGGCAGGCCTACTCCCAGCACTGGACGGTCTGGATCCGAAGCTTAGAGCGGAGACGTCCCATATGAAAGGGCACGGTACCAGAGGAACGGGCCGCGCTGGTTCTCCCTCTAGGGAGCGGTCGCTGGAATCCAGCTGAACAGAGCAGCAGAGCGCAGGGCGCGGTGTTGGGCTGGATTCAAATATACAGAGCTTGGCTGACTCAATGGGACACACCCCAGTCAAGCACACTGTGCAGAAGCTCATAACTAACTTCAAACCACTCCAGCTCCACCCACATGGTCAGTTTCCTCAGCTGCGTTAGGTGCTGGTGGTGGTGGGGAGGGAAGGATGGGTGAGTGGGCGGGGAGAAAGGGGCTTAGAGTTTGGGGCATTTTAGTAGAACAGAGAGCCTGTATGTGATATAGTTAGCGAAAGAAAAGGGGAAAATGGGGGTGGCGAAGAAGGGGGAGACGGGGTAGTTAAGGGAGTGATTAAGGGTAATTGCCCGCGTGACTAGGATAGTAGGAGAGGGGCGCGGCAAATGCCCGGCTCATCAGCCACCAGCTAAGTGGCCAACTGCGAAGAATCCGAGCGGTGGAAAAGTCGAGGCATGTGGAATCGCAAATAATCTACACAACCACATACGCATCAGTCACAAGGGCCCACATGTTTCAAACGTACTCAGAGAGACATTTACAAAGTACTTCAATAAAAGTACACAAATAGCAACACATTTATTATTATCTAATTTACACAGTATCAATCATGGAAGAATACTCTATCACCTTGGTTACAGAGACACAAGTGCCCTCAGCTAGCCCCGGTCAGCTGAGTGGAAAAGACCAGCGGAAGCAGCGCTCGGGAGAATCCGTACAGAACGTGAAACTGCAGCCTCCACAGATCTCTCCCAAAGTTCAGGTTGTTATATACTCAAGTGAGCACTGCTGTTAGGAACCTGAGAACTCATTTCGTGTAATGGTCAGCAGGGATCTGAGCAACTATCCACACAGCACCTTCCTAGATCTGGCTGCAGAGCAACGAGAGGACTACACGTCTGTTACTCGTCGCGGTGCTAGGAGTGGACTGGCCTATAGGTAACTCGGTAACCGATTTTATTTCCACATTTTCTCATAGGAAAAGAAATGGGCTTCATGAACATGTGTAATATGGGGCCACTTTGAACATTATTTCCAGGGCCTCTTTTGGTTCCGAGTCCACTCCTGCTCACTGGTCCGCCAGGCTGGACTGTACAATCTTGGCGCTACAGATGAATGACAGTTCACTGCCTGTTGGGTAAATTCAATGTATTTATGGGTCCAAGGATGGGCCAGTGGCTGTCACTTGCCTTATGTCTTAATATGTACTGGAGTGTAATTGGTGTTCAACAAATTTAATGTCAAATAAATGTTGCAGTTTATGCGCCTACTCCTGAGCCCGATTGTGACTGAAGAAGGTTTCCATGATAAAATAACCCCTTTTCAGAATGGTGCGATGGGCCCAGCTAATCAGGACATGGCCTTTCTGGGCCGGATCTATGCAATTACTGCACCAGTAATCACCCCAACATTAATTATATACTTTACCCATCACCCACATATATATGCAGTGAAAAGTGGGTCGAAAATAAAACAAAAAGTCAGCATTTTCATCTGGCACAGTAAAATGGGCACATTAATATTACGATTCCCATATTTTTCGACTACATCTCTTGGGCATTGGCGAATATTAAAATCCTTGGCATCCCCAGAGAAGGCCAAAGTTATTCACTGGGTAACCTAAGCCCTCCTTCATGCTTCTCACTTTCGCTTACAGCCATTAAGTGGGACTTCCAGTCCCTTAATGACCAATAGTGCCCCTCGCCAGTGGTGCTAAAGATTAAATCGAACAAAACTGGGCATTTCCTCAAATTCTTCCCTCCGTCCACTTAACTCATGAATGGGTGCTGGGTTTGGTACAGGAATGGTTCAGGCTTCACGCTACAGAAAAGACATCAAAATAAGATGGAAGGGAGACCGACAAGAGGAGCAGGCAAGTTGGTGGTTCTACCCAGACCCCACAGTAGTGAAACATCCCCAAAAGGGATGAAAAAATGGGGTCAGTGCCCTGCCCTCCACCCCTGGGTACCCCATGGTCTCCTGAGATGTCCAGCACAGAGGTGGCTCTGGTGATCAGAGCTCCAGCAGAGCAGCTCCATTTTGCAATTTGCCATAGCGAAGACGAGTCACTGAATTGCAAGACCTGGGGGTGTTGCTAGGGAGGTTGGGGGGGCAAGGGGGCTATAGCCCCAGGTCTTTTAGTTGTAGCGCCTGATAGAAGTTCTGAGCTACAACCAAAAAGGCTACCTAGCCCTATGTCCCGACTGTCCAGACATTAGCATAACCCCTGATCTTTTCCAGACCTAGCAACACCCCTCCTGTGGGACCAGCGGGGGGCGGGGCAAAGGGGGGGTAAGGGCACATACCCGGAAGCCCAAGCAGAGAATCTAGGTGCATCACAGAAAGCTAGAAAAACCCAAGAAAGTAGACCCAAAAGCCTAGAAGCTGGTATGGGGCACAGCCTATTGTAAGTCGGTGGCAGAAACACTAGCTAGAGTTCAGGAGCTCAGAACAGAGTCCAGGAGCCTGGTGTAGTTCAAGATGAGCAGCAACACGGAAGATAGTTTCTGGCATTCCGGGAGGTCCCCTCATTCTGCAGCAGACTGTTGAGGCAGGCGTACAGGTTGCAGTGGAGAGAAAAAAAAAAGTTAAGATTAGACCTAGAAAACAGGAGGACAGCAGTAGGCTGCCCCTCAAGAACAAACTGACAGGGGTAAGAGGTCGGAACACCTAGCATTCCCGTAAGGGTCAGACGATTTAGATGCATAGATGCACACAGCAGCATGTGTGTACCATTTTGTCATGTGTTGCCCATGCATGAGCAGGCAGTAAAGAGACGTCAGGTAAGGCCCTTACAACTGGAACTTTGGAGGACACGGATGAAAGAAGGGATTGCCAGTGAAGGCTCTCCTGAGGGACAGGCAAGGAAGCACGTGTCAGGGAGATCACAAGAAGTGCCTAACAACAGCCCTAGAGAACCAGAAGGACTGTGCAAAGGTGGGGTGGCAGAGAAGCAGTTAAGATTCGAAGTTGCAAGACCCATTATCTCTGCAACACAAAGAGAGCTGTGCAAATAGCAATCATGGAACGGGAGTTTACTGCAGTCCCCAACCGAGCTGCTGTTTTGTCGGAGACAGCTACTAAAAAGGACATTATGGATATCCTAGCAGAAATTAAAGCACTCTGTACTGATATCCAGGCATCAATAACAGATTGAAGGCTGCTTCGGCAAAGAGACCAGGGTGGAGGTCCTCAAGAACAATCCATGTTCAACAGACCTCCTGGGAGATTAACTATAAAGTGACATTGACAGACTAGGAAGCACGAGAAACTGATTTAGCTCACAAACGGAACAATACTGAAAATAGGGAAGAGGTGCTGTAATCTCTGCATTATTGTGGCCACAGAGAAGGACGAGGTATCTCCCAGAGGGTACGACGTCCTTACATAACCTGCTTTTACATCGCTAGGCTTTTAAACGTGCACATTACATCGAATGTGCTCATCGAAAACGGCCATAGGTCTACTGAGGCTAAATGCTGTGAAAACATGCAAGGTAGGTCCTAACAAAGATGCACACGGTCACGAGTATGGATTATAAATGGGTGAAGAGTAATATTTTCCAATACCTTTCATAGCAAACACTTAATCAGAGACGAAAACGCAATGCCCCAACTGCTCTGCTAAATGAGCATGACTTGATGTACAGATGGGATATTCTAGATCTCTGATGTAAAAAAAATGAGGATTAGAAGCCTTGAAGATATAGAACAAGTCCTTCGACACTTCGATAGAGGGGAAGAGAGAAAGAGAAGGAGAATGAGCTAAAGAGAGACAAAGAGCTAGATAGAGACAGACGTAGACAGACAGAAAAAAAGGAGGAGAGTCCCACCAATCTCTTATGGCTAAAGCGAATGTCTGAAGGGAAATTTGTGTTCTCTGTTGGGTCAAAGAGGATGTTTGGAGCAATAACATACAGGAAAATGAGTGCTCCATTACCAAGTAAAGGGTCAATAGTTGATAACTGGCACAGAACATCTTGTCTTCTTGGGAATATTCGCTTGTTTAGAGTCATGGGTTACTTAAGGGTTTTAATAATTTGTTGCTGAGACTGAGGTCGCATGGAGACACACCTTGGTGCTCCCCACTCACCAAAAAGGGTTCATGGTTCAAACAAAAGGGTTGTTAAAATTGGTGGGTCTTAGGGCTGTGAAGTGGGGGTTAGCAGGGACTTCCTGGTGGTCCAGGATACTCCACAGCACCCATCCCATACGTTCAGTCCCCTCTGCACTTACATATTCTGAACACTCACAAGGCATAGTAGATAAGTCTTCCACTCTCCATTGTCTCTTTGTTGTATTTAAATATTTAATATAGCTGTAATTACATTGTCTATCACCCCATGTCCCCTTCCCTGTTGTCATGTGGTCTCTGAAACAGTATTTGCTTCCTGTATAAGCACCTAACAAGTGAACAATAAATAAATATTTATTAAAGAGGGTATAGACTCAGATGTACAGACTTGGATTTGAATACTCTGTCAAGCACACAAGAAAAGGGGGTAGGAATTTGGATTGGTAAATCCTTACAATTCACACAGAGCCATAAGTAAGACCCTGTGGATGGCTTTTTCTGGTTATGGGCTCCTTTGGGGGCCCAATGGTGACCCTGGGAATCATATAGGGTTCAAACCAAAGACAAGCATCACTTTATACACGGGCTTTTGGAATTATCAGGGGGGAGGGCAGGGGGTGAGCAGAGGGTCTCTGCTAATGCTTTGAACTGGTTCTCACTGAGAGAGAGGGGTTCTACCGCTGAGAGAAAGTAAAGCAAACAAGTTTAACCTCTACCTATAACACCGTTTTTGAATAGATGTTGAGAGTTACCAAAACTAGGAACAAAGTTCTCTTTAATATCCACCCCTCTACATACACTGATTATTTACAAGTTGAAAAGGGGAAGGAATACTTTGTGTCTGCCAGTACAATACTGGACAGACCACAACATGGTTATGATGACAACTAACATAAGAGAATTGTTTCATGAGTGCTGACATGATGATTTAACAATTCTCTTTTTGAGGGCGTTTTATTCTGGGATACTTTATTTTACAGTGCATATTTTCTTTACACTTAAACCTTACATACTAGAGGTATTACAATACAAAACCTTAAAAAAAAAAAAAACGGTTAATTGATACTTAATCTTTCATTATACACCAAGTTTACAAACATTATTAAATACTCAGTTCATTCTTAAGTATTAGTGTTATGCACAAAGTGTCATGCTATAATAACAAATCTATTTACTTTAAATGGTAATTTGAACATATTTTGTAGGCCGAGGTACCTAGTGTGCCCGCATCTCCCCATTGCATCCCTTCCTTCTCCCTCCACTCCCCGCCAGCCAACCCACCCACTGTTCCCGATTGGCTGTTTAGCTGTGTTGTTGTGGTTGTAGTGACCCGCTTCTGAGCCTGCTTGCATCCTTTTGCCAAGCAAACAGGTGAGTGCACTGGTGCTCGTGCCTCAATTTGCCCAAAATTATAATTTAACTGCTTCTTGTAGCCCCCAGGCCCCCCTTGTAGTGCATCTTGCCCAAAATTGTATTCTGAGCCTGCTCACCTCGTTTTGCCATGCAAACAGGTGAGTGCACTGGTTTGGACTGGTTTATACACCATCATTCAACTAGAACATAGCTATACCCCGGATTTATTCAGCCTAACTGTTCACATACAAATACGACCCCATGAACACCTCATCACCCTAATAAAACGTAGCTAACCGAGCACATTCCGGCCTAGTTGCTCACATATGCGTCCTTCAGGTCTAACACAGACAGAGCCCAGTCTGGGTGTCCACCCACCAGACTGCACACATCCAACTGATATCTTCAGCGCCACACCCAACGCTAAGATGCAGCTACCATTGGCAATTACATCAGCTGCACACATCAGGTGCACCCACGCACCCTACGACAATACCCCTCTACTGACCAGAACTACGGTTCCCGAGTGCGTTCAACCTACCAGAGCTTCGAGGTCATACCAATGATATATAGAGTGCTATATAAATGGCAAGTAACATACCATAACATAACATTGATGACCATGCCCATTACAAAAAGTAATCAACATGATAAATCCTAGATTTACGAGTGGAATCTTCACCGCTTATTATTTTACACATTTCTTTGTTAATTTGCTACATTTAAACTCACTTGTCTCCCCCGCATACGTCTTGCCCAGAAGTCAACCCACCCCAAACACTCTTCATTATGAACAAATCACCCAAATGTTTTACATCTCACATTCCTCAAGCTTCGGCATTCGATAGATCAATGTTTTACGGTCTTCTTTCTAAATGCTTGTGTGCCCCTACAAACTCAGTGTCTCCAGTTGATTTAGCCCGAAGTTGGCCAGGGTTCTGCGGCCCGTCTTGTCAGGAAAGAATTTCGTATAGGGCTCAATGTACAAAATCGTTGGGCAGCGTTTGTGATATTCATTTGCAAGGGCTAATTTTGCTATATTAGCTTGCTTATTTTTCCAACGCTATAGTAGTGCTTTCTTCCTCAGCAATTTTTGCCACGACGTTACGTGATCCGTTATATTCCAGGTTAATTCAATTTCTTGTCATTTTTCCACAGAATCTCTTCTACAGTTTATCTACAAATTAATTCCTCAAAGGAGGCCCTTTATGGTGTGAGGGATCGTATTTGTTTCTGATAACAAAAGTCTCAGATCAGAAGAAGCCTTCCCAACTTTTAATTAAATAAACAATGTAATCCCAGCTCACATTAGATCAATCATATTAGGGTAGCCTTAAATAGTCCCACACAATTATTGCAAAAGGGCCCCTCCAGCTTATCAAGTCAGGGGCTAACATCGACTGTTGCCTCTAGGCCATACAATATCACTGGCACACATTTTTGTTTGTATAGTGTTAAGTCAGGTTTGATGGAAGAAAAAATAAAAAACACTGAAACACCTATGGAGAATATTTAAAATCGGGAGGCGAATATATTCTGGGATACCCTAGTAGACTAAATTAATTTCTTTTTGGAAGTTAACACTGTAATGTATCTATTAGCATGGTTTGGAAGACTGTGAAGTCCGCATTCCAGGGTTTACGTATTAGCGAAGGCACCTGGTTGAAGAGGGAGAAAAATGTCCAAAAACCAGGCTGAAAAGGGAGCTACAGGTGCTAGGGAGGTACTGGAGAAAGGAGAAGTAACAAAAGACGTGGTCACTGACATACACAACGAGGCATGAGCTTATCCTTCTACTGATGGAAGGTCTTTAGGAAAGAATGCATCCTATGCAAAGATTCTAAAAAAATGGGGACAAAGCAGACACTTTGCTAGCCGATGAATTCAGAACACAGAAAATAGAAGGCGTTACCAGCATCAGGACCTATTAGTAAGGGAGAAAACTCACCCCAGAGAGATTTCCCAACACTTTGAAGAATGTTACGAGACGGGGTGGCAACGGGGGAAATGGGACCATGGAATAGATGAAAGGGTACCAGTACAAGCAGAGTTTCCCATGGATGTCGAGGGAGGAGAGTGCAAGGGTGGATGCCTCCTTAAATACTAGAGAAGTTCTGGAGGCTATACAATGTATGGGGGCAGATTAGGCTCCAGGCAGGGATGGTTTTATGATATCCGTTTTCAAGTGATTACACCATGTAGTAGCTGCTTTGCCAACATCTTCTCTAATGGGGACTCACTGTCATTTCTCAAAGCAGTCATCTCAGAGATACCCAAGGTAGGGAAACATCAAAAGAATTGGGAGTCTAACAGGCCCATATCATTACTTAACGGAGATGTTAAGATTGTCACAAGATTCCTGGCTTCAGGGCTGGACTCTCTACTACCATCTGGCATTCACAATCAGAAGGTAAGGTTTATCTGTGGCTGACAATATTGGAAAAACCCATAACCTCTTTGCTTCCTTGGATGAAAACGTGACTGGCCCGGTTGGGTTATTACTGAATCCAGAAAACGTGCGACTGGGTCAGATGGCGATTCATGGGTGAGGTACTGACCCAGGTAGATTTTTGGACGAATGGAAAGCACTTGGTAGAAACGATGAGAGATGCCCCGTGCTCCTTTAACTGTTTGCTCTGGTGATGGAGCCGTTGGCAGCTGCGATTGGGGGAAATTAGTCAGTTACGGTTTTAACACTAAGGTACAGGGAATATAAAATAGGTCTTTTTTGTGGAAGATGTGTTACATTTCCGGACCAATGATATCCATGCTGACTAGGGGCAATAATGATATACTGTGACCTCTCCAGGTTTAACATTAACTTGAATAAATCTTTGTTTATTCCCCTTCATTGTAACAAAGGGGATTGGCTTAGAGAACTATGTTCTTCCCATTTGTAACTCAAACAGAAACCATAAGACACTTGCAAGTCCAGGTGATGAAATCCCTCGAGCATCCTTTTGATGGAATGTTCCTTTTACTGTGGGAGACGCTCATGAAGGATCTTAGGAAGTGGCCACATTTAGCAGTCTCTTGGAATGGAAGGCTGTCCACCCTCAAATGACTACTCTACCCAGAGTGGCGTTTCAATTCCAGATGATTGCCACTTGGGGTCTCAGACACCTTCTACTTAGACCCAACAAGGCATTTGTTATTGTTTCTTTGGATTGGCAAGAATGAAAGATTGCTTACCAAACTTCAGTGTTTCCTTCGGTAAACAGTACCACCATTGAGCAGCTGGCAGCCAACCTTATCTGTGACCACTGTGGGAGGTAAATGAACATGAAGCAACGTATTGAAAATGGATGCTGCTAATGTTCTGTTAGTCCTTATTCATTTATGCATTGCAGGCTTGTCCCAATTGTTCCAACACAAGGATTGCTGCGTTTCTTCAAATAAATCAAGTGAATCATGCACATTAAAAGATACATGAGAAAACTACTAGCGAGGCAGCTGAAAGGCAAACAAAGACAAACTGTACAGGCTCTGGGAGACTCCAATAACAAAGTGAGAACCCAATCGAAGGCCATCAAATAAATATTTAGAGACTTCTACCAAGAACTATACACATCGGGCAAACCTACAAAGAGACCAAATAAACTATCTAAAAGACATGAAACTCCCAACCATCACACCAGAGGAGAAAACGGCACTCAAGGCGCAGATAACGATAGAGGAAGTCAAAAAAGCGATAAGAGATCTGCCTAAAAACAAAGCCCCGGGCCCTGACTGCTACACAGCCTACTTTTACAAAATTTACAAGGGAACGCTAAACCCGGTCCTCACTGAACTCTTGAAAACCTTTAAAGACTCCGCAAACATCACGAAGTCAATGACCGAGGCAAAAATATTAGTCTTCCATAAGAAAGGTAGGAGCCCAGAATCGCCAAGTGCATACCGACCCATAGCACTGATAAACCTTGATGCCAAACTATACACCAAAGTCCCAGCCAATAGACTCACCCCCCTACTCCCTAAATTGATACACCAGGATCAATCAGGATTCATTTCTAACAGAACACACAACAACATCAGAAGAATTACTCACCTGATTGAGAAAATAGGAATCACAAACACCCCAGCTGCCCTACTGGCATTAGACGAGGAAAAAGCGTTTGACCTGGTGGAGTGGTCCATGCTCTTCCGGACGCTGGAGAAGTATGAACTTGGCGACACATATCGACATGATAAAGGCTAATTACAACACACCAACAGCCAGAATTGCAGTGAACGGGAAACTCTCAGACATAAGAATCGAAAGAGGCACCAAACAGGGGTGCCCCCTCTCCCCACTCCTATACGCCATCTTCTTGGAGCCGCTGCTGATGAAAATAAACTCACCCAACATTAAAGGTATCACAATGGGAGGCATATACCATAAAACAGCAGCATATGCGGACGATATGCTGATGGTCCTAGCGGATCCGGTAGACACATTGCCCCCACTAACACAAACAATAGAGGTATTTGGCCGAGTTTCGGGCTTGAAGATAAACAGACAGAAGTCAGAGCTAATGGTATTGGCCGGAGACAAACAGGAAATACAGAAGTGCGCAGGAGAGTTAAAACTCAGAGCGGCGGAGGAAGGTCTCAAATACCCAGAGGTCACCCTCACCAGCAAAATTAAAGCCTTCTATGCTGGGAACTACCCACACCTGTTAGAGAAAGTGAGAAAGGACTTGGACAAGTGGACCCCTCTCTCGGCGTCCTGGTGGGGTAGAATAACAGTGATAAAAATGATGGTACTACCCAGATTATTGTATCACTTTCAGGCACTTCCAATCAGAATCCCACCCACGTTCTTCAAAGCACTGGTCAAAATGGTCAACAAATACATTTGGCTGAACAAAACCCAGAGACTCTCCAGCATAGCGCTCACGGCCCCGAAGTCGGAAGGAGGCATGGCACTAACACACTTCCGGAAATACTATGAGGCGACCCAATTGTGGGTCTTGAAATAATGGATTCCCAACACATCTCAGAAGATATGGGTGGTACAAGACAGGGCAGTGACAAGGAAAAACCTCCAACAACCTCAGGATCAGCGAGATCACGAGTGTGGCCCTCGACAACTGGGATAGAGCAGTAAAAAAAAAAACACCGTCAATAAATCCGGCCCCCTTTATGCCATTGTTCGATAACTCAGAATTCAAACACGGCACAGAAAAAGAAAACACGCTACCCCAGGCATTTTCGTGAAACGACGTCCCCGTCTGCACCAGGCCCCTGCAATGCACAAGAGAACAAAAATACCCTCCAACCCACTCACCATGACTCAAACGGCTAAGCTTCACCATCTGGAAAGCTGAGTGGAACCATGAGCAGTCTTTCTTTTTAATTTTAAATGTTAGTTTCAACTATATACATAGTGCCATTCAATAAAAAAATATATACATTAAATACATCTTATAATAATAATACACAGAAAATAAATTCTCCCCCACCCGGTTTTCAAGGTTCATATATATATATATATATATATATATACACACACTATCAATTAATATATTGTAAGAAATGTACCCCAAATTCTCTCAAACAATGCAATTTTCTTTTCTCTACTTTAAAGAATCCTTCAATTTCCAACAGATTATGCATCTCTGCAAGCCACACTGCAATATCAACAGTTTCCGCAGTCTTCCACCCTCTCAAGATAATTCTTTTGCCCACCATAGCACTTCTGAAAATCCATTTTTTCTCACTAGAAGTCAAATCTTCTAAAATTAAATCACTACTCATAATCAGAGTCTTGAAATCATATTGTATTCTTCTACCTAAAACATTCGCACAGATGGTATCATATTCTAACCAAAATCCTCTCACTCATGTGCAATCCAACAACATATGCTCTAGTGTTCCGGGCTCCTGTACACAAGCCCAACATTCTGAATTATCCTTCATCCCCCTCTTTCGCAATCGTTCTAGCGTCCAAAAAACCCGGTTTAAAATCTTGATTTGACGCAATCTCTCTGTTAACCCTAAAGAGCATAGCTTGACATCTTCACACATTTGAGACCATTCACTCATCAATCTCACCAATTCTCCTGCTCCATTCTTCTCGTAATAAATCATTTCCTTTGTATGCAGCCACCACTAATCCATATAGACGGCTGGCTAAACCACTCTCTCTCGGTTTCAGAGTTTTCCTGAACAGGTCCACAAACCACAATCCCCACAATGACTTTACTAATATTTCCGATAGTCTGCCACCATGAAATTAGGAATTTTGAAGGTAGCTTGCATTTCTCTCCCGGTCATCTAACGCCCATCCTTGTAAAGATCTCCAAGCCACTTCACACCGCAGAGGAACCATTCATGCCAGAAGATAACCTTACCCTCTATCCTGATTTTGGGATTCATTCATATTGAGTCTCCCGGGCCTCTCATAGCATCATTTCCAAAGTAATTATTCAACTTTTCCCAAACATTCTTTATATTCCTAGTTTTAGGATCTTTTATACTACCTGTTCTGGATACTGTTGTCAACATAGCTTTTGGTGTGAGCGGTCAGTGAAAACTAGTCTCCGCAAGCACCCATTTTCCTGGATTAGGTTCTAAAAATTCGACTAGAAATTGTGAAACAAAAGGCAAATGGTATGCTTTAAATGTTGGTACTCCCAAACCTCCCTTTGACAAGGGTAATTGCAATTTACTTAGCTTCAATTGTGGTGGTTTTTGGTCCCACAAGAAACTCTGAATTATCCTATTCAGTTCCATCCAATATTTGATCTCAACATCCAATGGTATCCTGCCTAAAACAGTTTATTCTGGGGGTGGAAACCATTTTCAAGGCATTCACCTTCCCCCAAAGAGATGGATGTAGTTGTTTCCACCTCTCTATGTCTAATTTAAATGTGTTGCAGACCACATTCATATTCTCCTTAATGAAATCCTTAATTACAGGTGTTCTCCATACCCCCCCACCCCCAAGTATAAGTCTTTCATCACACCATTTAAACCCCAATTGTGTTGTTAAATGTTTGTTGTAAATGTGTGCAGGGGCAAAACCTCTTATTCGGTCCAGTTTATTTTATAATCTGAACACCTATTGAAAGCCGACAAGATATTCATCACTTTTGGAAGCAATTGTTTTAGATTACTTAACACAAGGAGCAGATCATCCGCATATAGCCAAACTTTTTGCTGTAAACCCCAACAACTCACACCCTGTATTTCTGTGTTTGATCGCAGAGCTATGGCTAATGGCTGAATCACAATGACAAATAATAGCGGTGAAAGTGGGCACCCTTGTCGTGTGCCCCGCTCTAAATTGAAAGGGTCCGATCTCTGGCCTTTTGTATGGACATCTGCAGTCAGACAGGTGTAAAGCAATTTAACCCAGGACCTAAACTGGATGCCAAAACCCATTTTCTCCAAGATCTTAAATAGAAATTCCCAATTAACCCGGTAGAAGGCTTTTTTGGCACCCAACGAGAGGACCGCCAAATCTTCCTGACAATCTGTCGCTTTTGATTATGGTGTGCAGTAATTTCCTGATATTACTTGAAGTTTTCCTTCCCCTTACAAACCCTGATTGATCCTGGTGTATTAGCTCCGGTAGTAATGACTCCAATCTCATTGCCAAAACATTAACCAGAATTTTATTATCCACGTTAAGCAAACTTATTGGCCTATAGCTTGATGCTAGATTCTCAGCTTTACCTTTCTTTAGCAGGACGAAATCATAGCATGCCTCGTGGCACTTGGCAACAAACCTTTGGATAATGCATCAGTAAACATATTCAACAACAGATTTAGTGCAGAATTGGGGAGTATTTTGTAAAACTCTACCGGCAAACCATCAGGGCTAGGGGACTTTCTGGTATTCAGTCTACTAATTTCTCCCCTGACTTCATCCAGTGTAATATCTCTCTCCAGAACTTTTGCGTTATCCCTTGAGACTTTTGGGATCTCTATATTTTTAATGAACTCCTCGTCAGCTCCAACATCCGCCTAATTTTTGTATAAATTAGTAAAGAATGACTGAAAGACCTCATTTATTTCTTTTGGTTTAAAAGTGATGCTACCATCATTACCTCTTCCTGATTTAATTGCACGCTGTGAATCTCTCTTTGTTAACCTGAAAGCTAACCACCAATCACATTTCTCTCGACTCTCAAAGTAAGTACATTTTTGATAAAAGTATCTCTTCTCCATACGCTCTGCCAGTAGTGTTCTTAATTCCCTTTCTAATCTCAATAGTTCCAAACCCAAACCATCACATGCTGGATTCAACATCAACCTCCCTGAAATTTCTTTAATTCTTGTTTCTAACTCCTGATGCTTTCTTTCAAAGTTCTTCTTCTGCCCACTCGCCATGCCAATCAGAATACCTCTCATCGTGCACTTAAATGCCTCCCATACCACATCAGCCCCAACGTCCCCATTACAATCAGTTGACGTTTTCAGTATAAATAAGGAATTGAGGATGGATGGTGAATTGCAAGTGGTCACGTGGAATGTTAATGGTCTGAACAACATTCAAAAACGTAAAACTGTGTTGGCCTATTTAAATGATCTAAAATCCGATGTTTGCCTCATTCAAGAGACCCATCTCTTACAGGGGGAACTTGAGAGTTTAAAAAGAGGTTGGATTGGAAGAGCGTATGGGTCATCATTCAACCATGAGCAGTCCTGTATGGAGGTGGGTCTCAAACAGTGGTTCTTTAGAGAAAATGAGCCAGACTGGGGTGCCCAAAAACCTCAAGGATGTCAGGAGCACCACAGAGGTAGATGCCTCTTGGGCTATGAGGTGGGGTGGCAGAGTGGAGTCACTAATGCAAACCAAAGAGGTTATATACAAAGGGCCAGAGGTGTGACTGGTGGAGAAAAAAGCTTAAACCACTGTCATGCTTCGACAAAAACCCTGCATGATAGACAGAATGCTGGATTTGCAGAGCAAAGATGAAATCCAGTAAGAATAGGACACAATGAGGCAGCCAGCGTGCGTCAACCCTCTGAAAGGTTGCTGAAATGAGAACATTTGAGGAAGAAGGAGAGTGGGGTGCGCCACAGAAACGATTGCAAGACAGGGCCCCCTCCACGAGTAGAGTTACGGAAGTAGTCCTATACAACCCTCATTGAGCCAAACTATCACAGTCTAAAGTCATATGGAAAGTGCTGGACAGAGTCAGAAACTAAGCACCACCGAATGGTTGACATGTAATGTGGTTGACAGATATATATCTGCCTTTTGTTATGCTCACCTGGTCTCTGTGGAGGCGTTGGGGCACGGTTGCAGCCCTCCCAGGAATTGCATCACCCCCATTGGATCTCTCCACCTGCGGACTGGCTGTGGGCTGCATCAATTGGTGACACTGCTCCTGCACGGATATGAGAAAACGTGTGTGTGTGTGTGTGTGTGTGTGTGCTGATCGGTGACTATGGTACCTCTCAAACCCTTCTCCCCAAGGTGCGATTTCTGTGGGCATGTACCGGCCCATAAGGCTCACCTGTTAATTAATGATGGTGAGCTCTCCGTCCTGCTACTTCTGGCAGGGGCGCTTGTCGATGGGATCTAGTTCCTTCACTGATCCTTGGTGAGTAATAGTCCAGTCCGGATGAGACTATCCTTCTCTTGGTTGGTAGTAAGTGTTTCTCAATGTCTGGTCTTTTCCTCCGTTTTTTTCCCCTTCTCGCCTTCTGTCTTGTATTCTTGGTCTCCATTTGTTAATTCCTGAATAACGTTTTCTCTTCCGTTTTCATCCCAATAGATGGAATTGCAGCTCAACAGCAACTGTGGAGGTGTGGAACACGGCCGGGAGGAAGATGGAAGGAACCGCAATGTCTGACAACAGGTGAGTGATGGTTTAAGGAAAAGCGCAAGATGCGGTGGGATGGCGACCTTAACCTTAATGTCTTGTTATTGTCTAACTTTGCCTTTTGCTTTTACTTGCAGGTGCTGTGGTCACGGATGAAGCGCGTAATACTGCGGTGCCAAGAAGGAGGTTTCAACATCCTCTAATCTGTGAAGATGAGCTGCGGTCCCCAGATGAAGAGCTCTGTGCTGCGGAAGGTTTGAAGGTAAGCGGCGGTGCCAAGATGAAGATGACGGCGTCCCGGATGATTTGAAGAAGACGCGCACAGGTGAGAGCAGATTCCCCAGATGGTAAGTATAGAAGCAGGAAGCAGGATTTCCAAGTTAAATTTTAATCCCAGGCGGCGGTGAGCGTTACGGTGCATGGATGTGCAGAATAACGCGAAGCGTCTGCCTCGTGAATTGGATCAGTTTATATAGCTGTGATCGTGGGCACGCCCACTAGGCCTGGCTTGCCTGCCACGCCCTGCCACTCCTAGTGAGTCAGCACGTACAAGGCAACCCAGTAATAGCAGCCCCACCCCAGAGTACAGGTGGGGATGCTCTGAGTGATGGAAGTTCCCACGTTAAATGCACCTTGCACCTGGAATGAGGTGCTATGCCTGTAATAAAAGCATTTTGTCCCGAATAAATGTTCTTGTTGATTGTTATTTATGAGCCTGGCGCCAAAGGCGTCAGGACTGTGTCCATCCGGGCCCTGTCTGTGTTCTTGGCCCGATGGCCATGACACCTTTTTCACTCCGACACAAATAACATGTTTGCCTCTCAAAGACCCTACATTTCGCACAATCAGGGTGCACCATGCACCCTCTTCACCATCTAAAGTACTCTGCAATCACTGGCATTGAGAACTCTACATGTTCGTATCAGCCTTCTCTTCAAGTGGGTGGGTATTTGTAAACTTTTTGTAAACCGAAAGCAAAGATCAGCAGCCAAGCCTTCTTCCAGCGATACAGTGAATGCATTCAAACGTGGTCTTGTATGCCTTACTTTTGGCAGCCTCAGAGTTCCAGGGCACCGGCAGCCATGATGAGAAGGCCAGTTTGTTGTGTCTAGATGCCCGCCTTCGACAAGTCCTATTGGTGTTCCAGGTCACAAGACCCAGAACACCAAGAAGACTCGGCAAAAGAGGCAGATTTGCCCATTTCCTGGCTACCAGTGACCATGCAGAGCCACCACAGGGATTACGCAGCCCTTTGCAGGTAGCTATTTGTTTTGTGGGGGCATTTTAACTCCCCTAAGGCACCTCCACAGCACAACCCACCCAGAGAGCCAGCTCCACCCACCACCATCTCACTGCCTGCCCTGAGCGAGACCTATTGGTGCTCCAAGTCACAAGACCTGGAGCACCATATCTCAAGCTCTCCCCCAGGGCAGCCAGCAAAGGACGCACTACAGCAACTCGCATGTAAGGGACGTCTACTTTGTATGTCGCCACAGTTTGCATATTGCCCCCCCCCCCCCAATCCCCCCTAGCAGGGTGACCAAATGTAGATTTTGCTGCCTGGTATCTCACTGCCATTTGCATTTTTCCCCCAGAATGCCCAAATGTAGATTTTGCTGCACATTACCGCACCACTTTGTATTTTGCCATTCCCTGCATTTTGCCCCCAAATGTAGGTTTTGCTGCCTGGTATCTCACCAGTATTTGTATTATGCCACTACTTGCATTTTTACCCCCAGATTTTCCCAGATATATAGATTGTGCTGCCTATTGTCTCGGCACTGTTTTTATTCTGCCACTACTTGCATTTTAACCTCAGAGTGACCTAAATGTAGTTTGGCGGCCCGCTCTTACCACGGTTTCTATTTTGCCATTCCCTGCATTTTGCTCCCAGAGTGTGCCAAATATAAGTTCTGCTGCCTGTTACCTCACCACTGCCTGTATTTTGCCATTACTTGCATCTGGCCCCAAGAGTGCCCCAAATGTAGATTTGCCCACCTGTTATCCTGCCACGGTCTGCACCCTGCCACAGTAGCATTCTGCCCACAGAAGCGTTCCTAAGGGAGTTTTGCCATCACCAGCCTCACCACGGTTTATGTGTTACAACTTACACTTTGACTCCAAAAGAAGGTTTTGCTACTTTATACCTCGCCAGTGTGTGTGCCTTACCAGGTACATCACTCATTTGAACCTCTCCACTGCCTTATTTAACCACCTTGCCTTCTTGCCAGACTTCCACTTTAGGCTGCTGCTTTGATTTTCGACACTAGTTGTGCCTTGCCACCTTCGCATTTGGTCAGATTAGGTCCCCCAGCATGGACTACTGTGGTGATGACGCCCACTGATTAGGTTCTGCCACGACTGAACTTGGCCTGACTAGGTCTCCTAAGGTGGATTGCCTCTTTGGGGTTGCCGACAGTTGATGTCTACCGCACTGGCTTTCAGCCTGACCAGATTCTCCCGGTTTGGACTCCGCTCTGCATCTAGCCAATACTTGTAGTCTTACACAATTGTATATTGCTTGACTAGGGCCCCAAATCGATAGTTCTTGGTCTCCACCACGAGGCTCAGAAACCAAGATACAAACACAAAGAGGACTTAGCCAATGTGAACCGGATACCATCACAGGGTCTCATAAAACGGAAACCATCTGGAAGCAAACGCCACATTAAACCCGTTCGCCAATACAGTGCACCACCGCTACGAGTACTTACGACCAGGAACCATAGCACAGTAATGACCATTTATTCAGAGACCCTAACATTTGGAGACCTCCCCATCACCAGTTCCTAGCACTTTGAGTCCTCTATCAAAGGAAAACCGTACAGAAAAAGCTGGGCCAAGGGAAAATACTACAACTGGGACACTATCAACTAAGGTAGTTTCCAAACTATTGGAAAAGTATCAACAGCCTTAAGCTCAGCTCGGACAAAACAATCATAATTGTGCCCAATGACCCATCAAACCACTAACACATTCCATGGCCTACTGAATTGGAAAACCCACCAGAACCCTCCAAAATGGTAAAAAAATCTCAGAATACTAATGGACAACGAACACTCGAATCACAAGTTAATGCTATAGTAAAGAAATGCTTCTTCCACCTATTCACAATCAAGAGGATATTTCCCTTCTTCACCTTCCTACACAGAACACTCACCATCAACTCTCTAGTCATGTGAAGAATAGACTATGACAACAGCATCTCTCTCGGAATGCCAGAGTACCTTATCAAAAAACTACAATTAATACAGAACACAGCAGCAAGGCTACTCCTCAGACTCGCTAATAGACAACACATCTCAGCACTAAAAAGACTATATTCGCTACGGGTCAAAAAATGCTATGCATAACACAGAGCAATCCACGGCCAAGGAGCAAAATTCATACAGGGAAGAATTTATATCTACAAACCAAAACCAACATTAAAGTCCAGCAACATTTGCCTTGGACCTGCATAGCAGCAAGACTTTGGAACTAGCTCCCAAAGGAAGTACGAAGAGAAGACCACTTCAGTTCAAAAACATAGCTTGTTAACTCACAGAGCCAAATAGGAAACATCACCGAAGGGAAAACGTCACCACATCACAATAGAAACACAGAAAACAAAAACTTGATGAGCCAAAACTAGACCACCCAAAGAAATAACAGATCCTACCGCAAATTACCACAGAATAATAATTTGATGGATCAACATAACTTGCACAAAACTGAAGACTAATCCACTAACCGAACTAAATACTCCAATGCTCATCCTCAAACACGGAACAAATCACACGCATACCTCCACCCCAGAAAAAAAACAAATAAAACACTGCAAACTACAAACACCCGTAGACCCAGCAGGCAACTAAACCAATCGCTCACAAATTACCACACACACACACATGCACCAACCACCACATAACATCTAGCAACTAAAAACAAACCAGCACACGTGACCAGTTTTGCGAACTGAAGCTACCAACAGCATATCAAAGCTCTCTTCCTTCTAAATCCCACTTATTAAATCCCGCCTTTTCAGATCCGCCAGAGCCCCTGGTGACCATGAAAACAGTCGCAGTCTTGCGGTATATCACAATAACATAACATTCGAAGTTGAAACCACATCTGGAAAGTTTGCCCTAGAAGACAATTGAGAAGTTTCAACATGGCAGCGCCCACTAATTGAGTGCCTGGCAAAACATTTGTGTTACAAGTTAGTGCTTGATGAAACACAGGCGTTACTGGTAATTCCTTTGGAATTCTGAAGGTTCTGGAGCCTTTTCATTCTAAAAGAAACAGTTTGCGACAGCAGGCAAGCAAGCAGTGGGAGGAAGCTGTGCAGCAGGGTCTGAATAAACGACATCTTTCATTGGTGTGCCTGCCCAATTACTACAACCGACGATGAGTGGATAGACCCTGCACACATCACCTCCTACACATGGCCCCTCTACTGGGGGTAGACTGGAATTTCCAGGGCCTCGTTTGGTTTCCAAAGTGTCCCCCTTAAAAACAGGAGTGCAAACTAAACCCCTCCAAATAGGTTTTGAAAATAATTGGCCCAAATAGTGAACTTTAAAGTAGATGTGTCACTATATCGGGATTAAAGGGTAGCTAAACAAAAAGATGTTGGTTATGTGGAGAGATAGAAGGACAGGGTAGGGTGCATGCGAGAGAGGAGCAGAACGCTAAGGTATCCACACAAAAGAGGCCCATGGGGCAGAGGCCTACCAGAGTTCCCTCTAGGCTAGTCGACCACTACCTGGATTGATGGCTTGTGTGGACTGATGGTGGATCCCAAACAGTCAGTGGCTATTGAGGTGAGCCTGTGAAGCGCCATTGCTTGCTTTAACTCCCCTGGGGGTGTGATTGCCATTACTACTTACGACCCCGCTACCATTTGGCAAATGGAGCGAGGGGCATGACCCGCCTCACTGTTGGAGAGGCAGTGTTATTTAATGAACACAAGCCACTGCGGGTGTGGAATGAGCTCAGCAATCCTCCACCATTGTTAGAGAGGCAACATTATTTTATGGCCAGCGGCAGGTCGCTGTGGGCGGGTGAAGGTGTCCCAACCCCCTTTCCCGAAACGTCAGCAAGCTTCTTGGTGAGGGGTGTGCAGAGGGACATAATAACGTCACTACTTTTATTTCATGGCAGGCGATTTTGATGCTTGGTCGGCATCACAAAAGACATAGTGATGCACTACTGCTTAGCCCAGCGTAGTGAGCAATTGTGTAGAATGTGCATTATCTCCCGTTATTAGGTCACAATACACTGGCCAAGCGCTTGACAATGAGGCAGTGTTGCGCTAGCCTGGCATCACAATTCTCAGACGATCCACTAATGAGCAGCATATTGTGACCAAATAAGGGGGTTTCTGCACATCGAAACAACATTCTGCGCATTCCTCCGCACAGTGCATTGTGATGCTTGGTGAATTAAAATATCCATTCTATTACGACTTCACAGCTGCACTTCTCGGTCTGAAGACCGTTGACATTGCTGCACACCCACCCCAATGCAGACTTCATGCCCCAAAACAAGCAATTGTCCGTTACATTCCCTTAGACCAGACAGCCAGAATTTACAGGGACATTCCCCTATTAGCAGATGCAGAGGTGAGGGATGGGGCAAACTTGAATGACAACAGCCAAACAGTTAGAGAAGTGCTACTATCCAGAGACCAATGTGGCAATGAACTGCCCCAATTCTACTTGCGCAAACAATTTAGTGATGAGCATAGGTGACTAAATCACTGCCTTGAGGAAGCAGACTGCCTTCTGCAATTTTGTAACGGGGTAAGACTAGATAAACTAATTTGTGAGCAAATAGCACACACAAATAATCCAGTGGACCAAGATCGGTTCGGGCGTGTGTCAACCCACGTTGGAGGACAACATGGCGCTTGATAAAATACCAAGTTATGCAGTTGAGGTGCAAGGGGATTTTAAGCTACAGGTGACCACCACATAGAGCAGATGAAGTCTCTAAGACCCTAACAGAGGATAGGTAGTGAGGGACGTGTGTGTCCTCCTTCATAATGCATTCACACCAAACATATTCCAGGTTCAAAACAAATAATTTTATTAACTTAAATGTCAGGATGGAAAAAGGCCTAACTTGCCCTACCAAAATAAAACAAATGAAAGTCTGAGTAAAATAGTTCAACTTACGAATCTTGAGTCCAAAATCTATGCTTGCCCTCACAAATATATCTGTACAATGTGTAGGGATGTCAGTTACCAAATGAAAACACAGTGTTTAATACAAAAAGTCTGTTTTTCCAGCTAGAAGCTTCCTTTCGGCCTCCTTTCCCAAGTGTAAAGCAGTTCCAAAAAAAGTATTAAAGTTACCTTGCTTAAATTCAAGATGATATGGTTTTATATCGCTTTCTGTTTAAGTTTAAAGTTCCAATATACATTCAACTTCAGATTTTATTTGTTTATTGTTCAGAGTGGAGTTCAATTTGAAGCAGAACATGCAGTAAATTGCTGGTTTGTTAGAGTAAAATTCACTGTTGAACTCAGCATGTAATGGTTTGCTTAAATGTAGGCTCACGTTCACCCCCTTTGGCTTCAAAAGGGTATTGATTCTGGCGGTTCCCAAAGTTTTAGTTTAGTTTGGTATACAATAACGGCGATTTTTATTCTCAACTTAGTTTTACATTGTCTATTGTTCAAGAGGTGTTTGTTCCTCTTTAAACATTGGATGTTTGTTCTGTTTTAAGTGTTTAAAGTTGGTTTGTTTTGCTTTAAGAGGATTGCCCAATGTCCGGAGACCTTTGAAAACGTGTTTTATACTACACGAAACCACTCTGATACAAAGTTATCCTCCCGGTTCAGTAATTGAAGTTGCTAAAGACCAGAGACCTTCGAAAACTTGCTCATTAGAGACACACAACCACTCCGATACAAAATATCTCTTGATAACAAAGTTCATTTATTAGCACACTGGGTTTCCCAGCCACCAGAAGCTCACTGGCCGCACTGACTGGTCTTGTTGCAGCCCGGAGCACAGTCTCCGATTTTCAAGGCTCGGCCTCCACCTTCTGCCCCTCAGGTACTCCTGGGTGGGCCTCACCACAAAGAGGAACGAGCAACGCAGATATAAGGTCGAGGGATAGCCTTTCCTCATTATTCCCTCTCTTCATTCCCTCTGCTCCAGGGAGTCTCAGCTCCTCGACCACGTTTCCATGGACCCTTTTTCGCAACTGTCCCAGAATCTTTTTCCGGAAAGGTCCTCTGCCGCTTGCCTCAATCTCCTTGCTGCTTTTCCTGTCGCCCCCGATAACTGTTTAGCTGAGCTACTTTTATAAACCTACAGCTGCTTAACAGACTGCAGGTGTAAGCAGTCAATGAGCCCTGCCTGACCACAATTAATGGGACATGCCTGACCCGGACAGCTCTTAGCAGGCATCTTCTTCGTCCCAGTACCAGAATGGTAAAAGAGCATGGTCTTCATTGCTCTTAGCTTCTTCTTCGTCCCAGTACTATCAAATGTAATTGGTGGAGAAATGGGGGGAGCTGGCTTTTAACAGCCTATGAAAGTTGGGGAAAGGTTGGGTTGGCAGTCAATAGGGAAAGAGGGATACCATGTCTCGCCCAAGGGCACCCCACTCCTAGTTCCCAAGGACCATCCACCCAGGTGATCCTCCCTCACTTCTCAAACCCCAGGGTAGGGATCCAAAAGCAATAGCCTTTTCCTGGCATCCTGCGTAGAGGATCCAAGGGGTTCAGAATCAGAATACCCTCAGGGTTCTCACACTGTCAAGTCCAAACTATCTACAGGGGATTGGTGCAGTCTTATGGCCATTTATTAAGTAGCAGGGGCCTACTAATAGCACTCAAGCTTTTGATGCATTAAGCTTTAGACCACTGCAAGTTATGCAAGTGTCAGTCTTCACTAAACTGGTAGTCGGCTCAAAAGAATTTTCCTGCGCTCCACTGACACACAAATACATGTGCATCATTAGCAAAGGAGTGGAAAAGATGCCCTATCGGAAGTCTGATATGAAAACTAACCATAACCAACTAGTTTCCCCATCTTCACGCTCTGCACTCTATTAAACATAAATGATCGAAAACAGATCGCGCAATCCGCGATGCAAACCACAGCTAGGCGGGACACCAAGCTTTCATGATTGACGGCATCGAAGGCTGCCGACGGATCCAGCATTACGAACAATGAAAAAGGCCTTTCATCATCAGCAATCAGAACATCATCCCAAACGGTTAATAATGCATCCTTCCTGCCATGACTGGGGAGAAGGTCTGACTGACAAACCTGTAGGACCAAAATTTGTATGATAACATTCTGGGGCTGTGAAATGATTACTTTCGCAGAAACATTTGAAAGCATGGAATGCTAATGCTGGTAATAGGTCTAAAATTATGCAGGAGCATAAGGCCAAAAGAGGGTTTCCTTCATAGAGGGATCCGGATAGAAGATTTTAAGACAGGAGAAACCTTATGGGGAGGGCTGGGGAAGGGACGGGCGGGGATCGATATAAGGGACTAATGGTTAAATGTATCCAACATGCTCTTCAGCAGGTAATGCAGGAAGAGGATCTTCAAATTGGCAGATTGAGTGTAAAGTAGTAAGTAGTGGTGGGAAAATATCCATAAACGTGACCTCGCTGAATTAAAATCTCTTAAGTACGATACCGGAATATCCTCACTCTGAACTGAAGTCTTCATGATAAACTCAGATTGAATGGATTGCATTGTATAAAATAAAAAACAGATTAAAAGCTTTATATTGTGAGAGGGTTCCAGCATGCCCCCGATTACATTTAGGAGTTTAAAAAAGACTAAACAATTTGGAACAATTCAGGTCGGTTTGTTTAGAGCGGACACCCATTAAGTGCATCTTTTTTTGCTTCAAAATAATCTTTTTAGATTTATTTAAGGATTATGTTAAAAATTAAAAAGATCAGTAGAGCAGGATGACTTTCGCCAAAAGGATCCCTGCTGGTAGCAGTTCTGACCAGCTCTGGAGTGAACAAGAAAGCCACTTTTCCCCCCACAAAAGTGCCAAATAATAATAGACTGAGAAAGGCTTGCTGCTGGGAATAAAAAAAAAATTAAAAAAAAAAAAACACAACTCAGTACAGTTAATTGAATAATCCATTGCTAGATTTAATTTAATAAGGTGCAGCAATTCGCCACACTGGTCAGATGAACGTTTCCATTTAGATCGGCAAAGGATACACTATTCTTTTTAGGTTTCATACAAATATTCCCTGTTAAAAGAACAATCATCTTTAGGGAGGTAGCAATCAGTTTGGGATTGAGACATTACTAGGTCTAAATCAAGACAGTCGACATGTGAAGCCGTGCGTAATGGAGAGCAATATCATGTTAATAAAATATCTAATAAATAAGGCTTCAAACAGTCCATTTTTGAGGGGTTTGATGGCAGACATACTAAGCAGTAAGGAACAAGTTACTTACCTGTAACTGTTCTCCAACATAGGTCTGGCAAGGATTCACAGGCTCATGAATATTCCCTGTCAGGCTGGGAATCCTTGGTAAAGAAAAAAATCAGTTTCACTTCTGAACTGTCTTTCTACTAACAACCAATCACTGGTCTCTGGGTCATACTGCCCCCAGCCAATGACTGCCCTCTACCTAAGCCCCTCCTCTGGCAGCCATCTTCAGATTTGGTAGCACGTAAAGTGGCACTAGGACCAAGAGAAGAGCCGCAGAGGGGTAGGCGGGAGGGTTCGTATTTGAATCCATGCTGGAGAACAATTACAGGTAAATAACTTGTTCCTTCTCCAACATGGGGTCTGGCAAGGATTCACATGCTCATGAATAAAGAATACATAGCAGTACACACATGCACAACCACAGGAGGTGGCAAGGCTCAACATTAAGCATTTCAACATCTCAACATTAAGCATCTCTTACCTCCTCCCCAGGCTCACCTTCAAGCGAACAGGTTGCGCGGCATTGCCTGGCCGTCCCTGCACTCCTCCCTGAAATCCCGGTTGACGCAGTAGAATCTCATGAAGGTGTGAGTCGACCTCCAGATAGCAGCCCCCATGCTTCCCACCTGGGGAAACCTGCTGGCGAACCTCCGGCACTTGGTGTTTGTTGCCGTCGTAAACAGACTGATCTGGGGATTGCCCCATCGTCGGAACAGCAGATCCACTTGGTCCTGTCGAAGCTCCCACTCGTGGCACGAGCTCAGTTCCCTGCCGAGAGAGTCGGCCACAGTGTTCTTCACTCATGCCAGATGAAATGGGACGAGGAACATCTCCTGCGGTGCCCCCCTGCTTCCATATGTAAAACATTGTGGTGGTGTTGTCTGACAATCCGCACCACCTTGCCCTTGAGGGGCGGAAGGAAAGACTTGAGGGCCCAAAACACAGCCCATAACTCCAGAACGTTGATGTGCAACAACTTCTCCTCCGGTAGCCACAAGCATCTTGCTTGGAGACGACCAGTGTGCGCAACCCATCCCTCCAGGGATGTGTCCGTCGTGACTGTCTCCTAGTGCATGAGGGTCTGGAAAGATGCCGACAGATGCGCGCAGACACCCCACCACCGAATCGCTCAATGGAAACTGTCGAGGGTGATCTTGTCCTCGAAGCTTCACGATACCTGGATCCAGCAGACATCGAGGAACTGCTGCAGCAGTCGCATCCACAGGCGCACAAGGTAAATGCACAACGATATGCGGAGGAGGGACTTGATGGACCTCACCCTTGCAATCTTCAGGTTCAACAGCTGTTGTACCTTGCCCAGGATGGCCGCTATTCTCTCCTCCGACGGGGACGCCAGACAACACCGTTGAGCCGGGACACCAGAAACAGCACGTCCTGCGATGGCACCAAGCAGGACTTCGCAAAGTTTATCGAGAACCCCAGTTCCGTGAGTAGCCGGACGGTCCCCGCCGTGTGCTGGAAGGCGGTCTCCCTCGACTCAGCTCAGATGAGCCCATCCTCTAGGTAGGGGTAGACGTGGATCCCCTGCAGGCGTAACCGCGCCACCACTGGCGCCAGACACTTGGTGAAAACCCTTGGTGCCGACATCAATCCAAAGGGAAGGGCCTTGAATTGGTAATGCTGCCCTTGGAGCACGAAGCGCAGAAACTTGCGGTGCCCCTTGTGAATGAGGATGTGGAAATAGTCGTCCTCCAGGTCCAGTGACGGCAGGAAATTCCCTTCTTCCAGTTGTCCCAGCACGTGCTGAAGAGGGACCATCCAAAACTTCTGGGACCTGATGTACTTGAGGTGGCGGAGGTCTAGTACGGGTCTCCAACCGGCCATCTTCTTTCTGACGTGGAAGTACCTGGAGTACACTCGAGCCCCGGAGCCTTTATGGGACGAGTTCGATCGCACCCTTCTTCAACATGGCCCGTACCTTCGGCAGAAGTTGAGGAATATGATTTTCCTTCCTGGCCACCGGTGGAATGCACGGGCACTTCTGTTGAAATTCCAGGGTGTGCCCGTGGGCCAGGGGGTCCAGCACCCAACAGTCAGTGGAGAGGGACTTCCACGAGCTGACGAAGTTCGCCAGCCAGCCTCCTACCGTGGTGAGCGGGTGGGGGCACAGACATCGCGGCCGGTTCAATCCTGCTTCGGCATGGGGGCGCCACCTTGTGGACCTTGGCGAAGACAGCACCCTCCTCCGGACTTGCTGCGGCCCCTGTAGGCTTCCTGGGCCGAAGAGCGGGACAGTTGATGGTAGGATGATGAGCCGCCGCCGAAACCTAACGATTATCCCTGGGCCTTTTCTCCAGAGGCCGGAAAGGATGTCCGTTGCCGCTGGAGCGTGCCTAATGCCCGGGCCACCTCGGTATCTGCCCGGATGGCCTGAAGTGGCTCGTCCACTGCCTTGCCGAATAAGTTGTCCCCGTCAAAAGGCATGTCCAACACCCTCAACTGCACATCCTCCCGGAAGCTAGTGGCCTTCAACCAACCCCACCCCGACGAAGGCAAACGCTGTTGCCCATCTAACGGAAGTCTGTGTCGGCGAGGTCTGTGGGCACCGTGATGGCATGGTCCGATGCCACCTCGCCTTCTTGCAGGATCTCCAGCGTTTCCGCTCTCTTGTTGTCGGGAAGGACATCCAGGAGGGGAGCGATCTTGAACCACAGCTCCCTGTCATAACAGTCCACGATGGCCAAGGCATTGGCCGCCTTCGTCGTCGCAGCCGACGAGATCCCTCGTCGCCCCATGGCATCTAGTTTCTTTCCCTCGCCATCCGGTGGGGGTGGGGGGAGGGGGGTAGAGGATGTCGAAGATCCGGAGGACGACTTTTTTGCCGCTGCCAAGACAACCGAGTCCGGGGACTGTTGGGTCGGAGACACTTGGGTGCAGAGCCCGGCACCCTGTATTTCTTCTCGTAACGCTCCCTCCTCGCCGGGGCAGAGGACTGGTTCTTCATGAGGGACAGCCCCTCGTCCCAAATGTCATCCAACAGAGGGATAGAAAGCACAGCCTTCCTCTTGGCCTCCCGGCGCTGGTACAGGAAGCCTTCCTCCTCCTCCTCGGGGGCCAGTTGAAACATCTGATGCCCTAGCGATCATGGCGTGGAAGGAGCCAATCTCGTCGGGTGGCGAGGCTCTGGGCACCGGGAGGTCCCCTCCGTCGTACATACATGTGCCCGTCGTCGCCGTATCTGGTTCCGTATCGACCCTCTGAGGGGGGGGATGGAGGCGAAGGATGGCAAGGAGGTGGAGGATGGACTCTCCTACTCTGGCCGGTGTGGGGGGGTCCCCTGACGGCCCAGGTGCCGCAGGATCTCCCACCAGCGACAGGGGCTTCCTTGTCCGGATCTCTGAACACAAGGTGTGCAGTGCCTGTAGGAGGTCTGCCGACATGTCAGCTGGCGGTGGTGGCGGTTGCTGCGGTGGCTGCAAAGTGAGCAATGGCAGTGGCGTGGTGTCCTCTGCCTCCTCACCGCCCTGCTGCTCCGCGTCGGTATCCTCGCTGCTCTCCACATCTGCTTTGCCGTGGTCCTTCCCATAGGAGCTGGCCTCGACAAACTTTTTGTCCAGTACGGCCTTCAGGCTAGAAAGCTCCTCCTCTGAGGAGATGTCCAAGCCCTGCAGGACTACAGGCCCCCGCCCCCGCTACTCAACCAGCGGGGAACTCTAGGGGAGATGATCTGCATCGTCTTCACCGGTGTCTTCTCGATGGGTAAAAAAGACGATTCCCTCTGCGCAGGCAGGGAAACTCTCGTTTTAGGGGCCGCCTCCTGTGAACCCGCATCTGCGGCCTTCGCTAGTGACGCCACCACTCCTTCAGGGAAGATTTCGCCTGGTGAACCTGGGTCTTCACAATCTTGGACGTGCTTGAGGCCTTCACCGGGCAGAGGGGTGGAGGGGAGGGGGTGATCAGCGCCCCGCTCCCCCTTGGCTTTCTCCATTGGAATCGAATGGGACTTCTCCAGAAGTTTACCTGGATGGTCCGACTTCCTCTTCATCGTCGACCCGGAGCGTTGGCTCATGGTTGAAGGTGCCAGGGATGCCATCCCCGACCTGGCCGCAGAGGAGCCCATCCCAACGGCGCTCCCGGTGCCCGCGAGCTTGCAGTGCTTTGCCTTATGTTGGGCCCCCGCCGCCGGAGCGCCCTCAAAGGTCTTAAAAGACCGCTCACATTTTCTCTTGCTGGGTGAGTTTCGGGGCTCACCCGCAGCCGGGATCTTCGTCTGAAGCCACTCGGAGAGCTGCTTACGACGGTCCATCATTGTGCAGGCCACCATATCCTTGCAGAATGCACAGGTCTCCTCCACGTGCGTTTGGTCGGAATGTAGGCAGTAAAGGCACAGAGAGTGGCCATCGTTGAGGAAAATGTTCCGTAGTCCATATCCAGGGCAGATCCTGTACAGCATCGTCGAGTCTCCTTTGTCTTCAGCCATGTCCACACGGGGTAGGCCTCAAACAATCTTCTGGAATCCTCCAAGAAGGGAAATCGACGAAAAATCACCCTGGGGGGATATTGTGGGTGGGGGATGGAAGTGTTTTAAGTTCTGAAAACGGTTTCCCGTTAGTGGGATGATGGATCGATGGAGCTTGAGGCTCGATTGACCGGAAAAAACAGAGTAAACTCTTAGAAAAAAAACGCAAAACGCAGTAAAAGCTCGAGAGCTATAGCACGAGACCTCCCAACACTGTAGTATAAATCTGAAGATGGCTGCCAGAGGAGGGGCTTAAGTAGAGGGCAGTCATTGGCTGGGGGCAGTATGACCCAGAGACTAGTGATTGGTTGTTAAGAGAAAGACAGTTCAGAAGTGAAACTGAAACTGATTTTTTCTTTACTGAGGATTCCCAGCTTGACGACAGGGAATATTCATGAGCATGTGAATCCATGCCAGACCCCACGCTGGAGAAGCTAAAAAAACAAATCCAAAAAACAAATTTGATGGAAAGGGGGTTTGATAACAAAGACATCTTTATAGTTTGATTGATAAACATGGCCACATCTAACAGTAAGACCTCTGCCGTTCATTCCCAATCACCAGACAGATGGCGATTGATTTGTAAAGGTTGGCTACATATTACAGCCAATCCCCCCACCCCCACACACAACTTTTCTCCTGTTCATTTACACCTTGAATTATATAACCTTTAGGAAATAACATCGGGAAAACTGCTACATTCTCATCAATTTACCAAGTTTCAGAAATAAAAGGAAGGTAAATCATGAATTGCTTGTGCAATTAGATCAGAAATTAAGCACACGTTGGGTACTACAGGATGGGCATTATTGACATCTTGCTGTTAGTTACTTGATGATGCCCAGATGTGTATATGTATTAATATTATTGTCAAGCCTTTAACACTGTCAAAAATAGGCCCCAGTTCTTTAATGAATCCTAACAGGTAACTTGAGCAAATTAGACAAGTCATATATAAATCAAACTAGAATACAGAAATCATCAAAAGAACGGCAACACCGATCTCAAAAGAATCGTATTGTCGTCCCGTTATCAGTCTAAAGTGTTTGCACATTCAAAAATGTGGCGCTTCAAAAAAAGGTCAGAAAAAAAATTAGCAGAAACTTCTTCCAATCCCAACCTTGCCTGAGTAGGCCCAAACAGGCTTTATAGGCACTACTCAAGCCTTTTAGAGCTTGAGTGCGAACTATTAAGTTAAAACAACAGCACCCCATAAAGCAGCATAAAAATGTGCAGCTACCTAAAATAAATAATAAAATGTGAATTTGAAAATCACAGAAAACACTTTCTAAAACATAATTGTGAGCTTCTAATCATGTATAAGATACTTTGTACAGTTAGAGTTATCTACAATACTTATTCAACAACTCCTATACAGCAGTGTAGTTGAGGGGATTTGAGGGATCCGTCATAATCCTCAAAGCTCACAAACAAGTGCTGATTGAGCTTAAGGGAAATGTTCCACAATCAGTTTGTATATCATACGCCAGGAGATCAACATCCTGGGCTGAAAGCACCAGGCATCACATGAAACATGACCCGAACTATTGAGAACAAGTGCTGGCAACAGAGTCAGTTAATATACCAGAAGGAATACAGTTTTCAGGGTTTTTGCAAAGATCCCAGGCAGAGTATGCAAACAGGATTGTCCTCACAATGGAAGCTACAGCCATAATACACAACCCGAGAAGTATTCCTGTGCCACTAAGTGGAAAGGTTATACAGGAAAAAAGCAGTTGATGAGCAAAGAGATCAATGAACCCATATAAGAAGCAGAATAGTTGTCACCCATCACAGTGGCCCACAAGGCCAATGGGAAGGTAAGAGCATGTGTTGGAGAACCCGAAAAAAGAACATATTAATGGAGAAATAGCCACTTCCCATAATTGCAGAAATTATGAACACCACCAGGGGAGGACAGATATCCATTACCCCCTTCAGGGCATTCAGGTACTGCAAAATGGCATTTGGACAGTCTTCAGTAGCAGAGGGCTTCAGTGGAGAATGATGTTTGCTCATGGGGGTACTGGGAGTGTGCATATTTCAAGACAATATAATGATGTCAGAAAATGCAATTATATGTTTCATAAATGTGGATGAGAAATGTAACCAAGTAGACTTTGTGTAATTATGAAATGTGTTGATTGAGAAGAACTAGGCCTCAGTTTATCAATAGGCCCAAGTTAGTTGAGAAAGAGAATCCATCTTGGATGAGGTGTATTCTAGCAGATATGGAAATTAATAGGTTTGCAATTCATGACATACCTATTCAAACGTTGGTGACACAGTAACAGTACCAACATCACATCCAGCCCATTGTCTGCTTTTGAGTAGGTTCTGGCAGGACCATCCCTGAGAGAGCAACTAGTTAAGAACTACCAGGTCTCAAAGAAACAGAACATTCGGGATTAAATCTGCCAATATGCATCAGGTTTACAAAACCCAGAAGGGATTCCAGAATCTCTTTCAGGCATTCAGATAAAGATATGTGATCAGGAAACACTAGCACATCCTAGGTCAGTGCTTGTTAAGGAGGAAACCGGTTTCCCCTCCCATGCAGCATTTAAGGAGAGAAATACTTCCTTTCTGCCTCCCTCCAAAAAACACTTTTGCACAGGTGGTAGCTTATTAGAGGTTTTCCTGTCCCTTGTGATGGCATTTCAAACACCAGAAACGCAAATAATCTTATGTGCAAGGAGCAACCAAAAGGCAAGGCAGGCGCAGGGCAGCAGGCAAACACCAGCTCCTACATGGGAACAAAACTTACAAAAATGTGAAGTGTCTGAAAGCCTTTTAAAGACTTCCCTCTGGATTGGAATAGGAAGCCAATTAACCAATCAATTCAAAAGAGTGCCTCCACCAATGGGAGGACGGCGAGGGCTTCAAAACTGAGGCAGAGATCCACAAAACAATGTCTCTGGGCTTGGAGTGGAGTTTGTCGAGAAAGCTGGAGAACACCAGCAAAGGGGAACCCCTTGAGCCCAA
This sequence comes from Ambystoma mexicanum, assembly GCF_040938575.1. Taxonomy (NCBI): domain Eukaryota; kingdom Metazoa; phylum Chordata; class Amphibia; order Caudata; family Ambystomatidae; genus Ambystoma; species Ambystoma mexicanum. The sequence continues at coordinate 54,357,198 of NC_090926.1, forward strand.
AGGGGATCCAGTGAGAAGAGAATAGCCATTTGAACCCCAGTAAGGGTGAGAAGAGCCCCTTGCCCCCACCCCCCAGAATTGTGGTTTACTATGGAGGGAGTAAGTACCCCTGAACTCAAGAAGAGAGGTGTGCTCCTGTGATGAAATGGTGAGCACCTGGGACCAGAAAAGAAGGATGTGCTCCAGTGAGGGGGAAGAGAGCTCTTGAGACCAGTAGAACAGGTCCTGACTCAAAGGGAGGGGTGTAAAGTAGTAAGAGAAGCAGTGACTTTGATCCCTGGAGGAGAGGATATATAACAGAAGAGGAGAGCCCCTTGAAGCCCAGAGGAGTTGTGTGCTCCTGTGAGGGGTATATGAGGGGTCAGAAATGTGAGGCGGACAACTTTGTGAAGTTTTTTTCAAAAGATGCCATTTTATTAACTCAAAAGGTTGCATAAACACCTCGCTATCCCTACCCTGACGAGAATTTCCCTGCCTAACAAACTAAGGAAACACTAACAAAGGTTTCTGACACTCACACTTAAATATACACTATCTTAACAAGGCAATATATGGCAGTTTAACAGCAACCAATGTAACAGTTACATTCGCATCATAATCAATGTTTCTCATTCTAATCTTGGTGAATTCCCCTTCCCCAGATGCAAGCATAATTTTCTTCAATAGTTCCAAACAAAAGTTAAGCAAATCTGGTCTCGTAACACAGTTCCACTTCATTTCTCTTTGTTCCAACTTGATATCACAAAGTTCCAAATTGTATTCAACAAACAGTTCACAAGTGTTCAAAGTTTCTTCTTTCTACTTGCGACAAACATCTTGACGCAACTTCTTTTCATCAGCACAGAATAAGTCCTTGCTTTATTGGTTGCAAAAAAAAGTCTTTGTTAGGATATTTCTGCATCAGTTCACCCACTTGTTTCACAATATTAAATAATTCTGGAGCAGTTCACACAACACTTGCTTCAACAACATTCATTTGTCAGGATTATTCTGCATTAATCCACAAAACACTTTAGTGGTTCTTCACCTTCTTTGAGCTTGTTAAACACACCACAGTACTTCAATGGCTTCCACCTGGTCCACTCAGCTGCCAGACCTAGTACGACAACGTTCTCTGGTATAATCTCCTGCCAGCACAGATCAAAATACTACAACATTCTCTGACCTGATGTACTCCCTGCCAGGCAGATTAAACTACTACTTGTATGTACTTCTGTGGTAAAGGTCAAGTTCAAACAGGTTCGCAATGTCGTTTGCGCAACATCAAATATAAGACACTCTTCAATGGAAACAAGAACCACACTGGTGCCATTCGTTACACCTGTGTGTTTGCCAAGCTCTCTGCAGGTTATGCTCCTGTCCTTCAGAATGTTTTCTGGCAGCAGGGCAGTCTGCATGCTACTCTTTATTCTCCCCTTTCGCATCAACTAACTGCTGGTAAGGATTCGGTTTTACTTTTACACTTCTTGGCAATGTGGGTTTTAACCATTATCTTTTAGGACCACCTTTTCATATGGGCAACAGTTTTTACCATTGCTAAAATTCTCAACTGCTTTGTTTTGGCTTGGTCAATTTTGGTTGTCTCATAATTGCCTAGGTATGTTTCTCTTTTAGCTTTGGCAATGATGGTTTGTCTTTCCATCTATGGATATTGGCCTCTCTTATTGTTGGCACTTATTCAGCTCCATAATGTCATAATCACACACCTCTGCTATGATAATCAAGTTCTTAGTCTGCCATCTACACCTTTTTAAACCCGGCTTGACAGACACACACACACACACGCAGACACACACACCCACCAGAAGAATGAATCTACTTTGCATCAGTTCAATATTCCCAAAATAATCTTCACGCTACTTTGTTTATCTCAATTCTGAGACTTCGATCCCTTAACTTGACCAGTGGGCAGTTACGGAGCGCTCCGGGGTAACAATGTAACCGTGAACTCAAGAGGTCTGGTCTGCATGTCAGTTTGCGTCTTCTGCTTTGGTTCCCTGCCCAGCAACCTCTTCTTCGCAGCTTCCCACGGCCCGCGTCTGTCAATTTCAGAGCTCTCCTGGCTCCCACTGCTGTTCTGAGCTCATCTGCCACCGCTGCTTGTCTGATAGTGGGAAAAGCTGCAAAATGGTAGACTTTCCGCTGTGTAAGCTCCGCAGATGCAAACTCGAGCATGGGAGACACCCTCAGGACCGGTATTCCAATTACACATTGCTGAGGTCCCCGCGTCTCTGCTCACATCGGCCTTTGGCTTCTGCTGCCACATGGAGCGAGAAAAACAACTCCACCTTCTGCTACTATTCTCCTATACGGCCTGCACATGAGGGGGCATTTTATGCCTTCTAGTCCTCCTCAGGTGTGGGTTAGAATTCCTAATTGACTCATTTGCACTTTACAATAGGCTATTAGAAGGTTGGAGTCTTGTGAAAAGTTATACAAGGGGGTTTCCCACTCCTCCTGACCTGCTCACACACCTCCACCCTCCACCCCCGCCATGCAATCCTCCCGCAGAACACCACCCCTAGGGTCAGGATCACAAAGCTTCTGCCTTACCCTGGCCAAGTGAGAAGGGTCCCAGGCCAGGCTTCCTGGGTGAATCATCTCGGATTCATCAGAAGGAAGATGGCCCTAAACAGGGGGATGTGCTACAGTGAAGAGAGAATGACTGATCTGCTGGAGAGGGGATGTGTAACAGAGGGGGACCCTAGGCGCTGGAAAAAGGGAGTAAGTAACAGAGAAGGAAGGACTTTTGGGACACTAGCAAAAGGGAGGAAGCTCTAAAAATCAGAGGGGCAGAGAGGCATTGTGGGCCCCAGAAGGATGGATAAGAACTGAGCTCAAGAAATTACTAAGCAGACGACCTTTGGTCTGAAACGTTCTGCATGCCTTTTTATTTGATATATATGGGATACATTACTCACCGTAATCGTATTTCTGATGCTTGTATCTGCTTAGATTCACATGCTGTGCATAGGCCGACATCTAGTGGAAGCTGCGGAGTATTACAGTTTGTTTTTCGAAAGTCGAAAATGGGCGTCGACACAGGCGTGCCAGTAATACTATCCCTAGTGTGACGTCCACTGTACCCAAGATCCCTCACGCGTCTAGGATCCTCAGATTGTATTTTGTCTGACATGAGGAAGCATGAGGAGTAGCGTGAGTACAGATAATCCAAGCAGATAGACAGAAAGGTAAGACTACAAGTAATCATGCGCCTTCTCTCGGAGGGGAGGAAGGGTGGGTCGCATGTGAATCTAAGCAGATACAAGCATCAGAAATACGATTACGGTGAGTAATGTATCCCTTCTGAGGCTTGTGGAATCTGCTTAGATCACATGCTGTGCATAGATTAGCGAGCAGTACCAGAAGAAGGTGGGATGTGAGAAGGGTCATGAGCAAACAGGTGTCTTAGAACCGCTTGTCCCACTTGTGTATCTGTCTTGGAATGAGTGTCAATGCAGTAATGCTGAGTAAAAGTGTGAATAGAGCTCCAAGTAGCTGCTTTGCAAATGGTGTCGAGGGGAACATTTGCAATGAAAGCCAGAGTGGCACCAATGCCTCTAGTAGAGTGGGCCCTTGGCGTAAAAGGCAGAGTCTTTTCAGAAAGAGAGTAACACAGCTGTATACAGTTGATAATCCACTTCGAGATAGCGCCCTTAGAGACGCGATCCCCCTCTCTGCCTGTAGCTACGGAGACAAACAGTTGATCTGTTTTCCTTAGCGGTCTGGTTTTATTTACATAGTATAGGACCGCCCTACGCACATCTAGGGTGTGTAGTTTCACCTCAGCCGAGCTTTGCGGGTTTTGGAAGAAAGCCGGAAGCTCGATGGACTGGTTTACATGGAACTTTGATATGAATTTAGGTGAGAACCTAGGGTGTGTGCGTAAAACCAGTTTGTCCTTGTGGATAGTAAAGAAAGGATCCTGCACTGACAGAGCCTGAATTTCACTGACCCTTCTTATGGAGGTAATGGCTACTAAGAAGGCCGTTTTATAAGTCAGGTGTTTGAGACTACTTTTATGCATGGGTTCGAATGGGGGTCCCATGAGCTTAGCTAGCACCACGTTGAGGTCCCATCCTGGCGGTGGGTTCGAAATAGGAGGGTGAAGTCTCTTTACTCCTTCCATGAAGGCTTTAACCACTGGTACTTTCCACCACGAGACCTTGTTATGGGATGTGGTGTAAGCCGAGAGGGCTGCCAGGTGTACTTTCAGCGAGTTAAAAACCAACCCTGCATCCAGCAGGTGGAGCATGTATGTCACAACGTTGGAAGGAGTGCAATCAACCGGGTTGATTTGTTTATTCTGGCACCAGATAACGAATCATTTCCACTTATCAAAGTAACAGTGCCTTGTATTTGGTTTCCTGGACTCCTTTAGAATGTCCATACACCTCTGTGGTAATTTGAGATGTCCAAACTCTATGACTTCAGGAGCCATGCTGCTAGGTTCATAGAGTTGGGTTCCTGATGCACTGTTTGACCCTGTTGCTGGGACAGTAGGTTGTACCAGGCTGGGAGTCTGATGGGTTCGCACACCGCCATCCTGCGTAGGTGTGGAAACCATGGTTGTCTCGCCCACATGGGAGCAACTAGGATGAGCGTCATCGATTCCTTGTTCATCTTGTACACCACCTTCCTGATGAGAGGAGTTGGTGGAAAAGCGTACGCAAACATCCTTGACCAGTTCATCCACAGGGCATTCCCTTGGGAGTCCGGCTGGGGGAACCTGGATGCAAATCCTGGGCATTGTTTGTTTTCGCTTGTGGTGAATAGGTCTATAGTGGGGAAACCCCACTGAGAGAAGAGATCTTCTACTACGTCTCTGTGAAGGACCCATTCGTGTTCTTCTGGGAGGGAGTCTCTGCTTAGAGCATCCGCTAGGGAATTGAGCTCCCCTGGAACATGTTGCGATGACAGGAAGATGTTCCGTCTGAGTGCCCATATCCATATTTTCTGGGCAAGCTTGGACAGATTTGGCGAACGAGTCCCCCCTTGCTTGTTCAGATAGAACATGGCTGTCGTGCTGTCCGTCCTGATCTGCACCGACAAGTTCAGTAGATGGGGCTCGAACGCCTTTAGCGCTCGGAATACTGCCAGAAGCTCTAGCAGATTGATGTGGTTCTTGGCTACTGAGTGAGACCAGAGACCCTGAGCTGTGTGGTGGAGATGGTGAGCTCCCCACCCAGTCAGGCATGCATCTGTAGTCACCACGGCTTGTACTTCGGGATCGTAAAAGGGTTTCCCCTTTGCGAGATTCTCTCTTGTCCACCAGTGTAGGCTCTGTTTGAGTGTTGGCGAAACGACCACTAGATCGTCCCACTGACCACTTGCCTGAGACCACTGTTTCGCCAACCATTCCTGCATGGGACGCATGCGCAGACGCGCGTGGGGGACCAGGTAAATGCATGACGCCATCATGCCCAGTAACCGCATAGCTTTGCGTACTGTTATCTGTTGACCTGACTGATAATGCGGAATTTGCAGAAGTATATTCCGAATTCTCTCTTCCGAAGGGAAGGTCAATCCTTTCTGAGTATCTAGGATAGCTCCTTGAAACTGTTTTGAGGTGCTTGGCACCAGACTTGACTTTTTCTCGTTGATAGAGAAGCCTAATTCGTGGAGGAGGTCGATAGTCCTCTGAATGTTTGACCTGCAAATTCCTGGGGTTTCCCCCGTTATGAGCCAGTCGTCCAGATAAGGGTACACCGGGATTGCCTCCCTGCGTAGGTGTGCAGCTGCCACCGCCAGTACCTTGGTGAATACCCTTGGTGCTGAAGCTATCCCGAAGGGCAGTACCTTGAATTGGTAGTGGCGACTGTCCACCTTGAAGCGCAAGTACTTTCTGTGCGCTGGGAGCATGGAAATATGAAAATAAGCATCTTTCATATCCAAGGTTGCCATGTAATTCCCCTTTTTTAGGAGGGGGATTACCTCTTGTAGCGTGGTCATACGGAATTTTTGGGGCTTGACATACTTGTTGGCAGGCCGTAAATCCAATACTGGGCGCATTGTCAAATCTTTCTTTGGCACAAGGAAGTAAGTTGAATAGATACCCTTGTTTACCTGGTGTCCTGGGACGAGTTCTATCGCGTCCTTTTCTAGCAGAATGGCGATCTCCTCGAGAAGGATCCTTTGATGCTCTAGGGAGTGCACTCTTTGTCGTGGAGGATGGTTCCGGGGACGCTGCAGTAGTTCTATACAATATCCTGCGGATACTGTTGACAGCACCCATCTGTCTGAGGTGATCCCTTCCCAAGCCTGGGTGAAGGTGGAAATGCGTCCCCCTACTGGGGTTGCGTGACAAGGGACCCTGAACTGAGCGTCACTGTTTTGGTGGAGGCGTGCCGCCTCCCTTGTTGGGGCTGCCTCTGCCTCTTCCACGACCTCTCTTGTTACCCCTGCCGTAACTCTGGGTAGACTGCTGGTTGTTATTCCATTGTGTACCCTGTCCCTGGGCATAGTTGCCTCTTTGTGAATTTTGGCCGCGTGGGCGACGAAAATTACTGTTCCCCCTCTGGTTAGGGGGTTTGTTGGTAAGCTGGCCAAGGGATTTGAGAGTCTCATATTCATCTTTGGCATTTTTAAGTGCGTCTTCGACCGCTTTCCCAAACAATAGGTCGGGTTCCACTGGCTTGTCTATTAAAGAAGCCTGGGTTTCTGTCTTGAATCCCGACTGCCGTAACCACGCATGTCTCTTGATAACAGTACCTTCTCCTATCAATCTCCCTGCGTTGTCAGCGGCGTCGAAAGTTGCTTTTAAAATGCAACCAGACACGGCTCTCCCCTCTGCCGAGATCCGAGCCAGCTGGCCCTTTAACGGTTCTGGAGCAGAGGCAATGAGCGCCGCGACTTCTTCCCATTGATGGCAGTTGTAACTAGCCAACAGGGTGGTGGAATTCGCAATCCTTGCTTGGTAGGCGGACGTTGAGGCTACCTTCCTGCCAAACCCGTAAAGTTTTTTGCTCTCCTTGTCGGGAGGAGCTTCTGATGAAGATCAGGGCATGCCAGCCCTTTTTCTAGTGTTGGTAACCACTAGGGAATCTGGTTTAAGATGTCCCCTTATATACAGAGGGTCAGACTGGGCTGCCCGGAAAATCTTTTCAATTCTGGGGTTGACAGCTTTGGTGAGGTTAGGATTCACCAGGGAAGGATCTATTCTTCGTTGGATGGATTTGAGGATAGGGATGGTCTGAGCGACCGGTCTCCTCTCTCCTACAAACTCCTCCGCGAAGTCCCTTTCCTCCTGTACACCGTGGGTGTCGATGTGGAAATGTTCCGCTGCTCGAGCGAGAACCTCGTTAAGGAGGGGCTGGTTATCAACTGGAGAGTCGGTAACTGGGGCTTCGCTTTGTACTGGGGAATCTACTCTGTAAATTTCCTGCTCATCTTCTCCCTCCTCCAGGTCCACATCCTCTGCATAGTAATCTGTCCCGGTTTGTTCTTCCATAATTTCAAACTCCTGGTCCTCTTCAGGGAAAACTTGTCCCTGGTAACTGGGGCGTGGAGTAGAATATGGAGTGGAGTAAGGCTGAACCTCGAAGGGTTCAGGTCTTTCGAACCGGGGCTTTTTACTTAGCGGGATAGGATCGGAGGAGCCTGAGGGTGTGGCCCCTTGAGGGTTATATGAAAGAAAATGTTCTGGGTTCTTATCATAAAAATCAGCCAAGGAAGACATCCTAGACATAACCCTGTCTATGTCTTCACTGGACCATTCCCTGGAACAGGGTATTACTTTAGTAGGTGATGATTTATGGGACTTTAAGGGTAGACTTGTGTTTGCTTGTCTGCCTAGGGTGAGAGGATGGCTTTACAGGAGTGGAAGGCTGTGCTTTCCGCTGTTTCCCCCCCTCCCCGTGCGTGGAAAAATGTTTTCCCTGTCCCTTGGAGGCCCCAGAGAGTTTCGACGCCTGGCGCCGAGGGTCTGGAGAGGTATCTGTGTGCTTCGGGCGTGGGGCCTCACTGGTGTTAACCGCGGTCTCGGTATCTTGGAGCGCGGCCTGGGGGTGGAAGTCGTCTTCGTCTCCCGACGATCGAACTTCCGTTAATGTGTGTAGCGAGGCACTCTTGGCAAGAGTGGATGATTGCCTTGCGTCGTGAGGTGATCTCGATCGAGAGCGCCCAGAGGACACCGAGTCGGACCGTTCTTTTTGTGCCTCTTTCCGGGAAGTCGACGTCGTCGAGGTCCGGTTGGTCTTAGTGTGTTTAGTGTGTGTTAGGTGTGTAGCGCTTGCGTCGCCGGGGGTCTTCCCCATAGCCGCCCTGCCGGACGACCTTCCGAGGTCGGGGACCTGCGCTCGCCGGCTGTCTTTCGACGCCATAATGCCCTCGCCGTCCGAAAGTACGGCGTCGCTGCCATCGCTAAAGGCGCCCTCCGCTGCCATGGCCTCCTGCCTGGCGTGGTGGGCCCAACGCTTTGTCGAACGGTCCTTAAGTGTCTTAGGTTTAAATCTACTACACGCTCTGCAGTTCGCTTCGGGGTGATCCCTCGGCAAGCAGAGATTGCACGTGGCGTGCCTGTCGACCCAAGGGTATTTGCGATTGCACTTGGGGCAGAATTGAAAAGGGGTACCCTCCATACGCACCTTAAGGCAGCGGGCTGCTAAGTGTAGGAATATATAAAATGTAACTATATATCAAGAGTGAAGAGTATGTACCACCCCCCACTCTCCCTACTTGTAAGGGCCGAGGCCAGCGGCCTACTAGGCCCGGGCCGAGGCCAGCGGCCTTCCGAGGCCCAGATCCGTCGTGCAGCAGTCGACGGTCGATGACTTCTCCAGCCGTCGTCGAGGGTCGACGTTGGGGTGGGGAAGGGAATGAATAAGAATTATAATTATAATAACAGCAAAAGTATGGCTAAGGCCAGGGAACTCCGCAAGATGCTTCCGACCAGTATGGCGGAAAAAAACAATCTGAGGATCCTAGACGCGTGAGGGATCTTGGGTATAGTGGACGTCACACTAGGGATAGTATTACTGGCACGCCTGTGTCGACGCCCATTTTCGACTTTCGAAAAACAAACTAATACTCCGCAGCTTCCACTAGATGTCGGCCTATGCACAGCATGTGATCTAAGCAGATTCCACAAGCCTCAGAAATATATATACACATACACACACACACACACACACACACACTCCTCCTTACAAGTACTACATTTCCCAAGAACATTAATATTACAGTCCTGAAACAGTTCCTTGCAATAGGCATAACACTGACCTTTTCTTAATAATGCCATTTAACTTTATTCTAGCGTCAGTTGTGTGTTCCCTCGGCCATGTAACATTTGAAACTTCTGCACTTGCGTAAATATTGAGAGGGACACCTTTCACTATCAAAATTTTACGAATGCACACTGATCTGTTGAGAGAATTTGAAATGCTTAATTGTATTTTCCGTTAAATGATCTCATGCAGACTTGCCATTTACCTCCAGTGCTTGAACTGGCCTGCCATCATTGTGTGAATTGGAGGAGTTGGGGGAGGGAGACTGAAACCTCTCCAATGAGTTCAGTTGCATTCCATTTGCAGCACTGAAGGTAATGGAGTAAAAAAATGAGCAAACAAGACCTTGCTTGGGGATGGAGGGGTGCAGTCCGATTCATCTTGGACCTGCACATCTGTGGGCATTCTTGTCTGTGTTCACCTGCAGTGCAGCTAAGATTTCACAAAATAAACTTATCTGAAATGGAGTACCCGCAGTTGATTTTTTTCAACAACTATATATGGAAAGGCACAGCAGATCATAATGGGGGATTGAGGTTGGGTCTGAGCAACATATACGGCAAGTAGAACAAAAAGTGCAAGTTCAAACTCAAAGGAGGTGGAGTATCTAGGGCCCATTTTGGATGGTAAGGTTTACCTGCCTAAAAGCAGTATGGCACGATAACCATTATGGACGGTGCTTTGCCTGCAAAAAGAATCTGCTGCAATAATCCCTTAGCAAATTTGTACCACTGTAAGCATAACCAGTCCGCCACATATTGCTAAAGAAACACGACCGCGTTGTGTGGGATGTGGTGTGTGGAAAGGCCACAAGAGAAATAAAACAAAGCATATGCAAAAGTGCTATCCTCAAGAGGATTTGATCGTAAAACAAAAACTATTAGAGAAGACACTAACACAAAAGAGTTACAGACAGTGCTCTCAGAAAGCGGGAGTTAAAGAACAACTAGTATCCTTTGCATCAAGGGCTGTGACAGAACAAAACCAAAACTTCAGTGATTGCAAGAGAACTTGGCCTGCTGTTGTGGGACGGAGCGCTTCAGGCTGCAAGTATAGAGGCAAACTTATATCACTATAGGCACGGACCACAAATCCTTGTTGGATGCATGATCAGTTAAGGACATAATTAAAGCCACCCCAAGGTTAGCCAAACCAATTATGCATTTGAAAAAAAGTATTTACACAATTTACCAACCTGCTAAGAGAAATTGCATTCCATGATGAAGATGCCAGAATAGGGTAAACTGCAGGAAGGAGACGAGGAGTACAGTGCAGCTTGGTTAGCAGTTCCAGAGTGGTAGGGGCGCCATTCACTTAGCAAATGGACAGGAGCCATTTGCCAAGACCCCCTATTCATGTTGTTGACAAGCTGGACAAACAGCGGGTGGCCAGACAGGAGAAAGTTAGAAATCAATATTTCTGGGGTTAATGGGATAATGTAATGAACTCTCTCCCACTGAGCAGTCAAAACTCAGTCTTGCCTGAGTGTTGACACATGATAACACCCAAAGCACAAGAGGGTCCCTGGCATAAATGTAAAAAGGCAGGTCAGAAGAAGCCGCTGGTGGCCAGGAATGGACATCCAGATAGAGAGGCTGGTCATGAATTGTTGGCCTTGCACGAATGCAGACAAGGGAGTCAAGCCTCCTAAACAAACTTGTCAACCGATTAAGGTTCCATGCGGGTCATAGGTTAAGTTAGGAATTTACATACTATGCCCATGCAAAACTTGGGCAAGGACGATCCATTTTTCGTAGGGATGAGGGACCACTTCCCAAGTAGCTTGAGATGATGGCGACAGACTGTCACCAATGATGAGAATTGATCTACCTGAAATAAACACCTACGGGAACCCCTCTCTCTGGAATATCATCCATGACAATAGACCACAATCTATAGCCAAGACCATCAAACTGTACTGCATAGGAGAGGGATGTACATGGATGTATTCTGCCACATGTAACCCTAAAAATAAATGGGTCCATAGAGCGACAGAACTGCATCTTAAAGACATTTGAAGCTAGCCATCAGCGGCAGATTAAAATAGAGGGAGCCTTTGAAGGAGCTCCAGTGGAGCATGTGTACAACGCCACAATTAATAACACGCACCTACCCATTATGGCTAATGGGGAACAGGGAAGTTAACTACAACTAAACCTGGCCTGGGTTAACATGAAAGTAACTAAGAGTAACAAGACCATTTAAGAGGTAAGACAGTACATTTTCCACATGCAGGAGATAATTAAACTATACTGTTACCCGAGCAAATTCATGGCAGAGGGGACGAATTTTGAACTGTGGAAGATTAGGTTAGGGCAAGGTGGGCATTTCCACAGAGAAAGGACATTCCAAATTTGCAGGGGGCTTTCTGAATCGAGATACACAGTAATGACAGAGTAAACAAATTCACAATGTAGAATTACAACAGAGTGGTATGGTGGAGGAACAGGGGCGTAGAGTCCACTCAATCCATCACTTGCTGGAAGACCGAGCATCCTCGAACAGCACAAGAAGTGCCACCTCCAAGAGATCTAGGTGAAGGCATTAGTAAAGTGAGCAGAGAGGGAGCCGGTACACCTACACCAAAAGGGAACACTCTGGTGGAGGTTTGTGCATGGGAACCACCAGTGACTTCAGGGCACATGACAGGAAGGGCCAGGAAAGCTCCACCCCCCCCCCCAATTCACCTTAGAGATTAAATTGAGAAGTAACATCCATTATCTTTGCAATTAATTAAGTTGCTAGGTGGTTGTCACAAGTCTGTAAGGGAGCACGTTGTCGGGAATTGTAAAAAGGTCTGTAGTGGAAGGGAGTGTGTTACGGTCTAGTGCTTAGTTGAATACAGAAGATGTCACTGCCTACCTCATTCACTGAGTGTAAGAGGGTCAGAATTCCAAAGGGGATAATTGGTGAGGGCAGGCTAACAAGCAGTAGGCAGGAGCTGTGTAGCAGGGAATGAATAAAATTACTTCTCTCAGTGAGTATGCCTCATCACTACAGTTAGAAAAAATGCAACCCATCTACTATCACCCCAATTCCCCATAAAAGCAGATCTACATTAGTTACTCACACAGGTGGGTGCAGATATAAGAAAACCCTGCTGGAATGTGCAACCTTTTAACAATGCTCCTAAAGACTAAGCTCTCCTCGTGGACGGTGGAACTGAACTTCTCTCCACTCAAGATAATCCAAGGATGGTTCTCGTTCCCCTGAATGTGGAGGGACTAGTCTTGTTGCAAGCAACAGTTCTGCTTGTCTACTCCCTACATGAAACAGATGATAGAGGTGAGAGCACCTGAACAGAAATGCTTCAACAGGAAAAAAGACAGTGCTACGGTTTTCTAGGATACCAAACTACAGAACCAAAAGTAACCAAGAAAGAGGCTTGCCCTCTATGATAAAGTCTTAAGTTTAAGGTTGTATGGGGAGATTGGAGAGACCCTGGGGCGGGGTGTCACTACATGATTTAGGTTGTGGAGAAAAAGATAGGTTCCAAAATTTTCCCCAGTCCATCCCTAACCTACCCAATCACCTTGACCTTTCCTTTTCATGCCCCGCCATCCTGATTTAAAAAATGTGTCCTAGATCTTTTCAAAAAAAATAAGGATTTTAACATTTCTCTGGTATTCATGTCTCTTGCTTTTCTAGGGCTCTCCGGAGCCCTTTGGCCGTCTGGTCGGCTTACTTTAGTGGGGGCTCAGTGGGGCATCAGCCTGTCGAACATTCAGGTTTCTTGGCTCCTGTAACACTAGTGGCTTTTCCAGCCTCTAATCTCAATGTCTCTTGATTTCCTGGGCTCTCCAAAGCCCTATGGCCCGCTGAGCTAAGCTGGCTTTAGTGGGACCTTGATTGGGCGTCTGCCCGTATCCAGCATTCAGGTCTTCTTGGCTCCCATAAACCCTTGCAACATTCCTAGCCTCATATACACTGGATGGCCCCTCTCAGCGGCATTCCCTATTCGGGAGCGGTGGCTTCTCTTACTCTGTCCGGCTCAGCAGTTGTTGCACCTCTCCTGCGGGGGTTCAGACCTCTCAGCTGCAGTCTGGTCTTGGCATCAGTTAACAAGCCCTAGGCCCACCACGACCTCTGTGGGGTCACACCATCAGGCGAGACAATCTCTTTACCATCTCCATCATAGCGATCAGCTGGCTCTCCACGCTACTGCAGGCCCTGTGGCATAGCGTGTGTGAGGCAGGCATGGTATTAAGAGAGACACAGAAGCCAAGGATAACAGTTTGAAAACTGTATTCTTAAAAATAGCTAGGTTGATGGAATGCCTAACTTGCACTAACTCTAGTGGAGTTGTTCCCTGAACAGATGTTTCTAAGGAAAGTCAAAGTCTGCAAATCCCAAAACAAAGTTTGTCTGTGTCAAACCTATGCTTCTCACTCTTGGAACAAATGTTGTGCTGGGTCTTCTTAAAAGAAAAATGGTGGTTCAAAAAGAAATGCAAAATAAGGCAGGAATTAGATGGCCTTATTGTCAGGTTTAGTTCCGTCAGTTCAAAATGGTTCAGCTAAAAAATAAATGCCCGTGGAATTTTCCAGGCAAGGCCCTTGCAGCCAAATAAAGCAGTTCACTCAATGTTCCAAAGTCAAAATAATATAACTCCCAAAAAGGTGATTTATTCTCTTCCATGCACCATCTTTAGTTTTGACATAAATCAATTCACACCTTTTCAAAGTCAGCAATTCAATTTAGGCCTCTTATGGTTCCTGGCCCTACGCTTGAGCACCTTTTGTACTATAATTTCACCAAGAGTTCTTAGGTTCGCCTGGATGCCTTTTCCTAAGATTCTTAAAGTTCACAATTCCTCAGGCCGCTCAGGGTTCCCTTCCCAAAGCTTAGGCCCCTCCCATTCCATACAGATTAAGTTCCTTTCAGGCCTCTCAGGGTTTCCTTCCCCAAGCCTAAGCCCTTGTTACAAATGTTCCACTTACAGTTTCCTTTGTGCCTCTCGGGGTTCCCTTACCCAAGCATAGGCCCCTCTGGTCTCAAAAGGGTAACAAATGTTTGTAAAACACAAAAGTTCCACTTGTCAGCATCCACCTCTCAAAGTACAGTTCCTTCTGTTTGGTTCAGAACAGCCCCTCTTTCACTTTGGGGATTTCGCTCCCACTACACCCTCAGTGTAGCTCCCCCCCTTTTCACCTTCTCTGAAGTGGCACTGTTCACTTCCTCCTTTTTAACACTGGGGCAATATCAGAATCGAGAACGGCTTTACTCCTCCCCATGCGTGACCACTCCGATACCCAGCTCCCTCTCCTTATATTCCTTTATCTTGTTTTAAATTGGGGTTTGTCTTTTCCCCACTTCTCTGGCACGTTCTGTCTTTCTGTGCCACTTGCACTCTTGTCTTGCCTCTTGCTTTCTTTCTGTGTCGCCTGCACACTGTCACTTAATTCTTTACTCATGCCCTTTGCACACTTTCCTCTTTTTTCGCCCTGTGCCGCTCGCACGTTTTAAAACTTAACTTCTGGCATTCTTTTCGGGATGTTCACACCCTCTGGTTTCTTCCTTTTCTTTACAACTTGAAACACTTTCTCCTGCTATTCTTTTGTGCTGCTCGCGCACCTCAGTTTATTTCTCTTGCGTCGTGCCACTTGCACACTCTTTACTTTAATGCTCCCGCCTCACATACAAGTACCGGGTTCTTCACTTTTACAGAATCTCACCAGTCGGCACAGCGCTGGCGGGAAGGCTTGTTAGCTTCAGTGTAAAAATCAGGGTCTCACCACCTGCCCCTCAGACACCCCAAGGACCTGGACACCTCCCAGGGGAACAAGCAATTGCCTGGACACGAGCAACAGGATGCATAAAAGCCCGATCCAGCTCCCTCGCCACGCTGCTACCCCCCTGACACACAGTGTCTTGCGCTCCTAAGGGCCCCTCTAGCTGCAGCCTCCTGTATTTCAGCTCCCACGGTCCATCAAGCACCAACAGCTTGCTCACTTTCTATAGCAGAACTGCACCCTTTATATCTTGGCTGGTCAATAGAGTGCCAGACTGCATTAAAGGGAAATGCTAGTGGTGTAATGCAGTAGGCCTTTCCGTTCATCTTCCACGTCACAGTACTTTTCCCAAAAGGTGATCTTTCTAACTCTCGGTCGCCTTTTCCTCATCCTGGTATATGTTGGAAATGGGGAGGGTGGGGTGGATGGGAACGGGAGAAGACTGAAATTAAATCTTAAGGGTCAAGGAACCATAAGGTGTTTGAAAGGGGAGATTTCCCATCACTGAGAACATGAAATGAAAGGGCTGGTGGCTGGTGTTAACAACAAATCCTGTGATCTGAAGTAGGAGGAAATAAATCGGTGTCAAGGCTAAACACATTTGGTCTTCATAATTTCTCACCTTCACTCCTTTACTATAGTCAAGCCCCCTTCTTGAATCGGGGATAACCAGAGCTGCATATCCCATGAAGGCTTCAGGGACATCTTCCTCATCATCCTCCCATTAGGATAGGATGCCTTACCTGGGGTTCCCCCATGGATATATAAACATCCACTAAGCCCCACCTCACCCCCGACTCCCCTACCCAGGGGATTCTCCCTCGCTAGTCCGCCCCCAGGTTTGGGATCCAAAAGCAATGGCCCTCTCCAGGCCACCTGAACAGAGGACTCTCAGGGTCTATATGGGAGAATACTGCCAAGTTTCTCACACTTGGCTACCCCCTCCAGGACATCCTATGCAGAGGACAGCCTCGGACGGGAGGAAGTCCTCTGTTGGATTCCAAGCTCCTCGTTTTATGTACATCAGAAACAAAAGGGGTGCGTCGTACCTCTGACTAGAGTTCAGGTGAGATCAAGCATTACCTGAAGCCAACGAGATTGGAGAGATGTTACTATTTGGTGGAAGCAAAACGGGGTTAACAGTCTGATTCCCATGTACGCAGACAATGTATTCTGGACAGGGACTTCCTTACTAGAATGGCAGTACTTATCCCAGAGAGGGGAGTCACTCCCAGTGAGGTCCTGCGTGTTCAGACCCCTAGGGAGGGTCTTGCAGGGCAGGCCCCCCCCTCCCTACCCTCCAAGGGGGTGTGCTCCCCTGTGGGGAGAAACTACAGATAGTCCACATTCGTCACACATCCCAAACCACCTCTAGTCATCAGATTGCTAAAACTGCAGAATCCCGTATAAGAATGGCTGTTTGAAACACAGCAAACGCCCATTATGTCTCATATACTGCTTGAAAGAATACCAATCTGGAAAAAATGAACACACAAGACAAGTGGCAGCTGCGAGGACCAGCAATGTCCAAAAAGATATCCAAACTAGGTCTGACATGAGACCCACTGCCAGGTACCTTCCTCTGCGAGTACGCGAGAGCGACTTCAGAGCGGAATGAGCATCAAAGCAATGGCCCATAGAAGATGAGCAGCGGTAGACATCAAAACAATGTGAAAATAAATATGGTGAACACCCCTTTTAAAGGTTTAGTCCATGGATCAAGTGCGGAAAGGTATTCAAAAGGTTAGCCAGCCAATTCCTGCACTTGCAGGCTGCATCCCACATCAGAGTGAGAGAGTGAGATTCGGAGGAAGAGGAAAGTGGGAGAATGGCGTGGAAAACTCTGGAGAAGGGAGTTAAGAGGTGGTAAAAAGCAAAGAAGAAAGTTAAAAGATTTGGAGTGGGGAGGAGGAAATGGAGATGGTGTATGCGAGCAAAAATAAGAGTAGACAGCAGAGGAGGTGCAGGAGAGTAGGGATATGAAGATGGAGACAAGAGCTTGAGAAACCAAGGTGCGAAGAGACATACGAAGGAAGGAGGAGGAAAAGAAGGGTGCGAGTACAAGAAAGGTACAAGGACGGAAAAGGAGAGAACAAGCACAGAAGGGCAAAACAGACCAGAACAGGTGAGTTGAAGGGGAGAAGGAATAAGGACCAGACAGTAAAGGGAACCCCAGAGGCAAGGTTGTCTGTGACCTTATGAAAGGAAAAGTGATAGAATTGGGAGAAGAGAGAAAGCTAAAGCGGAGGTTAGGCCAGATCATTGTTGGGCATTGATGAGGAAAGTAGTAGCGGCTGCAATGAAAACAGAAAAGATCAAGTATTTGAGGAGAACCAAATAGATTCATCCAGGGGAAGCGACATCAGACCGACTGCTACAAGCGACTTGGGCAGAGACGCACCAGAATTCTGGGGATGACCCAAGAAGCTCCCTAGGTTCAAAAAGATCTTGCAAAGCCTGATGCAGATGTGGCACTGTCTGGCAAGTCAGACCCACTCAGGCCTGGCAGGTGGAAGGGACCACCCAAAACCCCAGCATCCTAGCCAAAATGACAACAGAGAAGAACAGCAACACACCAAGAAAGAAGTGCATTATTCAGTCCCACCCGTACTCTGGGTTTATGTGCATTATAATTCTGTGGATACCATAGTTGCAAGGCTAGAGAGGTCAGTTAATCGGAACAAAACTCTATCAGTGAACCTTCTGTTATTCAAAGCAACACTTGTGTTAGCATATACTCTGGTCTATTCAGCCACGCGCCTGAGAATTTAACCTGATTGCTTGACCACTGCTGCCAATAAGTGAGGCAAGTGAAGCCAAAAGAAATACATGCACTAGCTAGGTCAGTAGTTATCTTGGACCCACATACTGTGCTCTAGAAAAAAATCCTGATAGTAAAATTATAAATGTAAGATGTTCCCTTTATCCACACACTAACATGTAAAGAAACAAAAACATGTATATGTATCTTTTAAGCAATTACTGATTCTCAATCACACAGATCTACAAAAGCTAGACAGTTCGAATCTTACTCAGTTGCACAAACCACCCTTTCACAATGATCGGACCATTCATTTAGATTTCATATTTTGAAAAGTTGTTTCTTTTCCATGAAATACCTCACAGCTCACAATCAATGACCAAATTATGTCCCACACTTTGTACCCTGTAACATGAGGCGTTTGGGAAATCGGCCTGCCGAGCACAGCTTTGGGTGTACTCCAGAAATTCTAAATGATACCGTTTTCATATGAAACTAAATATAAATTGCCCATAATACTACAGGAGTTTGAATTTGTTCGAAAGATATTACCCGAAACCCCACAGCCTCCAGGTGGTGTGCACACCATGCATGGCCTCAGTTGAGAGTTTTACAAAGACACTTGTGGTTGTCACTAAATGGGACTATATTAAAAATTACATGTTTCCACATTGGTAAACTTGAGAACAATGTACATTTTTAGTTGCTAGTGTTAAAACAATTATATATATTTTTGCTAAAATAATCAGCTTGATTACTGTTGAATGCAATTTCTGTTGGCATTTAAGTGAGTGTTTGAGTGGTATTGAATAGCACACCTTTGGAACTCTCATAACTTGCTGAAAAACACAGCAGTTGATCAGAGATCCAGAAAGGATTGGGAACATTGGACACAGGAAGACAAAGGCAGAGTCTGGGGACCGTAGATTAGAGACATGAATTCCTAGGGAAATGCAAGGAAATATTCACCAAAGCAGGGACATTTTGATTGACACACAGGCGATGGACTGCAACGAATGTAGCCAGACCTTGATACACCCAATATACAGGCAAATATTAACCAGGTACAGAGAAGCACTCAAGCAGTTCCATGAATATTCTGCACACAATTTTCATATTTTTACTCTCTGGACAAAGATAATTTTCAATCCTCCATAATGAGCCGCATTCACACTATTTTAGGTTTTAGTTATGGTGCAGGTACCAATGCCTGTTTAAGTTGCACTGCAGGTAGAGAGAAACAGTTATGATCAAATGAAGCCAGGCTGTGTATAACTACTGCCACCCCCATAACTGCAAAACCGCAATATGCATGTAATGCTTAAAAAAGAAATGTGCTCCAAGAGGCTGCTCCTTGAGTCAATCCAGTGGAGTCACATCAGTGGTACCCGTTGTGTCCAGGTCTGTTTCATCCCAGATTTCTGCCTGGGCTTGCAAACCCACAGAAAAACCAAATGGAGCCAAAAATCAAAGTGGGGCCTGTGGCATGCCCTTCCAACAATTATACTTTATTTTTATTGAACTTGCATAAGTGTGCTTATACACTACAAGGAACAGGTATAGAGGTCGATAGGAAAACGAGATAAAACAGTCAAACATGATTGAGGACTGGAATAGGTATGGCAATAGCATATAGCTGTAGGGTATTGCCAGAGAAATAGCAGAAGAATATCAGGTAGCCTGGACCAAGCCATTAACCTGGGTCCTGAAAAAGGGGACGGCGGAACTCCGTCCACCTGCATGTACCCTCGAATTGAGCCCCGATTATGAATTTAGAATTTGTATTTGTAATACAAATTGATGTGAGCGCAAGACAAAATATATGCAGCTACAGTACATAAAACAAATTAAATAGATATAGCCCTCTCTCCTTGGTTTTGTCCATTGTATACATATGTTGTTAAAAACGTCTCCTCTTAAGAATGATCACATACCAGTGCAGTCACTCGCCTATTTGTGGCGATACGGACTGAATTAGTGGACACTACCCAGAATGAGGCATAAGCAGCCCTGTAGATAAGCGGTGTATCAACCACTTGTACTTCCTAAAAATAGGTAAATCCTCCCCAAAAATAAAAACCGGGAGTTAAAATATACTCCCAAAAAGAAAATGGCAAACAGACACATAAAAGGTGCCTGTACTCTCTGCCTTCACCCACAGAGCTCTGTGGATGTGTTTGGCATAGCAGTACACACAGTGCCTCAGGAACAAAACACTTATTACAGCCTGCTCCGAAGAGGTAAACATTAAACATGTATGTTTTAATGTGCATGAATAACTAGGCGCAAAGAGATATTTATTACAAAAAATGTTTGACGGTTAAAACATTTTTCTCGCGTGACAGATCCCGAGATGTCGTCAATGTTCCCCGAGGGGGGAGCCCCTGAGGCCCGGGAGGGCAGCCCACTAACAGATAGTCCCCCTAGGGGTGGTACTCAGCGGAAGGATCTCAAGGGGAGAGATTTGGGGATTAGGGAGAACATCTCAGGAGAACGCGGTACAACAACCCTCACTCCATATCTTACACATCTCCTTATACTAGGAACCTCAATTACCTATCTACTACTCACATGCATGTCTGTAGGGCAACAAGCTTAACACCCACTGAGAAGAAGAGTAGGGACTACCTGGTGAGGACTCCTTTGACAGATTCTGAGATGAGAAGGAGGCGCACAGCCATGATGAGAACTGGGATAAATGTTCTAGTTGTTTTTGTCCACTGATCATAAAAAGCAAGGAAGGACTATGAAAAAGAGAGAAGCAGCCAACCAGATCGCAAGACGGTGCAGCCCAGGAAGTTGGAAGGAGACAGAGCTGAACAGGGAGAAACAGAGCAATCAGTACCCTGGTACGGGAAAGCCAGTAATCTGCTTTATCCCCACAACGTCCGAGCATTCGCAAACGGAGCCCTGAAGGCAGGAAGCAGAAGAAACCTTTAGTCCCAGCAGAAGGCAACATGTCTCCAAGGGCAAAGAACCCAAACACTAAGACGCCCGTGCAACTGAGACCTGGAGAGAAAGACCCCAGGATGAACTGACCGTGCACCCAAAGAAAAACAAAGGTAACGGGAACCGCACAGGGACCGGTGGTGGTTGGAAACCACAGGGGAACAAGACCTTGTATCGGAATAACGAGTGGGGAAATCTTCCTCGGCACAGTACTTGGCAGGTGAGTAAAGCAAGTCTGGGAGAAGTAGAAAGAACAGAGAAATGCCTGGGACCGAAATGCCAGCCAGCAAGAGGAACATAGAGGTCATCATCCTCATGGCAGTATCTGGCAGGACAGTGAACCAGCTGTGCCAAAACTAAAGAACAGAGAGATACAGGTCTGGGACCAGCGACGACAGAGTGCAGCAGAAAGAGTTAATCCCTCTTCCTTGAGGCAACACCTGGCAAGGCAGAGAACCAAGTGGGCCACAGTGGGGACGCATGGGTTAAGGACCCTACTGGTACATAAACTATTACTGAGAAACCAAAGGGTGAAATTAAAAGGCATGGAGAAGGGAGTAATTCCACCTGGTGTTGTGAACTGTGAAAGTAAAGCCAAGAGTGCGAGAATAAAGCCATGGAAGGCCAGTGAAATTGTGAAACCAAGTTAAAAAAAAAAAAAGAGTCCTGGCTTTGTGTGGGGGGGGGGGGGGAACACAGAGCCAGACATCAGGAGAAGAGAGTCATTCTGCTGGTAACGAGGATCAAACTAGTGATCTAGGGAAGTGAGTCATTCACCTGGAGGGAAGACATGATTAACAGGTGATGCAGAGCCAACAATCCTTTGTTGTGAAGCATTGAAACCAGGAAAAAAGGAGTTATTCCCCCTTGTGAGAAACTTGAAAACAGAATTGTGCCGTCCTGTTCCGGAGGTTGGAGTCATTGTCCTTGACCAAGATAATTTGTTTAGTTAAATCTAAACATTTGTTTAGTTATAAGTTTAAGGGACAGAGATAGGGACGTTTGACACAGGACGGTTGACTCTAGTTAAAAGAACCTCCCGACAGACCCACGTGATGAATCAGTGGCGATTACACAAGAAAACCTGGCCTGTGACTCTTCTCATGTGATCAGGGAAAGAGACGCTTTCTGATCCAGACCTCGGGGGTGGTGTTCTGCAGGAGGATAGCAGGTCATGAGAAATAGGAAACCCCCTGTTCCACTTTCCCAGAGACCCCAAACTTATAATAATGGCTTATTGCAAAACAGAAGAAGTTAGAAAAATGAATTTCTTCATTAGGGACTTCACGTCCCATAATGCCGGAAGTCCTGGGATGAAGAAGAAGGATAAAGAGGAACAGAGATGCCGAGTGCAGCTCGTTAGTAGGAATGTAAAAGAAAAAATGTACCCCCACAAAAATGAGGGGTGGGGGACTGCTACTCCGATGCGCAACCACACAAAATAGTGCTCAAATATTCAACCCAAGAACATCATTGCTGCAGGGTTTTGAAAATGTAGACCCAGAATCCCTGGTGAGCCTAACAAGTGGTAAATCAACAGACAAGGTATTGGTTCAACCACTGCGCATAGACCATTTATCAATCCTCTCCTTAATATACAATGTTACCAATAGGTATCAGTTTTCTTTCCAATTCGCAATTGAGAGTTTAACAGATTCTTCACATTTAAATTTAATTTCAGTTGGTGATTAATATGCTCCTGCCAACACATGTTTCAACCTTACAGAACACAGGTCTTCTTCAGGGTCAATGTATCACCTTACTCCTGTTTAAATATTCTAACTAAATCAGTAGGAATGGGAGGGAGACTGGGAGGCTTAAACGGCCCCATTAGGTGCAGGCCATTAGATAGAGACTGCAGTGTGAGCAGTGTAAGCAGGAGAAGCAGAAACTGGAGAAAGGAGGGGGGGGGGGACATCCGGACCATTGTTAAGCAGAGAGCTGCAGCTAGTCCCGAGAGGGTCTTTGCCTCTAGAAACATTAATTGCAGAGGTTGTGCAGCGGAAAGCGTGAGGGGGGAAGTTTGCCCTGTGAAGACCTGTTTTGCTGTGGGCAGCGAAAGTGTGGAAAACGTTCTGCCCCCTGCCTCCACCACGCCCCCCTGCCCCTCCCCCCCCCCCCCCCAAGGCCTTCTCTGGTGGCCAGCAAGCACCAGAGGGCCTCTAGAGCAAAGGAAGCTCTGTATACAAGTGGCACGGGTGACGGAGGACCAAAATCAGCAGAGTTCTGGTTCGCAAGGAGCTGCTGAAGCGAAATACCTGTGAGCAGCGAGGGAATCTGAAGCGCACGCCTGACCTGGTGTGTTCACCAGTTGATAGTGACATAGGAGCGCTCCGAGACCACTCACATGCTCACTACAGGTATTTTCAGACTCTAAAGCACATGCGCATGAGTGTTTGAAGTTAATAGCAGAGGCAATTTTGAATACAAACCTATTAGAAGCCAGAGACATTATTTTGCAAATCAAATGGCTGTTTAAGCCTGTGAGTTTAATTAGAACCCAGCTACAAAAGGGGGAAATATTATTAGAACCCAATGTAGACAACCATTGCCCAAACCAGAATAAACCAAAAGCAAGGCAATTTAAAACCAACAGATATTGCCAAAGTCAGTAGGGTACTAATTAAAGTTCCAAAGGTTTTAAAGCTTATTGCTCATATTTGAAGAAGTACATAACAAAAGCTGGTATAAACTCACATTGCCAAAGCCAAGGGAGAAGCAGAATAAAACCCTATCCTTGTCATTATTTGATTAATAAAGCAGTGAGGAAACAAGAGTTTCAAGAATGCTGCCCTTCTGGAAAAGGTTGCTCAGAAGGAGAGGAGCATAACTTGAAAAGGTGTTGGAAAATGCAAAAGAGTACCAAAGAGCACCAATGTGAATCATGCCTTCCTCAAGAAATGCTTAAAACATGATGTAAAGTAATGAACACTGCTATGCTGACCTTAACCACAGAAGCACATGTTTGTAAATTAATGTTCGGACAGGGAGTACACATGAAAAACAAACTTTGAAGTAGTAGGCCTGGCGTGGAAGTAAACCAGGTGGAAGTTGATGAATTGCTGCAAGTGAAGTGGTGTTGGCAAACTGTACCGACAAACATTCATTGCATAAGCAAGAACGTTATCAAACTGTTGCAGAAGTGTTAAATATTTTCAGAAGTAATACGTTGTGGCAAAAGCATCCCAACCAAAGACAATTTATGTTACAAAGGAGATATTCTTTATGGGAAGATTACTTTACATCTTACTATTACAAGAGGAAGAGAAAGAACCTTCTGTTGAACCAGTGGAGTGTGGAAACGTTTTGTTGTCAAGCTGCAGTCACAAAGAACTGTTTGAACTTTTACAGAACAGGATTTCTTGATTTCTTGTTTGAATCTGGGGAAGGGAAACTCGCCCAGACCATACATTCGAAAGTGTTGTTATATGGTGTTATTTTTGTTGCATTTGCACTGCCATGCATTACCTTGTTGAGTTATTGTATGTATAAGTGTGAGGGGGGTTTCCTTTAGTTTATTTTAGGCAGGGGAATCCTAGTCAGAGTAGGGATAGTGAGGCGTTTATCCAACCGTTTGAGTTAATAAAATTGCATCTTTTGAAAAACCTTCACAAATTTGTCCGCCTCACATTTCTGACTCCTCACATCCACTAGCACTTTAGTTGAGGCAGCGAATCCCCTCATTGTTATTATAATTGTTTTTTGTTTTTTAATAACACGCTTAATACTGAAGAGGTTTCTAAGCATGCATCCCGGGATTTGAACCTGTGTTGCTCTGCGTCTTGCTTCCAAGACTAGCACATTGCCACTGAGCTATACTAACCGTTTAAAAAAGGGAGGGATAGATAGGTTTTCTCTTTATTTTGATCTTAAATAAAAGTCTTTAGCAATCACTATGCCGCATGTGTGTCAGTCTCCTCCCTCCACACACTTACATAGTTCAGAAAAAAAAACTCATTCGGAACAGGACTTCGAGAGTTAAAAAGACATTTTACACCTAACTTTAAAAAAAAAATAGGGAGTAAAATACTCCCACTTCAAAATCTTATATGGAGCACTGATGTTTACAAGTTGGGAGTAAAATTATTATTTAGGGAATACATAAGTCCTGTTCTGAATGAGTATTTTTGAAACTATACAAGGGTACAGAAGGAGGAGACCAACACACAGGTGGCATAGTGATAGCATATATACGATACATTACTCACCATAATCGTATTTCTGATGCTTGTATCTGCTTATATTCACTTGCTGTGCATAGACCGACATCTAGTGGAAGATGCAGAGTATTGCAGTAGTTATTTTCGAAACTCAAAAAGGGACATCGACACGGCATGCCAGTAATACTATCCCTAGTGTGACGTCCACTGTACCCATGATCCCTCACCCATCGAGGTGCCTCAGATTATTATTTTTCTGACATGCGGTAGCATGAGGTGTAGCGTGAGTACAGTTGTACAAGCTCATAGGCATCCATGCGCCTTCTCTCCGAGGGGAGAAGGAATGGGTCGCATGGGAATCCAAGTAGATACGAGCATCAGAAATACGACTACAGTGAGTAATGTATCCCTTCTGAGGTTTATGGAATCTACTTAGATCACATGCTGTGCATAGATTAGCAAGCAGTCTTAGAAGAAGGTGGTGGGATGTGAGAAGGTTCATGGGCGAACAGATGTCTTAGACGCTGTCCCACCTGTGTATCTTTCTTGGAATGAGTGTCAATGCAGTAATGCTGAGTGAAAGCGTGTATTGAGCTCCATGTAGCTGCTTTGCAAATGCTGTCTAGAGGGACATTTGCAATGAAAGCCAGAGTGGCTTCTGTGCTCCTTGTGAAGTGAGCCCTGGGCATAAAAAGGCAGCGTCTTGTTTGATAGGGAATAGCACAATTGTATACATCTGACTATCCACCTCGAGATGGCATTCTTTGAAATGCGATCACTACTCTGCCTGGTGCTATAGAGACAAACAGTTGATTTGTTTTTCTTAGCGATCTGGTCTTGTCTACATAGTAGAGGACCGCCCTCCTCACATCTAGTGTGTGGAGTTTTACCTCAGCTGAGCTGGTGGGTTCCTGAAGAAAGCCGGTAGCTGAATAGACTGGTTTATGTGAACTTTAGAGATTAATTTAGGAGAGAACCTAGGGTGAGTACTTAAGACCAGTGTGTCTTTGTGTACAACAAAGAAAGGGCCCTGCACTGATGATGCTTGCATTTCACTAACTCTTCTTATGGAAGTGATAGCCACTAAGAAGGCAGTTTTGTAAGTCAGGTATTTGAGACTAGACTTATGCATTGGCTCGAAAGTGGGTCGCATGAGCTTAGCCCCATCCTGGCAGCAGGTTTGAAATTGGAGGGTGGAGTCTCTTTACACCTTACATGAATGCTTTGATGACAGGTACCTTCCACCATGCAACCTTATTGTGGGAAGTGGTATAGCCTGACAAAGCCGCCAGGTGGACCTTTGAGTTGAATACTAACCCTGCATCTAGCAAGTGGAGCATGTAGGTTAGAATGTGTGAAGAGGTACGCTCTAAGAGGTTAATTTGTTTAGACTGGCACCAAATTACAAATCTTCTCCAGTTGTCAAAATAACAGTGCCTAGTGTTAGGCTTTCTGGATTCCTTTAAGATACACCTACATCTCTGTGGCAGATTAAGATGTCCAAACTCTAGGACTTCCGGAGCCATGCAGCCAAGTGAGGTTGAGGGTGCACTGTTAGGCCCCCGCGCTGACTGAGAAGATTGTACGGGTACAGGAGTTTGATGGGATTGCACATTGCCAGATTGCGCAGATGTGGATACCATAGTTGTTTTGCCCACATAGGAGCAACTAGGATGTGCGTCACCTGTTCCTTGTGTATCTTGTTCACCAACTTCCTCAGAGGTTTTGGGGGAAATTTCCCTGACCAGTTCATCCATAGGGCATTCCCTTGGAGCATGGCTGGGGGAACCTGGATGCAAAGTCTGGGCATTGCTTGTTTTCGTTTGTAGCGAACAAGTCTATTGTGGGGAAACCTCATTGAGAGAAGAGGTGTTCCACGACTCCTGCGTGAAGTTGCCACTCGTGTTCTTCTGGTAGGGGATCTCTGCTTAAAGAGTCTGCAAGAGAGAGTGTAGTTTCCCTGGAACGTGCTGGGACGATGGGACGATGGGAATATTCTCCGTTTGAGGGCCCATTTCCAAATTTATTGTGCAAGCCTGGACAGATTTGGAGAACGTGTGCCCCCCTGTTTGTTGATGTAAAACATTGCTGTAGTGCTGACTGTCAGGACTTGAACAGATTGGTTCACTAGGTGAGACTTGAACGCCTGGAGGGCTTTGAATACTGCCAGAAGTTCTAGTATATTGATGTGGTTTTGTGCTGCTGCCTGAGGCCACAGACCCTGAGCTGTGTGGTGAATGTAGTGAACTCCCCCCAACCCAGTGAGTGAGGCGTCCGTTGTGACAATCGCTTGTACTTCCGGATCGTAGAAGGGTTTCCCCTTCAACAGATTTTCTCTTATCCACCAGCGAAGATTTTGTACTAGTGTTGGCGAAACGACCACTAGATTGTCCCACTGACCACTTGCCCAAGACCACTGTTTCGCCAACCACTCCTGCATGGTCGCATGCGCAGGCTTGCGTGATGTATCGGGTAAATCCAATATGCCATCAGGCCTAGCAAACGCATAGCTTTGCACACTCTTATCTGGCAGCCGGCCTGATGTGGTATTTGCAGTAACATGTTTCTCGTTGATTGAGAAGCCCAATTGAAAGAGAAGGTTGATAGTTCTTTGAATGTTATGTCTGCAAATCAGGGGAGACCCGGTGTAATCAGCCAGTTGTCCAAGTAAGGGTACATTGGAATTGCCTCCCTGCGCAGGTGTGCTGCCACCATCGCCAGTACCTTCGTGAATACCCTTGGAGCTGATGGTATTCCGAAGGGCAGCATTTTCAATTGGTAGTGCTGGTTCGCTACCTTGAAAACGCAAAAATCTTCTGTGCGCTCGGAACATTGAAATATGAAAATAGGCATCTTTCATATCCAGTGTTGCCATGTAATCCCCTTTTTGGTAGGGGGATTACCTCTTGTAGCGTAGTCATGCAGAACATTTGTGGCTTGACATATTTGTTTGCAGGGCGCAAATATAACACTGGGCGCATTGTTAGATCTTTCTTTGGCACAAGGAAGTAGGTTGAATAAATACCCTTGTTTACCTGGTTGGCCGGGAAAACCTCAATGGCATCCTTTAGAAGAAGAGTGGCCCTCGAGGAGGATGCTCTGGTGTTCCTTGGAATGGGTCTTTTGTCGTGGTGGATGGTTCTGAGGTTTCTCGAGGAGCTCTACAGTATCCGCCTGTTACAGTGGACAGCACCCACCTGTCTGTGGTGATTCCCTCCCATGCGTGGGTGAAGCGGGGTATGCGCCCTCCTACTTGAGAGTACCACCTAGGGAGGAGTTACCCCACCACGTGATCTGTGTGCTCCTCTAGGATAATTCTGGGTGGACTGACCCAGATTGTTTCCCCAGGCAGTACCTTTGCTTTGGTTGTAAGTGGAACTCCTCTGAGATTTTGGCCGTGTGAGCGATGAAAATTCCTGTTTCCCCTCTGGCCAGTAGGTTTATTGGTCAGTTGGCCCAATGATTTGAGGGTATCGTACTCTTCTGTGGCTATTTTTAAGGCATCCTCGACAGCCTTTCCAAAGAGCACATTGGGCTCAACGGGCATGTTAATAAGGGTCGCTTGAGTTTCTGGTTTATAGCCCGATTGGCGCAACCAAGTGTGTCACTTGATAATAGTCCCCTCTGCTATTATCCTGCCTGCGTTATCCTCGGCGTCAAGATTGGTCGTCAATAAACAGCTTGACACTACCCTGCCTTCTGTGGCCACCTGGGCAAGCTGAGACTTAAGCAGCTCTGGGGCTGATGATAGTAAGCCCAATACCTCATCCCATTTGTGACAGTTATAGCTGGCCAAAAGGGTGGAACTGTTACCAATCCTTGTCTGGAATGCTGCAGAAGAGGCCACCTTTCTGCTCATTGCTTAAAGTCTCTTGCTTTCCTCGTCAGGCAGGGCCTCAAAAGGAAGCTAGGGGAGTACCAGCCCTTTTTTCTTGTTTTAACAACCAATGAATCAGGCTTGAACTGCCATCGGATATACAGTGGGTCAGAAGGGGCAGGTCTAAACAGTTTCTCTATACGAGGGTTTACTGCCCGCGTAAGATTAGGGGTTTCCAGCTATGGCTGTATTTTTCGCTGAGTGGACTTCAGGAGAGGGATAAACTGGGTAACAGACTTCTTATTCCCCAAGATCTCTTCTACAAAATCTTTGTCCTGTTCTTCCTGGTTAGCTAGCCTTGACGAACACCTCATTGAGCAGGGGTTGGTTGTCAATGGGTGAATCCATGACCGTGGGGTGGGGGGTCAGTCCTAATTAACAGGCGAGTCCATGACATGCATATTTGCGTCGGGGTCCACCTCAGGGTCCTCATCATCCCCATAATAAGGGTCTGCCGCCTCTTGAATAGAAGGGTCTTCCTGATCGGAGTCCAGGTATAGAGATCTAGGACTGTCTTGCACTGAATTCCTGGGGCAAGACCTTTTAGCAGGGGGTTGAGCAGATTGAGCAAGGGACTGCGACCCAGAGGGTGCTGTAATGGGGCGGGGGGTGGATTGGAAACTCTTGAAATAGGCAGGGTCCTTTTCATAGAAGTTAGCCATAAAGGACATCCTCCTCATTACCCTGTCTATGTCCTCAGCCGACCACTGGGCAGAACTGGGGATGACCAATGGTTGAGAAGTGAGCCCTAAATCTTCATCCATGGGAGGAAGTAAGGTAGAAGGAGTCATCTTCTTTTTCAGGGTGGAAGACAGAGAATCGTGAGATCCAGGTTGTTTGGGCCTAACCTCCTGAGATTTTTCCCAATGAGGGTTCTTTTCCCTATGGAGGGTCTTATAGGACTTTTTCTTGGACTCCCTCTCTTTACCCTGGTCCCCCGAAGCGTGTTTCCCGGACTGTAAGGGGTTTTGTACCAGACTAGACGCAGAACGTCGAATTTTGGCCGTGGGCTGAACCGGAGCCTCGTCCATTGACGATCGGCCACCAGTGGGAGTTTTTCGCGCAACGTCTGTACCGTCCTTTGATGGCCAGGGGCTGTCATGTGGCGATCTCGATTGAGAGTGCCCAGGGATTCCACTGACCTCTCCCTAGACGTTGTGCGTTTCCTTCTCGACACGCGTGTCAAGTCTTGGCTGTGGGTTGTGTTTTTAGTGGAGGATGAAGTGATAGCGCTTACGCCACCGGGTGTTGTCCCCATAACAAGGCCGCCCGA
Source organism: Ambystoma mexicanum (assembly GCF_040938575.1). NCBI lineage: Eukaryota > Metazoa > Chordata > Amphibia > Caudata > Ambystomatidae > Ambystoma > Ambystoma mexicanum. The sequence goes on from NC_090926.1 coordinate 54,387,174, forward strand.
CCTTTCTTCTGGGGGTCGGGGGCCAGCGCTTGGGTAACCGGAGCTACCCAGTCGCCTTCGGATACCGCAGCGTTGCTGCCGTCACTGAAAGCACCCTCCACCCCATGGCCTCGAGCTGCCTGGCATAATGGGCCCAGCCTTTAGTAGATCGGTCCTTCAAAGTCTTGGGCTTAAAGAGCCTGCACGCTCAACAAGAACCCTCGACGTGGTCTTGTGGGAGACAGACTAGGTGCTTATCGACCCATCGAAATTTTCTATTGCACTTGGGGCAGAATTTAAAGTGGGGGGTCTTGTCCATAACGAAAGGATACGTCAGCAAGGCGAATGTAGTGTAAATAAAGGGGCATCTACATTCTAAAATGACCCCCCCCCTCTCTCCCTACTGTGTGGGCTGAGGCCCGGGGTGGCCATTAAGGCCAAAATGGATCCGTCGCGGGAGTCTTCCGATGGTCGTTATTCTGGCCTTCACTGGCGTGATGTTTCAAAGTCGGTGGTATAAAGGATAGAAAGAATAAACTATCAGTAATTGTGAACTACTAAATGGCTATCAGCAAAAGAGGAACTCCGCTATAAGTGTCTGTCTAGAATGGCAGGAAAAAAAACTATCTGAGGGACCTTGACGCATGAGAGGTCATGGGTACAATGGATGTCACACTAGGGATAGTATTACTGGCACGCCCTGTCGAAGACCCTTTTCGAGTTTTGAAAACAACTAATACTCCGCAGCATCCACTAGATGTCGGCCTATGCACAGCATGTGATCTAAGCAGATTCCACAAGCCTCAGAAATATATATAAACATTATTTTAGCCATGTAAGAATATAAGATATCATAAGTAAGGAGTTAAACTATAAATACAGGGACTGGAACAGGTCTACTGCTGTGGTGGAGGCAAAGTGCAGCATTCAGGTGTTTTGGCCTACAACTTCACATAGGCCGAGGCAGCATAGCCAAAGGTGAGGAATAATGGAGTCGTAGGGAAAAACATCTGGCGGCCCAGAAGTTGCCCACCACTGGTCTATTGTAAACGGCTCATATGAGACAGTGGTCAATTATGGTTTCCGAATACATAGGATATAGTAGCACAATTAACTACAATTATAATCTATGGGAGGGGGCAAGGCAAAGAAATAAATACCCTGAAAGTTCGAAATTATTCTTATAAACCTTTTAAAAAACAACCGAAAGTGATAGTTATTCTTTTATGAAGTTTCAATCCATAGGTCATGGTTACTTTTCATATGGCAAAAGCCTAATAAAGTAACATGACTAGATGCAGGAAGAAAACCACAGTACTCTTCATTAATTGGCTACCCAAACCATTTTCCCCTCAAATGTAAACGTGTTGCATCATCTACAAATCAGTAATCGCAGAAAAAGGGTCTCTCTCACTCAGACAGACAATCTGCATATATGTTTGCCACTAGAAGTTTCACCTCAGTAGGGCTCGAATTAAAATTAGCCCAGAAAGAGAAAACCAGGAGCAGTGACAGACGAAAGCCATTAGCAGCCTCGGCAAGCAAGATGTGCAGGCTGGTCCCACAGCCGGTACTAATTAGCATAAGCAATGACATCAGAAGTGACAAACACCCACAATAAATGTGCAATTATTAAAATAACATCTCAGCACATAAAAACACTGCATCGCTCTGACATGGATACACCTTATATACACCAGTAGGAGTGGATAAGTCAGCCACAAGTCAACCTGTATTTAAAAGCCCTACCTTAAATACCATATACATATTCACTGTGTGTGTCTTAATAAGCCCAAGTGACCAAGCGTAGCTAGGGAGCCTAAAAAATATGTTTGTAAAACATTTTTTTAAAGATCATGGGAGGGTTTCTACCCTCACACCTCAATGCCTCTCCCAAGATTACTCCTTAAGCAATGCGTTAAAATTATGTAATTTTACTGCATACTTTTGTGAGGAAAAAGTCAGTTATGTAGATTAACACATGAAAAAAATCCAATAGATACCAAGTTACCAACGGTATACAGTGTTTATGACTAAATAAAAATAACGCCAAGCTTTCCCTGTGAAACCTAAATAACGAAACAAAAAAACATTTTTTTGAGCAATAAATATATATGGGGGGTGGGGTACGGGATTAAAAAGGGGGGGGGGGCTTGATGCCTTTGCCCAAAACATATACAGCATTGGCACTGTAAAACGTACTTCACAATGCCTGCATCTATAGTATATTCTAGTACTCTGCCTGTGTAAAAAGGCATTCTCATGCTTGCTGTGCGCAATAATACCACTATTGTCACTTGAAGACAACACTATCATGCTAGTTGTGCCAATGTGGCAGCATTACTACTGTAAGAAATCTAACACTCTCCTCTGCTTTTCCCTTGGGGCGATTGTTGGGTGGACAAAATGGCCGTGGGCATCACCCCCGATGCTGTAATGCTGGACCTGGAGGTGAAGTGGAGAGGATGCCCTGGCCAAAACCAACAGCCAAGAATAAATAAAGCCACATCTTGGCAAAGACCCTTTAAGGGCAGGGACGTCAATTCATCAAAATGCCACAGGTAGCAGTAGGGACTTCACAGATACAACGACAAAGGAAGTGACATCACACACGGTTCAATAACATCACAGATTTAATGATGGATCAAAAACGGCTATTAAAAAAAGACAAACAGGCAATTTTTATTATCATCATTGGGGTGCCTCAATATGCCATGGGCACATTCGTAATACGATGGGCACACCTGGTAAAGACCTCATTGACGGAGGGTCCTGCATTGGTATCACAGTACAGGATCAGGTGACCAGTTACTGCCAAATGATGCCAGTTATAACCTCACATGATAGATATGGTAATTTGCTAAATGCAGCCTTGCATGCACAGGTGCGGCTATATACAGACAGATAAGAGCAGGAGCCACGAGAATGTACAGCATATGCCCACATAAATCATCAACAGCTATCATGTACTAGATGCCGCCTCGCATGCACATGTGCCAATGGTTGAATTGTATTCAGAATGTTTGAAAATCTGTCTTTCAGTGCAAATCACATAAATGATTTGGCTATATCCATTGCTATCATTCCATCCTCGCTACTCCTTTGAGTTCTACCTTTTGTTCGTCTGGCTACCTCTGCTGTCTCCAAGAGGAACACTTTTGGAAACAGTAGACCTAGGTAGCATGTACCTCCCCAGTTCCTAGGTAACCATGGATATGCTTTTTCCCCACATATAAAGTAAAAAGGGTCCCCTACTATTTCGTGTTTTAAAACCACTGTGTTCAGGAAGTTGCTAAACGTTCCTACTTTATAGGAACCCTTTTTCTGTAAACATAGGGGAACAGTTTTGGGGCTGTGATCCACTGTATAGGCAGGGGGCACAGCATCTTCATTCCATTCATCCCTCATTCGAAATGTCATTACTGATGTTTTTTCTGCTGGCGGGGTTGGTCTATTTTGCCTATGTAATCTATCTAGTCTTGTTATCTTTCGTGTATTCTTCCTCATGGGTTCTAGTGAAAACACTCAGATTTTTGGAATATGGAACAACCCACAGGTCTCATGATCACTTCCTCAAATTCATTCATATTGGTCTCATCTAGCTGACCCGTATTACTCTTGTTCCATTACCCAAAGAACATTGCACTCAATGTTACTTCACATGAATAAATCAATGGTAACGGTTGTACATAACAGCCTATCCCTTTCCCACCGTGCTGTGATAAATGGGCGCAAACCCAGCAATCTTTTTTCTTTAAAACCGCATGGGTCATGTTCATGATGAGCAACAATGTATTGTTGCCATATCCTTCTCTATGTCTCTCTTCCATTGGGGGCAAAGTACCAGTGATTACATGAACCGGGCTTTCAGTAGCTGCTTTTGGCAAAAGTGTTTCTAATGGGTGCACGTACTCTAGGAACCATAGTGTAATAGCTGTTATTGTTGGTACTACCATACTTAAGAAACACAGGACCAATGTCCAAATCAGTACCTTATTCCTTTTACCATGCTTTTTCCCTAAATTTACAGTCTCTAAATCTATCATCTTTTCAGTTGGGGTGCAGGAGGAGGCTGAAACCGGTCTTGACTTGTTCTTCATCGTCCTTCTTCTTGCTGGCAAAGTTCGTCGTAAATGTCTCTCGTTCTCGATGCCAGAAAAGTTCAACGAAAAATGTCACAGTTCAATTCTGTCAGCCCTTTCACAGCCTGGATCACCTATCCACTCCGAACAAGATTAGTTCTTTCTCCTACTGCTCAGACGATTTCTGAACAGTTCTTTATTGATAGAGTACTATGTGCATCCAGCTTGTCCCGCTCTGGCTTAGGACACATGTACTTTTATAAGCGCACCCAGGAGCCGTGAGTCTTGAATTGTCCGACTTGCACAACTCTCACACTTCCCTCCTCTACGCCCCTGGCTCCTACTCCGTCCGTGAGTGGAACCAAAGGCAAAAGAAAAGCACCAAAGATCTGTGGATCACTTTGCCCGTCGAGGCCGCAAATTATACCGATTCACTCCTGGTATTGTATGATCCGTGAATAGTGCTGTTGCACTTCCAGTATCAGGCTCAGTGTCAGTCTGTGGCACAATGATGGGTAGCGATGAGCGCCGTGGCAATGACCTAGTTTCTTTCTCTGGCTTTGGTGCATTTGTAGAAACTGGTGGGCGCCAAAGGGGTACACGGGTTGTTTCTGCTCGTGTTTGCAATGCAGGGTTTGTGTCGCTCGGCAGTGATGTTGTTTCTGCTGAACAACGTTGGGGCACTTTTCACTCTCTCCCCTTACTGTCAGCCTCCTCATGTTCTGTTTCGAGTTTCACTTCTCGCTTGGGCTTTGTTCAACTTTCACTTCTCGCTCAGGCTGATGCTGTGGCAATGGACTGGCAATAGTTTCTTTCGTTTCCAAGACCGTTTCCTTTCTCTGGTCGTCAGAAGTTGTCAGCAGTCCTGGGAATCTTTTTGCATGTGTCGCGCGGATCCATGCCTTCCGTCCATCTACTCGGATGGCCGTTTGCGTCGCCAAAAGTACTTGGTAGGGGCCGCGCCACCTGGGTGCTAGTGCGGTCTTCCGTTCAAAGTTCTTTATTAAGACCCAACTTCCAGGCTCCAGCGAGTGCCCCGGTCCGGTATATCGCACTGGTAACGCCTCCTGCACCTGCTGATGACTCAAACGCAACTTCTGTATTAAAAGTCCACAGTACGTGCTTAACATATGATGCTCGACTTCACATAATCTGTTGGGCTGTGGTGCGCACCATAGATTTGCTGGTCTCCCCATTATAATCTCATAGGGGGAGAGCCCAGTCTAGCCTGCACAGACGTGCGCATGCACAACAGCGCTAGGGGTAATGCATCCACCCAACTCAACTTGCTCCCAGCGCAGATTTTAGCTATCTTTGACTTTAAGATTCCGTTATGTCTCTCCACAAGCCTGGGATGCCTGGAACTGTGGAATCTCTTCTCCATCTGCAGACCTGCACAGATCTGTAGCACTACTGAGCCCACAAAGTGTGGGCCGTTGTCTGACCACAGGACACGGGGCAACCCAAACCTGGAGAAATACTCCTTTAACATTACTTTACAGGAGTAAACATGGCAGTACAGTCTTTTAAAGGATATGCCTCAGCCCACTTGCTGAATGCACAAATCACCACTAACACATATTTGTAGTTCTGGCACCTTTCCATTTCTATGAAATCAAAATGGACCACCTCAAATGGCATAGAGGGTGGGCCGAAACTACCTGCTGGAGTCACGGTTCCCTTCCCTACATTGTGTTGCAGGCACGTAATACAATTCTGCACTAGTCTTTCTGCATTCCTTTTTATGTGCTCATTTTTCCATACTGTGGATAAATGCTGTACCATTTTCTTCGCGCAAATGTGGTTAGGGCTATGCGCCATTGTAACCATTGCGGTCACGTAACAATTAGGCAACATCCAGTTCTTTGTTTCCTTGTCCACCCAAAATCCTTCCAAATCTAACTCAGCAGAGCCCTCAGCCCACCCCTGAATCTCTTCGGTTGTGGCCCCAGCCTGCATTTCTTTGACTGTGGCAACTCCATTCTCCATCATACAAGGTACTTCCTCAGTCTGTACTGTCCTCATTTTATTTCACAAATCTGTGGTCGTTTGCTTCGCAATCCTGTCGGCAAATGCGTTTCCCTCTCCCACTTTACATGTTACCTTTTTATGCGCCTCGCACTTCACTATAGCTAGGCGCTTTGGAAACGTGAGTGCAGACAACAATCGCACAATCAAAGGGCCATGCTGAATCCTGGCCCCATGCAAGGTCAAGAAACCCCTCTCAGCCCAAAGTCGGCCAAAGTTATGAACCACGCCAAAGGCGTACTGTACTGGCTGTCAGTATAAATATTCACGTTCAAATTCTCAGAGAGTTCACAGGCTCGGGTCCGTGCTATTATTTCTACGGCTTGCCCCGAATTGTAGGGTATTCTTCTGCTTTCTACAACACTCTCTAGGGTAGTAATTGCATATGCGGCCGTTGATGTGCCATCAGGTAATTTAAAACAAGAGCCGTCACAAAATAACTCCCCATCTGGCTCTTTCTGTGGGATGTCGCTCAAGTCAATTCTTCTTTGTTTCTTCTTCAGTGACCATTAAACAATCATGGGGTGGTGATTCGTCGTCACCAATTTCTGCTATGGGCAGTGGCATTAATTCTGCAGGATTCAATGCGCTACACCTCATAATTTGGATGTGGGGTGCAAACAAGATGAGCTCATATCTTGTCAGTCTAGTTGAGGTGAGGTGTTGCGTCTGTGTCCTATTTAATAGAACGCCTATAGCATGTGGCACCATCAGAATTAAAGTGTGACCCAATACCATTCCTTCCGTTTGTTTCACTGACGCAGCAGCCGCTGCGACGGATCGCAAACATCATGGTAGTGCGCGCGCTACAGGGTCCAGCGCGGAAGAATAATAGCCGCACGGCCTATTTCTTCCACCTTGTTCCTGTGTCAAAACCGCCAATGCACATCCTTCACTCTCACTCACAAATAGTCTAAAGATCTTTTTATAGTTAGGAGTGCCTAAAACTGGCGCAGCACACAATGCAGCTTTCAATTGCTCAAACGCTTTCTGACATTCCTCATCCCACTGTAAAGGCATCACTGCATCCTTTTTAATTAACTTTATCATCGGCTTCACAATCAACGCAAAATTACTGATCCACTGCCGACAATACGAGGTCATGCCTATTATAGCTCTCACTCCTTTTTGAGTTTTTGGAATAGGCATACTACAAATACTTTATATGCGTTCTGGTGTTAATCTTCTCCCTTCTTTCGAAAGTAGGTAACCCAAATAAGACACCTCTTTCCGATTATACTGGAATTTCTTCAAACCTGCCTTGTGATCATGGGTCGCTAAGTGTGTCAATAGTAATATATTACTGTCTTTGCAGATCTCTTTTGTGTCAGCAGCTAATAACAAGTCATTTATGTACTGCAAGAGTATGCAACCTTCGGATAATTCTAGCATGTCTAGCTGCTCTTTTAGCGCTCTGCTGTAAATGCTCAGGCTTTCTGTATATCCTTGTGGAATGCGTGTGAATGTGAATGATCGACCTCCTAGAGTGAACGCGAACAGATATCTACTGCTTTTATCCACTGGAATGCTAAAGAACGCGTTCTTCAAATCAACTACACTAAAGTATTCTGAAGTGGCCGGTATCATTGTCAGTATCGTTGTGACATCTGGGACCAAAGGGAATTGTGGGTCTACCACTTTGTTTAGTGCGCGCAGATCAATTATGAAATGATAGGGTACTTCATTGCCTCCTTTCTTGTAAACTGGAAGAATCGGGCTGTTGCACGCGCTACCTGCAATTTCTTCAACCACCCCCAATCTCACCAGGTCAGTAACAACACTTTTTAATCCCTTCTCACCTTCAACAGAAATCTTATACTGGGGAATTCGTGGTAGTGTAACACCTTCTTTCAAAGTTATTTTTGCTGGCTCTATTTTCAAACATCCTACATCGTTATCATGCATTGCCCACAGACAGGTTGGTACTCTACTTAGCTCTTCTGGTAACGCTGATGACAAATTCCGTCACCGGTGTATCGTGAGGCCACATCGTGAGGAACACCCCATCTGCCGTACAATGTATGACTGCCCCCAATTTTCTCAACAAATTTAATCCTAGCAAGTTCTCTGCACAATTTTCTGTCAAACGAAATGGACACTGTTCCGTAAATGGTCCTATTGTAATTGGGACAGCTTCGGACATGGGGGTAATTACTGGTGCACCTGCGAACCCTACAGAAACATTCTTTTGCCCCGACAGTGGTATCTCCGGAACCAAGTGGTGGTCTATCGAGCACTTCTGTGCCCCTGTATCTACAAGGAAACGGTGCTCCTTATTCCCGACTCTCATTTCTACGTAGGGTCCTCTCTGATTCACGGGAATAGACACTGGTTCCGACCCCTGCCGTGGGCTGTCCTATCGCGAAAATAACACATCGTCCGATGTGTAGTCACCGCTGCTGCTATAATACGTGTTTGGCTGTGTATCAAAAATATTCCCATTTCCACCTCAATGTCCTCCACTCTGATCATTTCTCTGTTGGCCCTGCCCGCCCCGATTTTGGTTCGAAACACTTTGGTTCAATGCCTGGTTCTGTTGCGCTTGGTTTTGACCATAGGATTGGTTTTGAGTACCTCCATTGGTATATCCCTGCTGCTGCTGCATGCTATTTCTGCTTGGGCCGTTTGACCCCTGATGTCCTCTATGAGGCCTTCTCTGACCAAACCCACCTCTATTTTGTAGGTGCGGGCATTGCGCTCGCCAGTGTCCTTCCTCCTTACAGTACGCACATTGATTCACTCCCAATGACACCCCATGCATTTTGTTCACATTTCCTCTGCCTTGTGCATTTCCTCTACCTCTATTGTATCCACTGACCTGCTGCAGTAACACCCCTACTATCGTTCGCATTGCTTCTTTTCTCATCTCCAATGGGTACCCATTACATATCTCACTTACTTCCTTTACTGACGTTCTTTTGTTCGACATCCATCACATTGTTTCCCCCACCCATACCTGCAATCTTCGTTTATCCCCTATTTGTCCCCGTACCGGCAAATGCTTTGTACCCCCTGAAAAAACTCTCGGCCACAATTTTTGCATATACAACCTTGACGCCTCCTTCCTACCTTTCTTAATACACTCACTACTATATTCGGGTGTAGCAAACATCTCAGCATATCTGTCTTCCATTTCATTTTTTACTTCAATGAGTTTGTGCACATGTTTTCTTACGTCCTCATCTCTTTGCTCACTGCGTGCTAACTTATTCAAATCTAACAATCGCTGTGGCGGTAAATTTCCAAGTATCTTTTTCCATTCTCCCACCAAAAGTTCCCCCATGCATTCCAACACTACCTGTCTCTCGTTTCTTCTTTGATACCCATATAATGAGGCCAATGCTGCCGTCCCATAATTTCCTTCTATGTACATTTCTGCCTCTTGTCGTAATTCAATCTTTCTTTCTTTGCTGATCGCGCTTCGAGTTACCCGTCCAAATCCTGTTCCTTCAGCCCCGCCTCTCGCCTCCCCGGTCTCAATTTCGACTTCGGGAGGGGCGGATGGTGCTGAATCTGTCTCTGGAGTGGGAGGTGCGGATGGGACAAGTGACACAGGTGGCATCTGTGAAGGGCCTTCCTGGGTACTGGGAAATTGTGTGTCCGCAGTCTGCGCTTGTGGGAGGGCTCGAGCTGTGGGTGGGGCTTGGGTTAATGCTTGCCTGAGGGGAAGTATGAGAGCTACTGGTTGGGCCTGCGCAGTCACTGCTGGCGTGTTTGGTTTCGATTCTGGTTTTGTGCCTCGACCTGTGTTAGTTAACAAATGTTCCATTAATTCGTCCGCTATGTGTAGTTCCCGCTGCGGGTATATTCTTTCTATGTTCATTTGGTCACGTCTCCCTTCCCGTCTTAGACTTGCCGTCCACTCCTCCTCCTTTTCTTCTGCTACCTCAAGCTTCGTTTTGTGCTTACGCGCATGCTTCTCTCTCTACTCCTAAATCGGAGCATTGCTTCCCTCCTCCAATCTTTGACAGTCTCAAAAGCTGCGGGTCACGCTTTTTTCCTAATGAGCACCCTTTCTAGGTTATCTATCCTCGCAATCTCAAAGCTACCATTAATCGGCCACTGATGGTCGGGTTGCTTTCTAGTTTGCCTATGCCAAATTTCACAAAATATCGCACCCACACCATATTTTGCATACATATCATAAGCCGGCGTTCCCCCAGGCGGTGCACTTTGGCCATATTCCAAGGACTGTCTACCGCAGCTGAAAAGCCCCGCTAAAGTGGACAGTACTCCAGGCATGTTTCTTTAACCTTCCCCTTTGGTTAGCTAACCTTTACCTGGACGTTTGAATTTGCAAAATCAACACTACCAAAAATCAGGTTTTTATTTGAATCGGGGAATGACTCACCTGATAAAACAAGTCGCCTGTCCTAACGCAACCTCTCCCAACGTCGTGTCTGCGCTTCTCTGGCTTCTGCCTCGTCTCAGGACCCTCGCCTCCTTTGCCCTCTGGCCCGGTACGTCGATCAGGGATCAGATGTGTGCAGATCTGCGGAAGGAATCTCTCCTCACTTCTACAGGGCGCCCCGTACACTTCTTGATCCCGGCTCGATCGTCCCGTCCTCGCTGTTCTTCCGCCTTTACTCCGTTACAATGTATACGATGGGGCAAGTGGGGGAGGGTCCCTATTCGGGCGCCATCTTGAAAGGGGCCCCTAGGGGTCCCTCGTGCTATGGAAACAAGGCAATAACCATACACGAAAAGATGCGGCAGACACGAGGTTCAAATTCCCAATGCTAGGGTTTATTGCAAGCAAAAATATTCTCAATTGGCCAATTCTGGTCTCACGCCCCGTGACGCGAGTTTCCTAGACCTCGAGGGACGCAAGAGAGCAGATTACGTACATCAGTTACATATATACAAAATGCATATCATACAATCAGCAATGTCATGTTTAACACCCCCTTTGGTTAGCTTCTTTAAACTCGGGATGGCGATGGACATTTCTAACGGGTATGACAATTATGACACTTTCGAGGTCTATTTTAGTGACAATGTGCAATTTAGAAAGTGCGGAGGCATCTTTTAGTTGTTGAACAGAACACGGTGGTTCTGTTCTTGGAAGCAAGCTGCACACGGGGGAAGAGCCACATTCCATACTTTTCTATCTATGAGGTACTATTTGTGTCCTGAGAGCCAACACGCTCTAAGGGGTTTTGCGAAGGGGGGCCGTAAGAAGAACATAATTCAAGCCTTTAGCTGTTTTATTCTAACATTCTACCATCGTACGAGACTGGCTGGCAGCTGTGAAGTGATTAAATGCCCTGCAGCTCTCTCCCAAGGCTACAGAGAGGGAGCGTGGGCATTCCTTTCTGAGCTACTCATGAGGCGTTTCAATGAACTCCTCAGTCCCGCGACCTTGCCCTTTCATATTCAGACAACAATGTTAACAGTTGAGCAGCGTAAGCAGAATTCGCAAGAATTGCAAGCTGCAAAGCAGTTTAGACAAAGCAATGAGCAATGGTTAACAAGCAAAATGGCGATTCTTGCTACGTTTAAAATGGCCGCTTGTTGGTCAAGCATAGCAGTCTATATTTCTATAATTCGGTGCATAAGACGGTTGGCCTACGGCCATCAAGTTACGTCTGTCATTCAAATGAAGGGTATTCACTTTTTCAGATTGACATCTCTAATATTCCTTAAATTAGCTGCTGCACTGCTTTCAAAAGAATTTGCTTAAGCACTGCAAGCTTGAGATATGGTGATATTTGGGATATTCCTTATGATCTGCTGGCAATTACTTGAGTGAGTGGTGTGTTTGAACAGGTCGAGAACTACACCCCCACTGTTAGGGAGGATTTTCAGTTTAGTACTAAATTCCTCGCATCTTAGAGAACCCCAGCTCTTGTGCTGAACTTTGGGACTTTGTACTTTTAATTCTATGTGTTTTCTGTGTTTCTTTTGGGTGTAGAGTCTGGCAAACACAATAGGCATCATCGTTTACTTTGTGCCACATATCACCTTCAGTGCAGGGACACAGGGAAGTCTTTTTAGATTTCCCAAGGTTTAAATACCTTCTCTTGGATAAACTACTGTTTCCAAGAGCAGTGAAGTGAAATTGAATTTACTTGCATTGTAAACTTTCTAGACACAGCACACACTATCTTACAATAGGGTGCTGGAGGGGTTTCTTAGTATCCCCTTAGTCTAGCTTCTCATGTAACATTTTATGTTGCCCTTTCCTTGATGAATGGCTGGTGTCAGTGGTTTACCTTTAACTACCGTGGTGTGCTTTTACCGCGAGCTGCGTTCGCAGCTGCAGTAAAGCACCCATGGGTGACATTTTTGTCAAAATGGCACCGTCTTTTTTCGCCATTTCTTTGTGGAAAGGCCCTTCTTGAAATTTCCTCTGCGCACCAAACCATGTTTGGTCCCTTTGTTCATTTTGCCTTTGGCGGGATTTGTGAGTGAAGCCCGCCTATGGCTCCAGGGTGTCTGGCGGTGGCTGGAAGCAAGGGAGGTGCCCAAAACTCCCTGTGCTTAGTCTCCTAGGAGACAGGAATGCACTCTTAGGTGATTGGCCGGCTGGCTGTCCGGAAAGGACAGCCACCCTGCTGGGTGACTGACAGCTGGGCTGGAATGAATGGGAGAAAGCTGCATAAAGTCAAGGCTTTTTGGCTTGGAAGGCAGAGTCGACCACTGGACGAAGGAATCCGAAGAAGAACTTGAAGAGGATGCCTGCTGCAACTCCTGGACCGTTGGCTTGCCCGGTGAAGCCCTGCTGCTGTGCTGAGACTCCAATTTTGTTTCGACTAGAGAAGCCTTGCAAGGACGACTTCTCTCCTTGAGTTGGTGGGACCAATCAACTCCAAAGTAAGCCACCTGGACATCCTCTCAGAGATGGGTGAAATTCCACTGCAGTTGTTGCTGGAACCGAATAGCCAGGGAGAGGACCACCAGATCATGTGCGTTGCTTTTAAGTTGGCCAAGAGCTCCAGGAAGATCCAGGAAGCAGGACCGATCGAGCCTGAGCCACCTCAACAGAGTGCTGCACCCCAGATGCAATGAAAGCCCATCTTGACAGCCAAGAGTCTGCAGTGTTGCCATTTGCTTACACACGAGGAGCTGAAACTGCAAAGTGCCACTGAATAGAAGTTGGTCCTTTTCTGTTGCTGATCGTCCCGTTGCAGTGCAGGAGTCCTTCAGACGTCCTCCCTCTTGTCCGACTGAAGCCCAGGAACATGGGATCTGCAGAGCTGCACACAAACAGAAACCAGCCAAAGCCCTTTTCTTCTAACCAAAGGTACTGTACAGTCTAAGAGAACTTATCGATTGTTGTAAGCTTACTTGTTCTCTGCAGAGACCTGTCTTGGTTGCTCTGTGGAGACCTGTCTTGGTTGCTCTGTAGAGTTGATAACAGCTTCTTTACTTCACAAGCCTAATTAGCTTGTGGCCTTGCTTTGATTTCTTCTTTTCTACAAAGACTTCTAAAACATTGTGCAAGACTTACTTACCTGCAAGAAGTGCTTCAGCTCACCTAGACTTTTGACCAATTGACTTTGGCCTAGCCTGGCTCCCTGACCGACTGCTCTCTGACATTGTGTTTTGTCTTCCTTCCAGGAATGTGTTAACTAACTTTGCATTGGGAGTTACCAAAAGTACTTACCTGCTTCAGAATATTTGTGTGATCTCTTGCTTTTGTTCTAATAACCTTTCTCTTTGACATACTCCCAAGTCTGATTCTAAATGCAAACAGTGATATATTAATGTCCACAGTGTCCTAGTTACTAAAGGGTACTTGATTTAGAAATATTAGAGTGCGTATTTTGGAGTGTATTTGTGTGTTACTATTATATTGCCCCTTCTGAAGAAGGCTTACTCAAACTGACTGTTAAATAAATTAATAATTGTTTAATCAAGAAACCTTGTGTGTAAGAGTTATTTTTTTTTAATACCTGTCACTGTGAACCTCTGTGTAACTCCCCTGCAACTCACATTGACACCTCTTGAGATGAACCTGGCTGCTCAAAATGCTACCAACCTGTGTAGTACAGACGTATACCAAAGGTTGGGTTCCTATTGCCAGGAGGTCAGGGTTGTTGTAGTGCACCAAAAGGGTACTGCATATAATATTGCCTAACGCCGACAAATAGGTGTTACGTGGGTCATGAAATCTGGCTCAAAGACCAGACAAGGAGTTAGTCATGTTAAGAAAGTAGGGTCTAACCGGTAGGCTTGACATCTGATCTTTGAAACTATCGGTGCTATGGAGGGTTTAAATATGAATTAAAAAATCCTATGTAATTTCAGCAACAACAACAAAAATAAAAATACATTTTCAAAGAAATACACCATAGCTCCATCTAGTAGCCATCCCTGGAAATTCACCCCAGTTCAGAGCTACTGAATATGGCATTGTGGGTATGCAAATGAGCTCTTATGCCCCATTATGCCCTAATGATGTCTGGAACCTTGTGGTTGTCCCGAGTTGATAAAGCTACTTATGACATGCATTACAATCATCAGAGATGCTATTGCGGCAAGTATCTGCTTAGTTTCGCATGCTGTGCATATAGTCCAACATCTAGTGGTAACCGCAGAGTTTTGCATCTGGTCTTTCGAGGATCGAAAGAGGACGTCGACATGGGCGTGCCTGTAACACTATCCCTAACGTGATGTGTAGTGTACCCAAAATCCTTCAAGCGTCGAGGTCCCTCTGATTGTATTTTTTCTGCCCTGAGAGAGCCTTAGGACTATTGTGAGCGAGTACAGAAAAGAGAGTAGCATTAAGATGTGTATGTTCCTTCCATCTAAGCGGGGAGGAAGGGAGGGCGCATGTGAATCTAAGCAGATACAATCATCAGAAATGCTTTTACAGTAACTAATGCATGTCTTCTGATGCTTGTTAAACTGCTTATAATCACATGCTGTGCATAAACTAGCGAGCAGTACCTGGAGTTGGAGGTGGGATGTGAGAAGGAACAGTAGTGAAAAGATGTTTTAGTACTGCTTGACCCGCCAGAGAATCAGACCTAGAGTGAGTAACTAGGCAATAGGGTTTTGTAAAGGTGTGTACAGAACTCCAGGTTGCCGCTTTGCAAATGGACCTGAGAGGAACATTTGCAAGGAATGCTATGGAAGCCCCAGTGCCCTGATTAGAGTGTGCTCTAGGCTTGAAGGGCAGATCTCTCTTGGGAAGAGTGTAGCAGAGTGTGAGTGCCATTGACAATCCACCTTAAAATGGCCGATTTAGAGTCAGGATCCCCTTCTCTACCAGCAGCCACTGAAACGAAAAAGTAGTTAATCTTTCTTAGTGGTTTAGTTCTTTCCAGGTAGTA
Source organism: Ambystoma mexicanum (assembly GCF_040938575.1). Classification (NCBI taxonomy): domain Eukaryota; kingdom Metazoa; phylum Chordata; class Amphibia; order Caudata; family Ambystomatidae; genus Ambystoma; species Ambystoma mexicanum. The sequence continues at coordinate 54,402,544 of NC_090926.1, forward strand.
CATGACTGCCCTGCACACATCTAGTGGGTGTAGGCTTCTTTCCACCACATTAGTGGGGTTCTGGAAGAAAGTTGACAGTTCAATAGACTGGTTCACATGGAACTTAGAAATAAATGTGGGCGCAAACCGAGGGCCTGTAGTGCACCGACTCTCCTTATGGAAGTGACTGACACTAGGAAGGCGGTCTTGTAAGTAAGAGCTTTGAGACTTGCCTTAGGCATAGGCCCAAACGGCCTCCAAGTTCAGAGTTTGCTGGCATGGATGTAGTGTTTCCCCCCTTGTCCTGAGATAACATGTTGTATGGGAAGGAAGTTTCATCGGAGGAGAGAGAGAGACATCTCCATCAGATGGGAGAACCAGGGTAGGCGGGCCGACATCTGGGCCACCAACATCATGGCGACTGGTTCCTGGTGCACCTTGTGCATGATCTTGTTGAGTAGGGGGTGTGGGGTGGGGAAAGCATAAACAAATTTCCCTGACCATGTTATCTAGAGACCGTTCCCTTTGGATCGGTTCTGAGGGTACCTGGATGTGTAATCTTGGCATTGTGCGTTCACTAGAGTTGCGAACAAGTCGATCTCTGGGGACCCCCATTCTGCAAAGATGTTGGAGACAATGTTTTCGTGTAGTCGCCATTCGTACTCCAAGGGCAGTGGGAAGTCTCTGCTGAGCACGTCCACCAGAAGATTGAGTTCCCCTGAAACGTGTTGAGACAACAGCAACATCTTGCGAGAACCCATTTCAAATGTTCAGGGACAGTTTGGATAGCCCTGGAGAGTGAGTTTCCCCTGGTTTGTCAGGTAGTACAAGGCCGTGGTGCTGTCGGTGAGGATCAGGACCGTCTTTCCCTGCAACTGTGTTTGAAAGGCCTTCAGTGCTTTGAACACTGGTAACAACTGCAACAGGTTTATGTGGTTTGGCGCTACTGCTGGGGAACAAACGCTGTGCGCCATCTGCTGAAGAAGGTGAGCCACCCACCCAGTGAGAGATGCGTACGTCGTGAGAGTGGCTTCTACTGCGGGGGTGGTGAAGATCTTCCCCTTCAAGAGGTTTTCCCTCGACAACCACTGCAGAGAGCGAACGAGGGCTGCTGAGACAACCACTAGATAGTCCCATTGTCCACTGGCCCGACACCGCGGACTGTTGAGCCACTCTTGCATGGGATGCATGGGCAAACGTGCATGAGGAACCAAGTAAATGCAGCACACCATCATTCCTTGCATACCATCACCTCTCGACTGGCTACATACAGAGGGATCTGAAACAGCATGTTTTGGACCCAAGACAAGGCTGTCTTCTTTCTGAATTAGAGCCCCGAGAAACTGCTTGACTTGGCTGGGATCTACGCTGGACTTCTTGTTTATGGAGAATCCTAGACTGAATAAGAGGTCCATCGTCTTTTGGGTATTCGACAGGCATGTTCCGTAGGAATCTCCCGTTATGAGCCAGTCGTCAAGGTAAGAATAAACTGGAATGGATTGCCTGCGCAGGTGTGCTGCTGCCACTGCCAGCACCTTTGTAAACACCCTTGGGGCTGAGGCAATGCCGAAGGGAAGGACCTTGAATTGGTAATGCTTGTCCTCTATCATGAACCTCAGATATTTCCTTTGTGCCGGCAACATTGAAATATGATATAGTATGCATCTTTCATGTCCAATGTTGCCATGTAATCCCCCCCTGCGTTAGCTGAGGAATTACCTCTTGCAGCGTTACCATACGAAACTTCTGAGGTTCGACAAATTTGTTCGCTGGGCAGAAGTCTAACAGAGGGCGCATGGTGAGATCCTTTTTGGGTACAAGGAAGTACACTGAATAAATACCATTGTTTACCTGTAGAAGAGGGACAACTTCGATAGCGCCCTTTTCCTGGTTGATCTTGACCTCTTGCAGCAGGATCCTCAGGTGTTCTGCTGTTAGGTGTCTTGATCTCAGAGATCTGAATCGAGGCGGTGAGATGAACTTGATGCAGTAACCGTGGGCAACAGTCTTCAACACCCACTGGTCTGTTGTAATACCCTCCCAGGAATGATGTTATATGTCCCCCAACCGGGGAGGCATGGGAAGGGGACCCAGATCTGAAAGTCATTTCTGACTGCTGGAGGCCGGGGAGGCTCTGGGGGTGGCATTACGACCCCTTCCTTTCCCTTCCCACGGTATTGTCCCCTTGGTGGTTAGGGGGTAGAGGAGTCAGACCCCTGTCCTGAGGACCAATTGTTCCCAGAGCCATATTGGTTGTGAAGGGAGCAAGAGTAGGATTGCCCATGAAAGGAGCGGCGAGAACTCGCCCCGCCCCCCTCTCTGTTGAAAGGGTCTTTGAGTAATTTGGTCCAAAGTTTACAAAGTCTTGTGTTCCTTATTTACCGTTTCCAGCGCCACATCAACGGCCTTGCCTAACAGTTTTGAGTCCTGCACCGGCTTGTTGATTAATGACACCCGAGTCTCTGGTTTGAATCCATAGTTCTTCAACCAGGCGTGACGTTTTAGCAGGGTTCCCTGGGCTAAAGTCCGGCCCGCTGTCTCCGCAGAATCTAAAGTATTTTTGAGAATGTTGTGGTTCATCTGCTTACCCTCAGATACAATTGTAAGCAGGCGAGTACGCACAGGTTCAGGGACATCCTCTAGGCCCCTCCTGCAGCAGGTTCCATTGAACATCCGAATAGCTGGCCAATAGCATAGGATTTTTGGCTATGTGGGTGGAGTATGCTGCTGCAGTAGTGATTCCCTTTCCCAGAGTACAATTTCTTACATTCTTTGTCAGGCGGTGCCTCGCCTGTGGACAAGGGGACACATGCCCTATTCCTTGTCGTTGTGACCACCAGAGAATCCGGGGTGGCATGCCCCCTAATGTAAAGGGGGTCAGTAGGGGAAGGCCGAAAAAGCTTTTCCACCTGTGGATTAACAGCCCTGGTTTGTGTGGGTGTTAATAATGAAGGGGCAATGAGCCTTTTAAAGGAAGTAATGGGACAGCCTGGCTGGCAGGAGGCTTCTCCTTTAAAATGTCTTCAACAAAATCTCGGGCACGGCCTCCAGCGTGGCAATTTAGAAATGTTCTGCTGCTTTCTTTAGGATGGCGTTAAACGCCATCTGGTCATCAACAGGTGATGCCTGACGTAATGCTGGGCAGAGGGGCAAGTCCATACATAAGGTGTCAAAGTCCGGGGTATGGGTAGGGGACAGCCAAGGTGGGTTATCTACCAGCTGGTCGTTCCCCTATCCTTGGGTCTGATCAGTGGGATCATCAGCAGTATCATCAAATGTATCATCATCCTGTAGGTATGGGTCAACAGGAATTCCTTCTTGAACAGTAAGGTCAAAGACCTCTTCATGAATTAATTCAAGAGGTCCTTTGGAACGTTGTTATTGGTGTATAAGGGCCTTGTTCACTAGGCCTCTTAGGAGAAAACATTTCAGAAAAGTCTACAAACTTTTCCAGCCTGTCCATGTAACCTTCAAACTTCTCTTTGGTCCAAGATGAGGAGGCAGAGGTGTCCAGAGGAGAAAAGGGCTCTCCCCGATGATCCTCTTGCCTAAAATGTCAAGATTTCTCAACCAGAGTTTTAGATAAAGATAGGGGACGCTCAGTGTAATCTTTCCTTTCTTCTGGGCGTTTCAACGCGTGTCTTTATGTTAAGCGCCGAAACAACCTTAGCAATACTCTCGCTGATGTTCGGCGTTACTGGGAGGTGTTTGGACTGTGTAGGCGGTTGCGGCGTGGATTTCGACACAACCAGGGCTTTATGTGGCATCAGTGGGCTCTTCTGAGGCATCTCGACGACCGCGTGGCTTTTGGTGCTGGCGCCCTTACTTTCAGAATGCCCGGATGCAGGCTGCTGACGTGGTTGCAGGAAGGATTTGCCAATCACACAAATCGGCGGGTGCCGAAGAATCAGACGTACCCGTTGGCGCTTTGGATCACTTCGACTGAGCCGTCGAGGCGGTACCGGGGGTTGTGTACTTTGTGCCCTGAGTAGTGGGTGCGTCCCTGTCGCCGGGATGTACATTCCCCATAGCAGGACTTGCACCGAGCCTAGCGGGACTGGGGACGGATGTCGTGGAGCGCTCCGATGGAAGGTCAATGGCGTCCGAACTGGAGCCTTGGTCGTTGCTTATCTCATTGCATTCGGCGGCTGCGGTGGTGGGGGAGCTACCCTCTGCCTGCGACATAGCGTAGGCTGCCCACCGTTTCACTCGATGCTCCTTAATTATCTTAGGGCATAGGAGCTTACATGACGCCTCGTCGTGATTGAGGGGAAGACACTAATTGTATCGCTGGTGCTAGTCTTTCCATGAGAATTTTCCCTTACAGGAAGGGCAACATTTAAATGGTGTCCTGTCCATAGCTCAGGAATTTAAAAGCAACGACAAAACCAAAGAGACAAACAGAGGAGAGAAGGAAAGACATTGTTGAAAAGAATAGAAACCCCCACTCCCCACTCTCCCTACCATAGGCCGGCCTGAAGGCCCAGCCACACGGTCGACAGCGTCGACTGGAGCCCCAGCTATCGAAGTGTGTTCTTCCGCTGTCTTCGGTGGTGGTTCAGGAAACAATAGTCGAGGAGGGGAACGATAATAAAAATATGACTGGAGGTCGGGAAATATAACAATATTGCAATTTGGTAAGAGCTCCGCGTAAGGCGATCAGCTAGCTGGGCGGAAAAAACTATCTGAGGGACCTCAACGCGTGAGGGATTTTGGGTACACTAAACGTCACGTTAGGGATCGTGTTATAGGCACGCCCATGAAGACTTCCCCTTTCAATCCTTGAAAGACAAGATGCAATACTGATGTCGGACTATATGCACAGCATGCGATTCTAAGCAGATTAACAAGCATCAGAAACAATAGTACTGTCCTACAAGACGAAAGACAACTTCTGTTCAGAGCCACTGAGCAATGCATGTGGCTATGTAACTAAACTGAAAAGGATGTATTCTGCTCCAGGAGTCGGTCTTCCAAGAATCACTACTGAGTGGTGCCATGGTGTTAGCTGAAATGGCCTATTCTATTCTCTTATCTTTGAGTTTGAGAATAAGATTTAGTTGTAGCAATATGAAAGCCAACACAATGAACCTTTATACTGCACCAATTACACTGTGTAGGGGTCTCCTAGCATCAAGGTCTGACCTGATGGCATTCTATGATACTGTGCAAGCACAACAATAGTGGTCACCTGGCACAGAGAAATAGTGCTGGGATTTCCAGACCAAAAGTAATTAGGAAGGGAAAGCAATTGGGCATACAAGGAAAGTGGCCAACTCTAAAGGTTGAGGGTTAGGAAAGAACAGAAGTAGGTGTGGTAGTTTTCGTCTTTAGTCGGGAACTTTGTATCATATGCACAGAAGCTAAAGCAGAGCAAATGCGCTATTGGCAATTCTAGACATGGAGACACCTTCTGAGACAGGATGCGAGAGGACGCAGTGCAAAATGCTCTGTCGGTTGTCGATCATTTTTCTCGATTTCTCAGCTTGTCTGACTGGAAGAAGGGGAAAGCTTTTTTGCAATGTTGATAGGCAGCTTGACTAACTGGCAGTGATGGTTCATTGTAAGATAATTCAGATAATTTTCTGGGATGATCACCATGTGTATATGTTAAATGTAGTGAATTTTCGGTTTCCTGTTACAGCTTTATTGTATCTCGTCATGTTAAACAGAACTGGTCAATCCATGTATGTAGATTCACGTCCAACCAGCAGGTTTCCTCTACAGATTGACTTAGTAGTTTAAGCTTTTTCTGGCCCCCTTTATTTTATTTGCGATTTTTCCATTGACCAAGTTCCATTTCTAAAGCTAGAGGATCAGGCCAAGGTGACCGTGGGGGCCAGACACAGCCACTCCACTTCACTCTATTGGCACCAGAGGAGGAATAGGGTTGATGTCCCCTAGACTTTTCTGTATAGCCCATACCACTCTTATGCTTGTTACACCCCAAAGTGCCACTCAGCTGGTATAAAATAAATAAAAGGGAGGATGCAACTCAAGTGATCTACGGATCCGCTATACCCGGTGTTCGTGAAGCAAGTCCTGACTGAGCACAGCTGGCTTGTAAAACACAAATAAAGGAGCGAACCATACAAATCCACCAAGAGAAAGAGTAACTTGTCCATCTGCCAGGAGCAAGAACTGTGGTCTGTGGACTGAATCCAAGATGGTGAATAAGGATATAATAGCTTTGGGTCATGGAGCAGCTGGGCAGACTGCTGATCCATTACTCCCTACTGACAACAGCTGCAGTCCTAATAGCTACTTGCCAATCCCTGCATAGAGTTACATGCTCCACACAAGTGGGAACCCGCAAGCCCAGTAGACCTTCCTGACCCACTCACCCAGAGGGCAAATAATAGTGGTCAGCCACACCAGAAAAGTGTGGGAGTTAGGTATGCATAGACCTTGAAGGAAGAGAGAAGATGGTGGTGAAAGGAGGCAGAGGAAGGACCCTGGAAGGAGCGAAAGGTGGGCAAAGGCATCAGAAGTACTAGTAGAGAGTGGAGAAAGGGGGCAGAAGAGTGAATAAGGGAAGAGTGCTAAAATATTGGAGCAGAGCGATAAATTAATAAGCAAACGTTGACAGTATTAAACCTTTATATATTTAATTATGTTAAATAGGCAACAAAGCCCTGGGGGAACAGCTGCTCTCCAGATCACAAAACAGTCCCCTGACAGTTTGTACTCCTGAGTTTCTTGGGTTCTGCATGGTACATGACATTCCAAGGCTTGTGTGTGTTATGAGAAGGTGCACCCTAAGAAGTTCGGAAAGGACATATGGGGACAAGAGGAATGTGAACATTGTACAAGGAAATGAAAACAAGTGAAAGGAAAAAAACATATTACCTCAAACTTGTCAGCACCACTCCTTCCAGGCACCTCCTACTCTCCCACACTCATTTGCGAGCAAAATTATGTGGCGTTTACACCCAGTTCCAAGGGTTGGAACGGGGGTGGGGAGGGTAACAGCCTGGCAGCACCTGTTAATGACCCAAGCAAAGCCTTTAGTGCTGGGGTGCTTAAAAAAAATAAAAATGATTATATATTCATTCATTTAACTGGACGCACGCGGCATCCTGTTCAATTAATGAAAATACTGATCCAAAATGGGCACCAGAGTTATAGAAGGCGGGCCTCCATACGGAGCCCCTCTTCTATGACCATGGCAGCCGGAAAATGGAAGCTGCTGCTGCAATCAGGTAAGCGGGTGTGGGGAAGGGGGTTGGGACATTTAAAAAAATATATATATACAGGGCGTGGGAAGGCAGCCTGCAGGTTCTGTGGAACACAGGCTGAGATTATAGGTTTCAGCCCACGATCCACAGAACCTGATAGGCTATGCCCCCCACCCCGGTTGCTAATGATGCATGCATGTAATGCCACTAGTTCCTTGTTTTATACACTATTCCGCCAGAAACACAGTTCTTCCCAAATCTTGCTTTACGGTCACCATTACAGTGAATCTGACTGTGCCTTTGCCATTTACCCTGAGCTTGCTACCTCCACCGCTAACACTCCAATCTATGCATGTCATCAAACCTCTTGTTTTACAAACACCTTGAGACAATATTCTCCTCTTGACCTACCTATTCTCCACCACTTTGCTTGCAACTCTTCCTAACCACGTGGGGCACAGCCCGAGTTATGTTTTATCCTACACAATAGTTCAAAATGTGATATATTAAGGACAGCATGACTGCAAAACATTGGAACACTACTCTTCCCAACCACGTGAGGCACAGCCTGAGTTAGGATTTCTCCTGCACAATAGTTCAAAATGTGATATATTAAGAATGGCATGGCTGCAAAACATTACTGGAACACTACTCTTCCTAACCACGTGAGGCACAGCCTGAGTTAGGATTTCTCCTGCACAATAGTTCAAAATGTGATATATTAAGGATGGCATGGCTGCAAAACATTACTGGAACACTACTCTTCCTAACCACGTGAGGCACAGCCCGAGTTAGGATTTCTCCTGCACAATAGTTCAAAATGTGATATATTAAGGACGGCATGGCTGCGAAACATTATTGTAAGACAATTCCATGAGGCACTTAATCCAATCGTTCCCACTAGAAACAGAAATTCTAATGGTATCTGAGAGGTTATGCTGACATCTTTTACCACTCCGATTACTCTGGGGTTGCTGCAGTGCTGTTTGAGTGTGAAACCTCAGGCTTTTTTTGCAAGCCTAACTGCAACCCATTAACAGCTATAATCTTTAAGAACCTCCCACTTCCCGCCAAAGGGAAACTTTATGTGCCCTTTACTGCCGACATCAATAAACATACAAACTTATTCCATTAAAGAAAAAAAAAAAGAAAGAAAAGGAGGTCAATCAACACGGCCACAAAATGCACTGCTGGCTCCCCCAATCTTTAGTGGACCCAGCAGATCAAGCGCTACTTCTTACATGAGAGGTTGGATACAGCACCATCTGGTAGCCTATAAGTTGTCACTGTGGCTGCATTCACTATATGTCTCTATGGTTTTCTCTGCCATATGGTCCATGCCCTACTACTAGGAGTCTTCCCTGACAAGTGTTTTGATCTTGGAAGCACCTTAGCAGCTTTCAGGACCTATGCCAATGAGGGTCTGGTGTAATTCATCAGGTACAACTAATCTCTCATCTCCAACTAGTTTACTGGCTTTGCACCCCGGCTCATCCGTCACTATTCTGCATCACTTTACAGGCCATGCAATCACAGTGCTCAGCCAGCCACCCATTACATTCAAATTCTTTGATCAGGTCTTTAAGAGCATTCATCCCATTCACACTTCTGTACATACCTTGCAATCGCACCCATCTCTTTCACATTAGCCTTCCTTTAATGTTCTCGGTCCATGTGGCCTGGCGCTGCGCCCGCTTTGTTTTTCCCCCCATGAGTCTGTACATAGCCTTGACTTATCCACCAGGTATTTAATGAATTTCCCATTAACTTCAATCAACCTCAGAAACACGGATCGATTGAAGGAATGAAGGAAGCAGCAGTGACAAGTAAAAGGGGGGCAGAAACAAAAGAGGAGTGAGGAAGGAGAGAAATGGCGCGGACAAGCAGAGTGCAGGTAAAATAACCTTGGTGTGGGAAGAAGAAAAATATGAAATTGAACTGACAGAAGTTAGCTCTGAGAAAGCAGTAGAGAAAAACAGGTTGTGTGAACAGAAAGCAGGAGTAGAGGGGAAGTGGAGGAACAAGACATGTGGCGAGGAGAAGGGGGGCTGGTAAAGGAACAAATTACTTCCCTGTAAATGTTCTCCATCATGGGTCTGGCATGGATTAACATGCTCATGAATATTCCCCGTCGTCAGGCTTGGAATCCTCGGTAAAAGAAAAAACAAACTGTCTTTGTCCTATAAACCAATCACTGAGCTCTGGGTTATACTGCCCCCAGCCACTGACTGCCTTCTCCGCAAGCCCCTCCTCTGGCAGCCATTTTCATATTTGGTAGCACGTACAGGGGCAATATGACCAAGAGCCGCTGCAGAGGGGCAGGTGGGAGGGTTCGCATGTGAATCCATGCCAGACCCATGCTGGAGAACAACAGTTACAGGCAAGTAACTTGTTCCTTCTCCAGCATGGGGTCTGCCATGGATTCACATTCTCATGAATAAATAATATATAGCTGTACAAACACTACACAACCACGGGAGGTGGTAAGGCTCAATAGGAGCAATTACTCTTACCTCTGGAACAGGCTCACCTTCAAGCAAACAGGTACTTGGCCGACTCTGGACTCCTCTCTGGAATCCCTGTCGACGCAGTAGAATCTCGTGAAGGTGTGCGTGGACCTCCATGTAGCAGCTCTGCAGGTGTCCAGCAGGAGCACAGCAGACAGGAATGCAGTCATCGCAGCGAAGCCTCTGGTGAAATGGGCTCTCGGACGGCCAGGCAGCAGTCGGTTTGCCAACCGGTGAGTGTGTGATGCAGCCCGAGAGCTACCTGGAGTTGGAAGCCTTGGACAAGGCCTTCCCATGGTTCACAGGACCAAGGTTCACGAAAAGTTGAGATGTCTTCCGGAAACTTTGTGCGTGCCAAATAGAACTTCAGAGCACGCGCCACGTTCAGCCGGTGACTAAGGCTTCGGAAAGAATACAGGCAACACCAAAGGCTTTTCGAGGTGGAATTCTGACTGAACCTTTGGCATGAAGGAGGGGTGCTTCTGCAGCACCACCCTCGTGTCGTGGAAGGTCAAATAAGGCTGCTTGCAGAACAGGGCCTGGCTCTCCCCTACCCTCCTGGCAGAGGCCATGAGAAAAGCCATTTTCAACGAAAGTAACTTGAGAGAGAGGCTTGATGCATAGGATCGAAGGCCCCCCACCCCCACCCATCAGCCCTGTCTAACCACGTTGAGTTTTCACTATGACGCGCCTTCACGGGCGAGAACGATCGAAACAGTCCTCTGAGGAACTCCTTGACTAGACGGTGTGACCAAAGAGAAGACCGTCCCGAAGACCTGGTGTAGCAGGAGATAGCCGCCAGATGCACCTTGATGGAGGCGTGTGCCAGTCCCACCTTGGCCAAGGACAACAAGTATGGAAGGATCTGCGGGCCGTGACACTCCAAGGGGTTATCTTCTGTGTCCGGCACCACATAGCCAAACGTTTCACCTTGTGCCCGTAGCACTGGACGACGCTCTGCCCTGGCAAGGACCTCCCTGCAGTCCGCCGGCAGCTCGTACCCACCAAAATCTAAGGCTGCAGGAGCCAGGCCTTCAGGTTCAGCAATCCTGGGTCGTGATGTAGGATTGCGCCTCCTTCTCTGGTAAGCAGATGTGCGACCACTGGCAGCTTGACTGGCAATGACGTTGACATGCTAAGAAGGTCCGGGTACCAAATCTGCCTGGACGACGAGGATCATCCTGCATGGGCACCGTTTGAGTTGGTTGATGACTTGCAGCAGGAGAGGCGACAAGGGGAAAGGGGGGGGGTGCAACCATGCACAGGAACAGGCCTTCCCAAGGGAAGAACACGTTCCCCATGCTCTTCATCTGGTGGAACCTGCTGATGAACTTCTGACATTTGGAGTTTGTCGCTGTCGCAAACAGATCGATGTGGGGCCTGCCCCATTTGAGGAAGAGGCTGTCTACTAGATCATGCCGAAGTTCCCACTCTTGTAAAGAGTGCAGCTCCCTGCTGAGGGTGTCGGCGATGGTGTTCTGGACTCCCGCCAGGCGACAGCCCAGTGCCACAAGTCCTACGCCTCTTTGGAGAGCGCTGGTGATCTGGTGCCGCACTGCTTCCTTAGGTAGAACATCGTGGTGGTATTGTTCATGAAGACCCTCACCACCTTGCCCTTGAGGGACGGAAGGAAGGACTTGAGGGCCCAGAACACAGCTTGCAGTTCCAGGACATTGATGTGGAGATCTTTCTCCTCCGGTAGCCACATGCCTCTGACGTGGAGACTTCCGGTGTGGGCCCCAGCCCTACAGGGAAGCGTCTGTGGTGACCATCTACTGGTATTGGGGGAGGGGAGGGCCTCTGGAAATCAGTGCCCCCCAGAGATGTTGGAGCGCACACCCCACCACTTTGTTCTCGATGAGGAGTTTCGACAAGTGATAATCTTGTCTGCGATGCTTCCGGACCACCTGGATCCACTGGGAATTCTTGAAGAGGGGGGGGGACAAAAAAAAACTAAAAATTATCGCATCCGCAACCTGCAGAGACTAATCGGGTAAATACACAATGACATCATGCCAAGCAGCAACCTGATGTTCCACACCATGGCGGTCTTCAGTGCCAACAGCCGTTTCACTTTACGCAGCACGGACGCTCTCCTCTCTTCCGAAGGAGTAGCCAGGCAGGAGGCCGTGTTGAGCCTGGACCCAAGAACAGCGCGTTCTGCGATGGAATCAAGGAGGACTTTGGATAGTTCACGGAGAACCCCAGATTCGTCAGCAGCCGGACGGTCCTTTCTGTGTGTTCGACAGCGACTTCCCTTGACTTGGCACAGATGAGCCAGTCGTCCAGGTACAGGTACACATGTATCCCTTGTAGATGTAGATGGGCCACCACCGCTGCTAGGCACTTTGTAAACACCCAGGGTGCCGACATCAGTCCGAAGGGAAGGGCCTTGAACTGGTCGTGCTTTCCCTGTATGACCTAGCACAGGAAATTCCAATGCTTCTCGTGAATGGGAATGTGGAAGTAGTCGTCCTCCAGATCCAGTGATGTTAGGAAGTCCCCTTCCTCCAGCTAGCCGAGCACGTGCTGCAAAGTGACCATCCTGAATTTTTGAGACTTGAGGTACTTGTTGAGATGCCACAGGTAGAGAATGGGCCTCTAGCCCTCCCACCCCACTCCCCCATCTTTTTTTTTTTTTTTTAACCAAGAAGTATCTGGAGTACACTCGGAGCCCGGAGTCGCTTTGGATCAATCTCTATCGCCCCTTTTGTTAACATGGCCCATACCTTTTGCCAGAGCCGAGGGATGTGCTGCTCCTGCCGGGCCACCGCTGGAATCCACAGACACTTCTGCTGGAATTCTAGAGTGTGCCCGTGGGGAAGAGCATCCAGCAACTATCAGTCGGTGGATATCTTTTCTTACTCGCTAACGAAGCCTGCCAGCCAGCCTCCCACTGCGGTGCATGGGTGGGGGCCAGATGTCCTGACGGGTTCAATCCTGCTTCGGGGCCTGCGGGCCTCCTTTGGAACGACGATGATGGCGGCCACCTTCAAACGCCTTGGAATGACCACTGTAGGCCTCCTGGTTCATGGAACGGGAGGGCTGGCAGTAAGCGGATGAGCCCCCGCCAAAGCCCTTTGACGACTTTCTGTATTTCGCTTCCGAGGCACAAAAGCAAGGACAATGTTGCTGAAGCGTGTCTAGGGCACGGCCGTTGCCGTGTCGGACTTGATGGCTTGCAACGATTCGTCAACTGCCTTTCCGAAGAGATTGTCCCAGTCGAAAGGCATGTCCAGGACCTTCATCTGAACTTCTTGCCGAAAGTGGTCGGCTTTCAGCCAGCCACAACAACCGAGGCAGACACTGTTCCCCATCTGTCAGAACCCAGTGTCCGCGACGTCCAGGGCCACGGTGATGGCCTGGTCCGATGCCACCTCGCCTTCTTGGAGGATCTCCAGCGCCTCAACCCGCTTGTCATCGGGGAGAAATTCCAGCAGCAGGGCCATATTATACCACAACTCCCTGTCGTATATGGCCAGTATCGCTAGCGCATTCGCTGCCTTGATCATGGTTGCTGCCGAGTAGATCACCTTTCTACCCATGGCGTCCAACCTCTTTCCCTCGCTGTCTGGGGGAATGGAGGCTGAAGATGAGGGATTTGAAGACTTCTCCCTCGCACCCGCTGAGACCACAGAGTCCAGTGAGGACTGTGACCACAGGCACTTGGGTGCAGACTTTGGCACCTGGTACTTCTTTTGCAGTCTGTCTCTTTTCACTGGGCCCGAGGCGGGATTCTTCATCAGCGCCAGGCCCTCATACCAGAGGTCGTCCAGGAGAGGCACTGCCAAAACGGTCTTTCTCTTGGCCTCACAACGTTGATAAAGGAAACCTTCCTTCTTGGTCTCTTCTGGCATCAGCTGGAAGAGACTGACTACGGGCGACCATGGCATGGAATGATCCCACTTCGTCCAGGGGAGAAGCCCTCACCAGCGGGGAAATGCTGTCGTCGTCCATATCAGTCATCTCTGTGTCCGTCCCCGTATCCCTAGGGGTGTGGGGAGGGGCGTGTGCAGCGGTTGCCGAGGCGGCATAGGGTGCCGCTTTCTCTTTTTCGCTGGCCGTCAGCATCCTCCTCTGGATCTCTGACACCAGCACCTGGAGCGGCAAGAGAATGTCCAGTGATACGTCCCTGGGCGGTGTCTGGGCCTACATCGGCATTCCTGCCGTCGTCTTGGTCGTCGTCCTCTGCGTTTCCACCATCATCGTTGTTCCATGTCCTGCAGGACTGTGTGAACGGACACCAGATCCTCTTGGTCCGAAGAAAAAATATGCGTGCCTTGGAGCGCGGTAGAGACCTCCAGTCCCCCCCCCCCCTTTTTTTGCATCCTGAGGGGGTCAGTCTCGGGCTCAGGGATTACATCCTCTTCTCCATCGTTTTCTCCAACGCTTTGGCCGAAGCCTCCCGCCTGGGGTGTGCGGGCGCCACTCTGGGCCAGCCCCTTTCACCTTCCATTGAGTGGCAGCCACCAGCTTGGTCCTCAAAGATGACTTCTCCTGGACCACCGGGGCCTTTAAGGGTAGGTCAGAAACCTTACCCTGTGTCTTCTCTGGCTTCTCCCGCAGTTTCACAGAGTTAGCCAATTTCCTCTTCGAGGAGGAGCTGGAGCGATGACTTGAGATGGTGGCAGATGGTGACGATGAGCGTGCCCTGCTCATTGGGGTACCTGCTTGTGTTGTGACCCCGACGGAGACTGACTTGAGGGGCTTGGCCTCGTCTTGGGCCACCACGGCTGGAGCGCCCCCAAAGGACTTAAAAGCCCACTCCTCGGACCGGCCGGTCCTGGATGAAGCATGGCACCATTTGCCACACGGCGTAGAGGCCATGGCGTTGAGCCACGCCGCCAACCTACTGTGATGATCCTCGATGGTGCACTTGGAAAAACCAAGGCAGATCTTGCAATCCGCTTCCTTGAGATCCAAATGGAGGCAGTAGAGGAACTGTGTTTGTCCTCTACAAACATTCCTCAATCCGCAGCTGGAGCAGAGCTTGAAGAGGGAACCCCCCCCGTCCTTCTTGCCCCCCATGGCTCGGGGTGCAGTGTAGGCCCGATGGCCTTCTGGAATCTTCGATTAAACCCTTGCCCTTGAGGGGCATTGAAGACGCTGACAAACAGATCCCTGCTTGGCGGTCAAAGAAACTAAAGAGCACACAGGCTCTATTTGACAAAAATAGGAACTTTTTATTGAAGAAATCGTGAAAATGTAGAAAAGCTCTGAGCAAAACACGATGACTCCACTTGAACGTGCAGTAAAAATATGAAGATGGCTGCCAGAGGAGGGGCTTAGGCATTGGCTGGGGGCAGTGTGCCCCAGAGCTCAGTGATTGGTTCATATGAGAAAGACAGTAAGTGAAAGTGAAGCTTTTTTCTTTTACTGAGGATTCCCGGCCTGACGGGTAATATTCATATTCATGAGCATGTGAATCCATGCCAGAACCCATGCTGGAGAAGGACAGGAAATAAGAATTTGAATTATCTGCCAGATTAAAGTGTAGGAGGATGTTGAAGGATAGTCTTTCAGTGGCTTGATCATCCAACACATCATCTACAGGAGGGAAGAAGTGGGCAAACAACTGAGAGCCTGGAAACAATAGCCAAGCCAGTACAAGCCCCAACCACGGGTGAAGTATACAAGTGATGGGGTTGAAAATGTGCTCAAGAACCCGATACGCAACCCTGTTAGGAGCATGCACCGCATCCGGCAGCACCAAGCCTGATCATCTGATCAATACAGGAAAGAAAGGACGATATCCTAATGCGAACCAGGTAAGTCGAGAAAGGCCCAACAAGTATGTCAAGTAAGAAGTGCTGGCACAATTATACCCCCAGCAGCTGAGTGACTGCTTGCTGACACAGGGGCAGATTTAGCCAGGAGCAAAGGACTGGGGGCCACGGTCAAAGGACAAACTGTTTTCCCCTGATATTTTGACTAATGTATAATAAACCCTTGTGACCTTGCTTGTTGACTATATGTTTTCTGTTGATCCCCTGAATGAGACAAGCAATATCGCTGATGTGTATGTCCATTAGATCAGAAGTGGTCCTAGCCTCCATTTCAGTTTGGAAGATAACAACTTGCTGAAGTACGTCGGGCAGCCTATTTTGTTGAAACTGATGCACATTACTGTAAAATAATGTTTTGTGCATAATACAAGTGGGTTCTGGTAATTATGCCACTTAGTAACAAATGATCTGACCGGTATCTGGGTTACACATTCAGACAGTCTAGCTGGAGGCTCTGACCTAACAATACGTCCAGAGCATTGCTGGCACGGCATGGCTGAATTAGCAATATGTTTGAATCCCAGCAGCACCATGTTCTTCACTAGGATAGAGTCCTGCTTGTGATCTTGGAACCCTCATGAAAGAAAACTCTTCAAAAGGAGGAAAATGACAGGGTTTAGAAACATTTGCACGAGGTTAGAAACTTCACTGATGTCTGAGGTTCTCAGGCGTCATCGGCCCTTAGAAAGGAGGGGTAGTCTGGCAAAGGGACCATGGTTTTGTTACAGCATACCACACTCCGAGCTCCATACAGGATCCCTACAAAACATGCCTGCTCCTGAGGTGGAAGAGGGGGCAAGGAGAGTCCACTGTGAAGGCCCTCTGTTCTCCATTAGGTCCTACTGGACACAGATCACCTCCCCCACTCTGATCTCAAAGACCAACCCAACTTCGTATACTACATCCACTCCTCTGATCACATGGCCAGATGATGCCACACCCCATTGAGCCAACCTTACATGTACTGGGATGAATCTGATGGAGTCATTAATGATTGCTCGGCTGGGGCCTCCTTCCATGTGGCCAGGGGACGGCAGTCACTTCCTGATCCTGACCCTGGGGGCGGCCACATGAAGCAGGAGACGTCATGGATTCAATGGATAGGACATGGTATTATCCATTTGCCCTTGAAGATAATCCTCCCTTACCCAAACCCCTTATGGCCTTTTGTCATATGTCTACCCTAATCTTGAGGAAATGACAAGATCACCTTCTCAAGTTCTATTTTTCTATCATCCAGAACTGCTTCATCATTTAAAAACTATTGCAAGTGATTGTTCAAGCTTTGTAAATCAAATACCAACAATGGACTTCGTGTCCCAAAAACACAGGTACTGGGACGAGGAGTAGGGGCAGAGGAGTGCAGAGCAGAAGAGGCCAGAAGCCCAGCGAACGCTCTAGCGGTTTTCCTCAAACACGTGTGTCTGGGAAATGTAAAGAACCGAAGCGAAACGCTAGAGGCTGCCATTTGCGAGAAACCATTTCACCTCTCTGCGAGGCATGAGGAACTGAATAGCAGAGACAGGCGTGGTGTAGGTGGGCGGCTCACCATGCAGGATGAAGGGAGACGCTGCAAGAGCGCGACACACTCCCAAAACGCCAGGAGCCAGTGAAAGACTCATGGGCGTTCACCCACCGCAGAAAGCAGTACCTTACTTACTGATGTCTGAAGCAAAGCGGGCATGTGGAAGAGATGCTACGAGCGATGGGAGACCGAAGATAAAGCAGCCACAAAGGTAAAGCAGACTGTATGCCTTCACTGGTTGACAGCAAACTATCCCGAAAATGCCAGCAAAAGCCAGTGAGTCAAACCAAAGAAAGTGGGGACTCTGGGGGGATAGCAACGACAAATTAATACAACAGAAAGAGAGAAAGCAAAGAGACTAATTACAAAAAGGGGAAGAGAATCAAAGCCCTTACAAGTATTTGAATGCATGGAATGCAAATATATGAGGATACCAAATCGAATATTATATCAACGGGCTATATTATCCATCAAAAGGTTTGAACAGAACTCCAGACAGTAGACGACTCTGAATCTTGTTGATGGGAAGAGTGGCGGTATTCAAGATGTTAAACAAAGAAAAATAAGCGTGTATCCACTCTATTAAGACTGGTGCTCTCAGTTTGCCCTAAAAGAAGGGATTGTACGCTTTCGCACTGTTAGTTCTGTATATATGTAGAAATTCAAAATATACTGTATCATTTTCTCAAAAGAATGTTTATTTCACATCTTCTGAGGGTTCTTTGCTCCTGAATATTTTACTTCATATTCAATGAGGACAGGCATAAAAATACTGATTCGAATATTTGTACATTTTGCCAATGCATTTCGGTTATTGAAACCTTCATCAGAGCCATACGACGACTTAATTATGCCCAATAATTCACTATGTCAGATCAATAAATCAGCATGTTGTAAGAAACAGAAAGATCATTCAACAGTGTTTACAAGAAGAAACACATGAAAACACACATACCGGTTCCAAGTTGTGTCACAGTGTTCCAACGGTACAGTTGTAGTTGTGAAAAAAGAAAAATACAAAAACCATTTTCTAAAATCAGTAATGTGACTAGCATTGCAATCATCGTTTTAACATTGAGGTAATCTGTTTAAAATGTACCTTGTGCTTCAAAGGATTCTCAGACTTGTGAAGGAAGAATCCAATCCGAGTAAATCTTCCGGTTAATGTTATGTAAAAATCATCAGAATGCAGTCTGTCAACACGCAGAATCCTCAAACATGAGATAAATGCTACGATTACTCAGCAACTAAATGCTCCGTCCCGGTCAAACGCGTTTGCAGAGGCGCAAGCGCGAATGAAACAAGCAGTATCTATGCGTTGCCATGGAGATCCCAAACTTTTCTTGACTACCTCAACAGTATAGACTCTCGGATACAGTTCACAGATGAATACTCGAACAAAATCATACATTTTCTGGATGTGGAAATAAGTCACTGACTGGGAATACCGCACCACGATCTATTGCAAAAGTATGGATCGCAATAATCTTCTACAAAGATTAAGTTTCCATCAACCAAGTCTTAATAAGAATCTCCCCTACAGCCAAATGCTAAGGGTGAAAAGAATAGTCAGCGACCCTACAGATTACCAAGAAGCACTGAAAGAGATGGGGGAATACATTTCTGGAAAGAGGTTATTCCCAAGACGAGATAAACACAGCAGTTGCCCGCACAGCTACACAAAACAGAGAAGAACTATTGAAACCTAAAACAAAAACAGAACAAATGCCCCCATTGGTCTTATTATCAAAATATTCTAGGCAAACCAGTCGGATTAAATCTATAATTAAGACAAATGGAACACCATATCTTCCGATCAGAGAATAGAACATCTTTTTAAAGAACTCCCCACTTTTGCGTATCAACGGAGCCAGAATTCGAAAGATAAGCTGGTCTACAAAAAACCATTGCGGAAAAAAAAGTTAACAGATCGGGCAGGCACATTTCCGTGCTTAAATTGCAGCAAATGCAACTACATTATCAAGGGGTCAACCATCGACCACCCACACTCGGAGCCAAGATTAAGTTGAAAGACTTTGCCACTTGTGATACACAGAATATTGTTTACGGAATAAAATGCCCCTGTGGGCTGTTCTATGTTGGCTAGACACAACGTACTGCTAAAATCTGATGGAATGAAAATCGTTCATGCATAAGGAATCATACAGCAACTTCGGCGGTGGCCAGACATTGGCAAGAAAAACACCACAATCTGGCACAGATCAGATTTGTAATCTTAGAAGTGGTCCGCAAATACAACAAGTATGAGAATCTCCAAAAAAGACTCGACCAACAAGAAACATTTTAGATAGATCGACTGAGTTCTCCGACACACAAGGGGTTGAATGAAGAAATAAACTATATGTGTTACTTATGAACATCATACATCTTTTTTGCAACTGAGGATGTACAGACATCTCAGTTTGTCTTCTCTGTATCCAGTTCTACCGTCCCTATAATTTTTGATGATAACATGACTGTACCCATGGTCTCCATCTTTTGACCAGATCATTGCGTGTGTTTCCTAGACATTTTCATCACAAGTATTCCTATTGTAGATGTTGAGCACTTACTTTTACCTATCTTTACATCTTTCCTTCAATTAAGATTCCTCTTATGGATATACCATCTTCCACTATCCGTTTATTAGACATTTGGGTACTTAACATACCCATACCCCGACATCTTCATGTTACCCACTTCAATTACCTAGCATTCGTTTTAACATCATTCATTATTAGCATAATCATTGGGTTTTTCCAATACTACAGTCATCACGAGTTAATACGATGCCGCACCACAGCCGTTCTGTTCTCAATAACATTTCTATATTGTTTGGTATCCGTTTAACAATTGCTTAGTTTCCCTTCAGCAGTGCACAGCGTTGTCATGGCGATATTCCTGCCTCCTTTGCTTCGCACGGAGGTGGGACCCAAGGCGTACGTGTGCCCACGCAACGCCTTTGGATCTCCATTGCAGCACTCGTATACTGCCTTTTGAAAACGCATCCGTTCTGTTCTCAGTAACATTTTCATATTGGCTGGTATTCGTTTAACAAATGCTAAGTTTCACTGTAACAATGCACAGCGTTGTCATGGCGACTATCCCGCCTCCCGTGCTCGCACGGAGGTGGGACCCAGGGCGTACGTGTTTACATGCGACGCCTTGGGATCTCCAAGGCAACACATAAATACTGCTTGTTTCATTCGCGCTTGCGCCTCTGCTAACGCTTTTGACCGGCCTGGCATTGGTAGACCTTTTTTCGAGGTTTCCACTTAGGAGTGTGATACTACACACCCCATGGGACTCTGAATATGTGTTTCTTCCAAGCACAGTTTTGCCAACTAAAAATCAAAATAAGATCAGCAGCCAAATAATAAAAGCTGTTTATACACTACTCAGTTGGAGTGGGCTTGTGAATGTTATGCTTCGGTTATTAGTGAGACAAAGAGGTTCTTGTCTCAGTGATACAAAAGGTAAATAAGTTTGCATGGTTGCAATTATTGAAAATTGTTGGTAGGTCGCCCCCCCCTGTTTTAATCTACTTCTGGGGGGGGGGGTCTGCCTAGTCATGATCATTATAAACACCTGCAGCTACTACATGCCTTGGCACCCTGTGTGAACTGAGAAATGGAGATCCCACAAGCTTCCCCTATAGAGCAGGACATGTTGGGTGGAGAGAGAATGGAAAACAGGTCTCAACCCTTCACAAGGCATTAAACCTCAATTCCACGACACTGTGGGACAAGCTGAAGGAGAGATGGGCACAGGACTTGGGAGATCTTGGGGAGGATGAATGGGGGTGGGGGCTACAATACTGCAGGGAGGTAGAAATTGCAGCGAGCCTGAGGCGGATGCATTTGAAATACTTCCCTGGAGTGATAGACCCTATGCAACAACTAAAAAAGAATGGGGAGGGGGGAGGATGACGTGTCCCAAATGTAAATCACAGGAGGGGACCTTTCTTCACATGGTGTGGCAGTGCCCGACGCTGCAGCGGTACTGGGAGAGGGTAAGACGAGAAGTGGAAGGGACCTGGGAGAGGGCGTTTCCATTGGAACCCAAGGGGGCACTATTGGGGATTTGGGGGGAGGAGAATGTAGATGGATTAGATAAAATCTTTCTAAATATTGAGTTTATAATGGCAAAATGAGAGACTGCAGAAAAGTGGATGAGCCCTGACACCCCAACAATCAGTCTGGAGAACGGGGTTGGACATCATCAAACGGTGGGACCTAGTGGTATATAAACATAGGGGATGCCCACAAAAACATGTAAAATATCTGGGAAAAATAGGTGTGAGGATGTAAGAGATAGTTTCTGTGCAGGGGAAAGACTTGGAAAGGGATGTGGTATAAGGGGAGGGAGGCCTTGGGCCAGGGATACCTATGCATAAGCATTCACGTGGAAGACTTTGGTGTGACCTCTGATATGTTAGTTGTTGTTATACAAAATGAAATAAAAAGTGTTTCACAAAAAAAAGAGAGGCTATATTATTCAACCAAGTAAATATACAACTGTGCAAATGGGTAAAGACCCTGTGTAAACTTAAGAAGTCATGGCAGGAGAGTATTTCAGGCAATTACAAGTGTGTGAATGTAAGAAGTCAGAGAGTATACCAGGCTATCTGAAGTATATAACTACAAGAAGCCTTAGCTGGAGAGTATACCAGTGATTGCAAGTGTGTGGGAACAAGAAGTTCTAAGAAAAGTCATATCAGAACGGATGAATGGATAAGGAAAAGTATAATCCCTAGCAAATAAGGAAACCAGGAATTCTGAAAGAAATAGAATTAAAAAGCTAAGGAGCTTTGTGTGTGACCGTGAACTGTTGTATGGATCACTTTGTTGAAGTGAAATCCAGAGGAAGGGAAGCCCTCTGGAACAAGAACTCCATAACATTGCATAACATCATGGCCCCCCGGTCCCACCACAACATCGGTGGGACACATTATCCTGCTCCAGCCGTAGCCGCAACGGGCGATGTGCCCGCCATTATTTCAGGCTGTAGCTGGCTGGCACTTCTGTCAGTCACTGTAACTTCCTCTGGTGACCCTTTGTCCGAAGGGCCACCAGAAGACGTTACAGTCCCTTTGTTTCCCCAGGTCGCTGAGGCGTCTTTAACCCTCACTGAACCTGGGGATTCCTCGACATATTTCAAGATTTATAAAAGATGGCTTGAAAAGTACACCATTCAAGCCATCTTTTATAAAAAAGCTTTGCTGACAGACAAAGACGCCTCATGGTTTGTCCGTCGGGTAAGCTTTATAAAAGATGGATTGAATGGTGTACTTTTCAAGCC
Organism: Ambystoma mexicanum; assembly: GCF_040938575.1. NCBI lineage: Eukaryota > Metazoa > Chordata > Amphibia > Caudata > Ambystomatidae > Ambystoma > Ambystoma mexicanum. The sequence goes on from NC_090926.1 coordinate 54,424,820, forward strand.
ATCTTTTATAAACATAAAAATGTTTTAAAAAGATGGCTTGAAAAGCATGCAAATCGTAAGGTATGCACCCAAATATATATAAATGTTATATATTTGTGTGCGTACCTTACTATGGTTTGTGTAAAGCCATCTTGAAGTACACAAACCATAGTAAGGCACGCAAACAAATCTATAAATGTAAACATTTATATATTTATGTGCGTGCCTTACAATGGTTTGTGTACTATGCAAGCCATCGTTTCTAAACATAGAACTATGTAACATATTTCTATGTTTATAAAAAGGTGGCTTGAAAAGTATACAAACCTCGGGGGGGGGGGGATAGCTCAGGGGCAACGTGTGCGCCTTGGAAGCAAGACACAGAGCAACACAGGTTTGTTCGCCGGGTCCGCGCTTAGAAACCTCTTGGTATTAAGCGCATTATAAATAACCTATCAAATAACCTATCAACCACCATAGTAAGCAACGCACACAAATATATAACATTTATATACATTTGTGTGCATACCTTACGGTTTGCATACTTTTTTAGGTCACTCCCACCCCACAAGTCACGCCCCCAAACAAGGGCTCCCGCCCTCGATTTCTTACCCCACTTAAAGTCCGGGTTGGAACTATGTATTCTTCTTTATGAACACGTTTGCATAAAGCTTCAAAGCTTAAAGACCTTTCCCTTTTTAGTTCAGTTTATAGTGTGAAGGTCAGAAAAGAACGTTTGGACAGAAGGACAGTTTTGATTTTGACATCTTGACAGACAGATCCTTAGTTATGGTTTTGGAAGGGAAATTCCTCTTAGAGCATGGTCAGAGCGGCATTTTCCCAAACCCCTTTTATTTTCAATAAAATTATTTAACCAAAAGCAAGGCTAACTTGTGTCCGAATTTCATTCCTGACTCTTCACAGTACCATCCTCAGACTTTGCATGCCTTCTTAACTCAAACATACTAGCCATACTCAAGGGAAATGCATGTTGCACTCCTTTTCCTACCCCTCCTCTGTCTCGTTGATGATGTCACAGATCTCCATGTTAAGGGCCCAGTCCTCAGCCTGCAAAGCACCCTCCGTGGCCTTCTCTAAAAAAAAAAAAAAAAAAAGGAGGGTTAGGACAATTCTGCAATATAAATAATATGTCTCTAATACATTGCTTTTACTGAACAACTTCACATTGAACAAGAAGGATGAAAGGATGATTTGGCTGTGCCAGGATTCAAACCAGCAACCAACAGATCACACAAAGATCTCAACAGCCAATACTAAACTATTCTGGCCATCATCACCAACTCAACTCACCTCACCTCTGATTTTGTATCCAGGGAAGAGGAAAAACTTGGAAGTGAGAGACATGGATATCAAAACCAACACAACCAGCCGTTTCACAGAACCTACCCAGTCTAGTGTTTGGAGACCAGTGACTACACCCCCACGGGGCCGCTACCCGCTGCACATTTGTATGCTTTTGCATAGCAGAGTGCTGCAGGCAAATATCAATGTTAATTGACAGAGCGGTGCCAGGGAATAGCAGCAGAAATCCAGGTCAGAAAAGAAGTGTATTAGCAGAACCAGCTGTTGGCACCTATTAGAAAAAAGCAGGGTTTGCTGAAGTCCATTGTAGAACTGAACTGGCATTGATGTGTGTGGTTATATGGACAGAGTATTAATAGCCATGAAGCAGAACTGAAGGCAGACATATTTGTACCCACTCCACAAGTGTTGAAATCCCAATTTTCTACTATTGTTCACATATGTTTTATCTGAGGCCACAAAGTAATTTCCCTCCCCCTGCATTTTATTTTATTGTTTAAAGCGTGGACCTCGCTCGAGAGGAGCGGAGCGCTATACAAAGTTCGGTTAGCCGCCATTTGGGCTTTCATCTTTTAACAGTAGTGCAGTACCATGAGGTTTGTGCGTTGGTATGTTCGTCCACTGGAATTAGTCTAACAGTGCATGGAACAAGAGAAAGTCAGACTACTGTTGGTGCAAAAAGAGTTAACTCCCCAGGGTATGTTAACAAGAATTGCATCATCCCTATGAACTTTAATGATAGCTCTGTCGTGAGGGACTTTTTAAATCGAGGTGGTAGGCCATTTAGATTCTGGGAGGGCACGATTACCCAGAGAGACATCATGTAATGTTCGTTTTATTCACTTATAATTCGCACCAAACCCGAAGGTAGCCGGGCGCAGCAGTACAGGATTGGCAAAGCTTAAATTACAAGGTTACAGATTACATGCAGAACAAAGTATATACAGGGGAACAGGCAGTCAATAACAGATTACGTGCAGGCAAAATATATACAGATTTGCAAGGGGCACAGCATATATACAGGCACTAGCAGGGCGTTGAGTCCCCAGCAGAGAGGGAAAAATGAAAATGTACACATGGGCAACAAATAGGCGGGTCTATAACGTATCTACACTGGGAGTGCTCAGGAGTAAGGTAATAGCTAGTGGGCTAGTCAGTGGCAGACTTCAGCAGGTTGATGTAGTTGTGTCTGAATTTCAGAAAGGGCTGCTCCTCACGTAAAGGGTGAGGCAGTGAGTTCCATAACTGACTACTTGGACCTGGAAGCTACCTCCCCCAGTCTTAGTTAGCCTGAATCTTGGTATGATGTGGAGAGAGACATCATGTAATGTGGAGTGCACATAAGCCATCACAGACAAAAGCATTCTTCCATCTGCAGCCACACAGAGATTTCCAGACGCGCTGCTTTAAGAACAGCTGATGCCATACTAAGAATTTCAATAGGGTGTGAATCTGCAGAACCCATGAGAAGGGTCACACCTTTGTGGGACATCCCTGGGCCCTCTTCCTGCAGCTAGAGGAAGAGGGCCTCAACATCCTGATCTCCAAAAAATATTTTGGAATCAGACCCCACAAGCCAGTGTTTAAGCAACCCAAAGAGTGGCTGATGCCCTCTTCTAAACAAAAGGTGTCCCCCAAAGGCATCAGTAGTACGCCAAGAGGATATATCCCCTTTTTGCCTCCCGCCCTCTGGCCTTCCACTGAAATGAGGGTCAAGACAGACTCAAGAATTAAGCTGGCAGACCATTTTATGGAGTATGTTCATAAACCTAGTGACAGCAACAGAACATATTTCCATTTTTGAAGTCTAGATTTCATGGAAATCATAGATAACAGATAAACAAAATAGTTAAACAAACATTCTCTTTATGTAGTCTGTGTGGTGTATGGTGGTCGTTTTAAATCTTTTAAAGACTCATAATCGCAACATGATTTTAACTGCATTTATAGAGGTTTCATACTTCACCCAAAATGGAATAGGTGGAAGAACCATCAGTTTTACATTGTATCTAAAATCAGGTTGAATTGAGGTGGACTGATGGGGCAAATACAAAAGTCCTCAGACGGGCACATGCTGTGGTACCATAATCCCACATACAAGAAACAACATTATCAATTAAAACGGGCCCACAAATGTGCCAGGTGTTACATAACTAGAGAAGACGAAGGGGGGGGGGGATACATCACTGGATTGATCAGAGTTATAGCAGAGATGACACACTCCAAAGCATGACCCTTCTCCAATCTCGGGCCTCTTCACAATTAAACCAAAAGATGGAGGGAGAGAGAGGAGGTGCACTTCCCAACCCATCTAGGTCTGTGCGAGACAGACAAGCATGCCTCAAATAGATGCTCTACAATTCACTTTATCTGCAAACAATGTACTCTTTCTGCCACCCTTCGGCCCAACAGATTATGCGCTCATCAACCAACTTTTACCCTTTTCAAAGTGTGACTAACTGAATTTATCATTCGAGGCGTGGACTCAAAAAACATGGCAGACAAATTAAAATGAGAACATACAAAGAGAAATATAAACAACATAAAATGAGAAATAATACATGTTTGGATTCAAAAGAAGCAACTCACACTAAGATTAGCGTTATAAAGTTATTTTTGTATTTTATTGGTTGGTCATCCTTCCAAGACATGTTGTCAATAGATTTATTAATGATACACAAACGCTTTGGTGGCAAAGGAGAGACCAGATATGTACAAATAACAAAAAGGGCCAAAGCAAGCATGGCCCCCAAAACCAACAAAGATCGAAACCAAGAATATTACATTATTCAAAAAGAACTTGGCAGAGGTCGATGGGAAGGAAACAAACAAATGTGGCAAACAATCTGGGAAAATAAAAACTACTTTCAAAATACACACATACGTCTACGTGTAACAGAGACTCAGATTCTAATCAGCACACACTCCAGAAGGCCACAGGATACTGTAAAAAGCCCAACACTGAAAGAGCAAGAGCTGCCTCTGCCTGACCAGAGCAAGACAGAAATTATAATAGGTGACTCTCAGATGGCACACTTGCAGCCATATGGTTTTCTTCCATTGGCAGATCGACAACTATGGCAGAAAGAGCGTCCTCTCCTGGAGTTCCAAGAGTTATATAGATGTTTACTGTTGGCACTTCGAAATTAACTTCAACCTGCAGGATTCTGCAGCTTAAAAGAAATGAGCAATCTCACACGGCCTAAAAACCCTTTAATGGCTGCCAATCGAAAAGAGTGAACTTCAAAATCCAATGCACAGTAACCAAGAAATCTGGAGCAAAGGGCCAGAATATTTCTGCATCAAAAACAAAAAAATTATCCATCCAACTGTCAGGTTCTGATTACCTGTGGCGTGCGGGATTATGCACGCTTGGGAAAAGACACGGCCTCACAGACAAGTGTCTAAACGGAACTGCTTTATTGCAGCGCCGCACGCGGTTACTTAAAACTTTGCTCACCTGACCCTCCTGGTCATGTCACCTTAATTGGTGAGCACAGACGACACTACATCGCCCCCAAAATAACTTTGTCCTACCCATCTCATCGGTCCATCGTCTTGGTCCCCAAATGGTCTGGCAGGGTCTGCTTTCGGATTGGGGATGAGTCAGTTCATCAGTCTGTCCCCCTGCCTCCAATTCATCTTCGTCCCCAGTGTATCCCGATTCCTGTCTGGTGCGGGTTTCATCATTGCTCCATTTGGGTCCGGTTGCTGTGTGTTTGTTCTTAAAAAAAAAAAAAAAAAAAACTATTCCTGGTTACTAGTTTGTCGGCTCTCTCACTCTCTCTCTGCGGCGATCATGGACCCGCTCATGCTGGTGAAGGTCAGATGCCGAGGCTCAAACGATGGTGTATCCTTGTGGGGTTGTGTCTGCAACACAATCAAATGTTCTTTCAGATTGGCCTCTTGTGCTCAGCATATCCTTTCATCTTGTGTTTTGCCCGGTTGTCCTTTCTCCGTGTCTCCTGTTCCTGTGGGTCAACTCCTGTGGGCTGAGCCTCGTAGGGCACTCTGGGGTGTATGGGGCGGCCGAGCATCAGTTCTGCCAGGTGTGTTACTGGGGAGTCTTGCGGTGTGTTTCGGTAGTCCTCTAGGGGTGGCATAGGGCTTGTTCTATAGGCATATGGGTGATGTTGGCTACCTGATGGCTCTCTTGACATTGGCCAGAAATCGTTCTACTGTCCGGTTAGCTTGGGGCCACAGTGGGGCAATCGTCCTGTGGTGAAATCCCATGTATCTGGCGAAGTTCTAAAGTCACTGCTGGTAAAAGGAGGCCCCTTGTCAGATTTTTACCACCTTCGGGAGACCGTAGGTGGAGAACATACGGTCCAATACAGGGATCACGGTTGTGGCGGCTGCTGGCAGTATCTCGATCTCTGGGTACCTAGAATGTTTGTTGAGTGCTACCAGTATGTATTCTCCCGACCTTAGTGGACCAAAGAAGTCGATTGCAATCTCTTCCCACACGCCATTTGGGAGTGGTGTCATGTGTAGGTGTTCCGGGAATGATGGTGGTTGTAGGCGGAGGCATATGTGGCATGGTTTAAGAGCGTTTGATACCGTGCTTGTGTATGATGTCGAATACGGTATTCTTGTAGACAGAGTCCCCATAGTGCGATCCGGGGGGCATCTGGCCAGTTGGTGACAAGGGCTTGGTGGTCTGATGATGGTGAACGGTTTATCAAATAAGAACAGTTGGAAGTGGGGGGGGTTGGGGTAGCGCAGAACTAGAGGATGGCTGCTCTCCGTTAGAGCTCCCGCACCCATGGCAGTCCGAGACGCAATCGGTCTCCTTCCATCATCCTTGAAACTCTCCAGTGTGGCCGATCGGCCCCTGACCTCCCCGTCTACATTCTGGTCCAGCTCTGACCTCTGGGGACAGCTGCAGAGCTTTGATAGGGCTGTCAGCCTTGAATGCTGGTGAGGGACAAGTGGCGCAAACGTGGCAGACGCCTTCCATGATAGCGGGGGACCATCCAGCTTACATATGGTCCTTCGTTGCCGCCCCCCCTTGGATGCACTGACGGTCCGGCTTACTACTGTGGCACCGAAGCAGATTGGCGGCATTGGCCAGATCGTTGGGTGGTGCACCTCAGCCCACCCCTCGCCCCACATTGCTGTACTGCACACTTCGTCCGTGTCCCCCCCCTTCTCCACTGTCGGCCAAGTCCAGCCTCACACCCGCTGTGGTGCCGCTCCTCTGGAGTGGGGGAGAACAGCGCCTGCTGTCCTTGAGGTGGAGCCTGCCCCCGGACCACGATACACCTCACTTTATGACCCCGGCGCCTGGGGAAGACAACAGTGCTAGCGATGTGGGTCCTTCTTGCCATCCCTGCTCGACTGCCCTGCATCCCCCACTAGAAGAACATCGAGGTGAGTCCATGTGCTGCTGGGCTGCTTGGTCCACATGCGATCCTGTCATGTTTTTCTGCCATCTACCTGCTGTGACTGCTGCAGATCCGGCACCACAGATCCTTGTGGTGCCACCGCCTTGTCCTTGTGTAGGCCACTTTGAGGTCTCCCACCCCCCTCAAACCCTAATCCCTCCCACCTCCCCCACCCCCCAAGGGCAGCCGGGCAACACTATGCTGCGGTGTCCCACTGAGTCAAAGCATTCAATACCCCTCAAGCCATGGTGTGTGCAGTGGATTGGGGGGGTCCTTCTGTACATCTATCATTGCAGTCTCTCCGTGATGCATCCTGCGGTCCGGGCCACACCGGTGCCCTCCATCCTATGCAGAGTCCGGCTGGCGGGGTTTGAGAGACTGGCCCTGCCTATTTTCCCAGTTGATGCCGTCTCCGCTGAGCGAACCCCACCCACCATCCTTGTAATAGCTGACCTGCAGTCTGTTTAAATGGGTCCACTGCCCATGATCACGGGTAAATTCCTCATATACATGGTGCTGGTTCTTCTCTAAACTCATCTCACTTGATCGCTCAGGTGGGCAATCTTGGGGACCTGCCCGCTTGCGCTCATCTATCCTAGAGTCCAGGAAGAAGCTTGTCTACTCTCCATATTTGCGCCCCTGTGCCCAGAGAGTGGTCATCGACTTGAGACTTCTGGCATACTGTGGTCCACCGATCCTGTATACCTGTCACCAACCGAATCGTCCTCCCTGCCCCTACACGGTATGACGAAATGTGGAGCAAAAAAAAAAAAAAAAACAATGCTATGGTGGCAGAGAGGAAATGGCGTGCCTCATGTTCATCCTCTGACAGACTGGCCTGCCGCCTGCTCCAAAGGCAATGCAGTCTCTCCGTTCTCACCAAGAAGAGAGCCCTTATCCAAGCCCGCATCTCTGCGGCATCTAACAACTCGGCCGAACTCTTTAAAATCTGCAAGGAGCTTGCCAACCCTGCTGCTGTCTCTACCTCTCCTGTCCCCTCCCAGGCCCTCTGCACTGCACTGGCCTCTCACTTCATCTCTAAAACTCAGGAGATCCTGTCCTCACTCTCCTCCTATCACCTCCCTCCCTCTCTTCCTGGCTCTTCCTCTGGCCCTTCTGCAGCCACCCCTCCTCCTCTGCCTTTCCCCTTTTTTCTGCTAAAGAGGTTTCTAGACAAGTCCGATCTATGAAAGTCTCGTCTAAACAGGTTCACCCCTGTTCCTCCAAAACTATGAAGGACCACATCGACTCCCTGGCTCCGGCCCTGGCTGACTTTTGCAACCACTCCTTCGCCTCTGGAGTCTTCCCATCCCCCTTAAGCACTCCCTTGTGCACCCTCTTCTTAAGAAACCCTCTTCTGAACCCTCCTGCCCGGCTAACTATCGCCCAATCTCCATCACTCCCTTCCTGGGCAAGCTCCTGGAGAAACTGGCCATCTCCCAGCTTAACCTCCATGCTGAATCTGTTGGAAGTCTTCATGACCATCAATCTGGCTTCAGAGCCGCCAGAAGCACGGAAACTGCTCTCCTGAACATCCGTGAGGACCTGCTCTTGAATCTCGACTCCAACACTCCGTGTGTTCTCATCTTGCTCGATCTCTCTTCTGCCTTTGACACTGTCAACCATGCCATCCTGCTCAACCGTCTCCGTGATAACCTGGGTATCACTGGTCAGGCTCTCGCGTGGCTGACCTCTTTCCTCTCCGATCGACCATCCCAGGTCCAACTGGGGTCCTTCCTCTCTGACATCTTTTTCTCCACCTGTGGTGTCCCCCAGGGATCTAGTCTTTCCCCCTGGCTGTTCAACCAGTATCTGGCACTCCTTGCCCACCGCATCGCCGCTCTCTGCCCCAACTTTCAGTGCTATGCGGACGATACCCAGCTCATTTTCAGGCTACCCTCGGCCTCCTCCTCTCCTTCCCTCATCTCCGATTGTCTGTCTGCTATCTAGGAATGGTGTGCCGCCAATGACCTCTGCCTTAATGCCAGTAAGACTGAGATTCTACTCATCGGCACACCCACCCCCTCCTTCCCTGCAGCTCTTTGGCCGGCCTCTCTTGGTCCTCTTCCTGCTCCTACCTGCAAGGCAAAAAACCTCAGGGTTATCTTGGACTCCACACTCTCCTTCTCTCCTCATATCTGACGTCTCTAAGAAGTCACACTACCAACTGCACCTCCTCAGAGGTATTCTTCCCTTCCTCTCCTTCCCCCAGAAGCTCACTGTCTCCCGAGCCCTGGTTCTCTCAAAGCTGGACTACTGTAACAGCCTCGATCTTAATCTGCCTGCCTCCACTCTCCGCCCTCTGCAACTCATCCAGAACAGAACTGCGAGACTTGTCCTTGGCCTCAAGCCCAGGGACCATATCTCTCCAGGACTGAAATCTCTACACTGGCTCCCAGTGGCTGCGAGGATAAAGTTCAAAACCCTCTGCTGCATTGTCCACAAGGTCTTCTGGGGCCTGGGGCCTAAATACCTTCAACTCTCTCTTCCTAAATATCTTCCTTCCCGAGCCCTTCGCTCATCTGTCTCCAACTCCCTCAGGGTCAGCCGTTTCTCGAAGCTACGAGCTGGGGGTAGATCTCTCTCCGCGGCAGGGGCCTCCCTCTGGAACAGCCTTCCTGCCTCCCTGAAACCTGAGGAGAACCATCTCCGGTTCTGGAAGCACCTCAAAACCTTCCTCTTTGCTTCTGCTTTCTCTCTCCCTCTCCCCTGCTAATTCTTTGCTGAAACTGCACTGAATCTGCAACTGGGCCACTCTCACCGACCCCGGTCCTGGGCCCAGCCACTCTCCACTTGCACTGCCTCCCTGGCAACCCCTGCACTGCGGGACTGTCTCTGTATCCCTACAGCCCCCCTTCCCAGCACTTGTCTGCACTTACCTTGCACTTGCCACCAGCTGGCCCTCTTTATTTATTTTATTTTATTCTTCTTACCTTGTACTGCACTCCCCCCCCTTCCCCATGCACTTTCTCCCTTCCCCCAACCCCTGCACGTGCGCGATATGAATGACACCTGGCCTATTAGGTTCGTTGTCCGTCTTCCCTTTGTTCCCCCCCCCCCCCTCCCTGCCTCGTCACGCCTTGAAACACTTGTGTATAGGCGCGTTACAAATGCCATATCATATCATGAATCATTATACCTAATCCACTCCTAGGCCATCGACCTCCAGTGGGGCATCTACAGACATGGAACCAGAGGCAGCGCCACTGGAGGTATCTGACTCTCAATGTATGTTGGTGTGCATGCAGGAGGGATTCGCTAAAGTGCACACCAAACTTGACGAAATGACCAGCACCAAAGATTCTATGAAAACTCATATGGATAGGTCTGATCAGAGATTGTTGGAAGTGGAGGCACGAGTGGGTACCGTGTAGGATGACGTGTCTGCCATGCGTAATGAACTTACACTCTCCTGGCGAGTTATCCAGGTGGAGAACAACAACGACAATCTGGAATCAAGGTCCGGACGTAACAATATCCACATCATCGGGGTCCCAGACAGCGGCAGCCAAACATCCCTGGAACAATGGCTAGAGACGGCCTGCTCTGGCTCCTGGGTAACCTGAAGCCGTCTCTGCAATTTGTTGTAGAACGGGCACATAGCTCTCTGGTCCCCAGACCTCTGGCACATCCACGGCCCAGCATAGCAGGCATTCTCTACTCAATGCGATCCTCCAAGCGGCTTGCGAACAGGGAGATCTGATGCTGGGATCCAGTACACATGTATCCTGACTTTTCTGTGGCCGTGCGCAGGAGAGGAAATCCTTCCTGGTGGTTAAGAAACCATTATGTGACAATAACTTGAAATACGCAATGCTTTACCCTGCTAAACTGCGGGTGGAATTGAACAAGACTTTCTTTTACAATACCCAACGAAGCCATGAAGTTTCTGGCTGAATCTCTACCACTGTATTGACTTTTGACGCCCGTGCCCAGATTGCCGTCTCTCACCGAGAGACCTCTTTTCTGTTGCACCAAAGCAAAGCACCTTTGGATTGTTTGCTGTGAAAAGTTGTACACCCATCACTGCTGCTATGTTGCTCACCAGGGGGTTGTGTTGGTCTGTGTTGGTCACGAAATCTGCAACTGGAAGTAGACGCTTTGCTCCTTGTTGGGGCAACAGTATAAGGAGTACGTGAACATCTACCCTTGTTTTTTTTTCCGTAGTAAGTCCCGTGCTGGCTCGGATAGTCTTGCGCACTAGCCCCCCCCCACACCCCATGTAAAGTTGTGTTACCAGTTTGGGGCGTTTCTTGGAGGGTATCATCACCCCGGTTTTAAGGGGGATGTGGGAGATGGAGGGGCGGGGAATATTTAAGTTCCAAAAAAAAAAAAAAACATTTGGCGCACACTACACTCACTGATAGGCTGTGGATGGGCCTGGTCGTAATCGGGAGGGTAATGGAACTTTTGGACATATGTACCAGGGAGTCAAATGCAGGTTATTACATACCTGAATGGGGGAAAATAACTGGTTTTAGTTGGAATATGCCAGGCTGAAGGAATCCGACAAAGCGACGTAAGATGCAGCTTTATTTGGAAAGACACAAAGCCCAGATTTTATTTCTACAAGAGACCTGCGAAGGGTTCGCTAATAACTGGGGTGGAAATCAGCTCTACACAACATATTCCTCACTGTCCTGGGATGTCATGACCCTGGTACATAAGTCCCTCCCATTCAAGTGCAAACATTCAAATGTAGACCTATTGGGCAGATATGCCTTGGTATACGGGTGCTAGCGGGAAGGGAAATTCTGCTGCTGAATGTCTATGGCCCTAATGTGGATGGCCCTCAATTCTATTCGGACATCCAGGGTGAATTAGCGTAATACCTGCTGATCCCCACGCTGTGGGATGGTGGTTTTAATACTATTCTGGATTTGGAACTCGACAGATCCACCCTCACCAGGAGAACCCTTATGTGTGCCACTTCCACCATCATAGACTGTATGCACTCCCTGGGGTTGGTGGATGCTTGAAGGGCATTGCATCATTGCATGCAAGGGAATGCTCTTATTCTTTTTACTCAGTCCACTACTCATTCTCTCGTAGGGACCTGTTGCTGGTGTCCAATACACTAGTTGGAGGGGTTAGTGACGCCTGCATGCTGCCCCGATCAGCATAGCCTTAACACTGCCAACCTATTTTAGACCCCGTAATAACTGGGGCTTCAAACCACAGGCACTGCTGGATACAGTTTTTGCATCTACTATCAATGAACATGTGCACTTGTACTTCAAACAAAATGACGCTCAGTGCCCTCACCCGGTGTGTTCTGGGAAGTCTTCAAGGTGTACGTTAGTGGGATTACGATGTCAACAGAATGCAGCGTCCTCAAAGTTATTTGACGTGGTGTGGCCCAATGCGAGGACGTATTGCAGAACTTAGAGTGCAGGCTTGCTAGCGACCCCCCCCCCACGGCTTCATTGGCACAGATTTAAGAAGCCATCGACACGTTTAGGGCCCACGCCTAGCTCAAAGTAAATTCTTTGAAGCCCCAATGTATGCTAAGAAATACAGGGAGTGAGATAGGCCTGGTAGATTACTTGCCTGCAAGGCTCGTCAAAAAGGCGGCGATAGATGCATTCCACTTATGATGGATGCCTCGGGCAACCTAGTCCACCCCCTGCAGCCATTAAAGTCTTTTTTTACCTTTTACAAAACCCTTTACATGAACAAAGACACATGCACTATGGCGGAGATTGACAAGTTTCTTGACACCCTCCCTCTCAGTCAAAGATCACAGGACACAAGTGCCCTGTTGGACCTTCCAATTACAATAATTGACATAACTCAAGCAATACATCATCTGCCGTCGGGAAAGGCCCCTGGCACTGATGGCCTTACAGAAGAGTTTTATAAGCGCTATGAAGACACCATTGCTCCGCACCTCCTCTGGGTCTGGCAGGAGGCCCTCGAGCCCCAGTCACTTCCGCCCATTATGCAGGAGGTGATCATTACGGTACTGTAAAAACCTAAGAAACCCGCTGATCAATGTCTCATATCGCCCCTTATCGTTAATTAACACGGACGTGCACATTTTTGCAAAGATTCTGGCGACTGGGTTGCTGCCAATCATGCAGTTCCTTATTCACCCAGACTAATCGGGGTTAATCCTGGGTCGATCCACAACACTGGACTTGCGCCATTTCTTTAATATTCTAGCTCAAAATTGGCCCCGGGGTTCAAACGGTAGCCGCCACGCTTGATATTCAAAAGGCGTCCGATTTGGATTTTGGCTGAGGTTTCTTGGATGCTTTGCATCTCCTCTATGCGATGCCGAAGGTCAACACGAACGGTATGCTCTCCCCACAGCTTGAGATAGACAGAGGCACTCGCCAGAGACACCGGGGACTCAGGATAGTCGGAGAACCACAAATTTCCCTCTATGCCCATGATGCACTGATTTATATTCGCAACCCTCGAGTACACCTGGAGCCCATTATGCTGGATGTTCTACACTTTAGAAAGTTGCTGGTACACCAGGTGAACTGTAGTAAATGTGAACTGTTCCCCCCTCACTGATATCACTGGCTGCCCTGGCGACCTACGTGGCTTTAAATGGGCCCTGGAATGTACAGTTTATTTAGGTGTGATGGTTGCAAGACAGCCCTTCAGGCTATATGATAGTAATTAGACTATATATATGACCCACCTACATACTAAGCTCTCAAACTGGGCTCACCTGCCTATCACGATTGCTGGCAAAGTGGCTCTTCTTCAGATGACCGTTCGCCCTAAACTCCTGTATCTCTTCCTTAATGCACCACTTTGGGTGGGGCGAACATTCATTCAGGACCTGGACGGCATGGTCAACAGGTTTGTTTGGCACTCGAGCGTGGTATGCCTAAAATAGGATACACTGACAATACCACATGATAGGGGAGGTTTTGCTGCCCCCAATTTACGACTTGTTAGCCGCACAGGCACAATTTGCAGGCCCAACGGTTCAGTAATGACTTTCTAGCCCCGATACACTGCTAGAAAAACAAACACTCTGCAGGTGATAAGAGACTGGAGGTCATTGATTTTTCCCACTGCACTTACTGATTGCAGATTCAATCCTGCAAGCATCACGGCACTGGCCTGACGGAAGGTATGGAAGGGGACGGTTGCTCACGTCCGTACCATGAGGACTATCCCCTTTGGAACTGTGTCCCAGCTCTACCGCAGGTGGACACCAGCACGCGTGCCGCCTGGTCGCAGCGAGGGTTTCACACTCTGGGGTCGCTATATATTGAGAACAACTTCATTCACATTACTGATATCTCCGGGCCCACAAGCACAACGTCCTCCCAGTGGCTAAAGTATGCCGGACTGCGTAGGGCCTGTAAAAAGCGGTGGCATTTCCCGATTAAGCCCGACAATTATGCCCTGCTGGGCTTGTTCTGTCTTCAGGTGATAGTCGCAGTCGTGTATCGGCTCTATATCCCCTAATCCAAACACACACAAGTGCGAAGCACCTCAATGCACATGAAAAATGGGCCGCAGATCTCCAAGTAGAGATCTCAAATGGCCTTTGGGCTGATATGTGCTCACAGACATGCAAGCTATCGTACAACTCTCGATTTCAATTGGTACAGCTTAAAGTGTTGCATCGATACCACTACACTCCTAACATATTGCATATGTTCTCTAATGCAGGGTCTGGAGCGTGCCTGCGGTGTAACTCTATGCATGCTAAATAATTTCATATGATATGGGACTGCCGAAAAATCAGGACCTTTTGGAGGGAAGTATGCAGCAAACTCTCCGAAATAACTGGCAAGGTTGTCACTCCACTACCATTACCCTGCTTGTTCCATATCCATGACCAACCACTGGGAAATATATGTAGATTGTATGTATATGCCTTCTGCTTGCCAAGCGCTGTATTCTGCTACGCTGGACAAGTGCGCATTTTGCCCTCCCCCTGAACGCGCCCCCACCCAAATGATATGGAAGATCAATGGGCTCACATGCAACTGCCCGAGTCCCGGCCACGTGACATCTGGCATCCTCTAAACCTGCATCTCTGGCGCACAGCATCGGATCTGGCTTCACCTTGATCTCCCCACCTGATGCAAACTGCCGCCCCAGCAATACACCCCCCCCACTGCTCGAATTGTAGGTGCTCATTCCATCTATGCATCTATACTCTCCTCTCTGGTGCGAGACAATATATACAGTTTGACCCTCCTGATGAAATCTTTGCTGTTATATGTACTTGATTGTCATACTATGTTGTGAGCTGTGTTTTGTGCTGCCAAGTGTGCCAATAAAGACATTTTTAAATAAAAAAAAAAAAAAAAAAAAAAAAAAAAAAAGATAAAAGCAGCAGGTAGAAGTGTTCACAGGCCCAGACTACCGCTAGTGCTTCCTTTTCGGCCTGTGAGTATAGCTGTTCTGCCTCTGTAAGGCTTTTGCTGGCGTACTATACAATCTTCCTATTCGCATGTTCACTGCATGAATGTTGGGCTAGGATGGCGGCTAGCCCTACGGGGCTCGCATCTACCGTCACTTCTCTGTGTAGTTTGGTGTCGAAGCACCACATGGAGATGGCCATGGCGATGCCTTTTGGGATTTTGTCAAATGCCTTTTGTTGGGTAGCCTTCCATTCAAAATGGTGGTCTTTCTTGGTTAAGGTTCATAGTGGGGCCCTGGTGGAGGCGAAGCCAGGAAAGTAGCGTGTGCAGTAACTTGCTAATCCTAGGAAGGATCTCACTTGTGCGGTACCCGTCGGGCAGGCGGCTTCCATTAATGCCCAGATTTTGTCAGGGTCTAGTTGAATGCCTTTCTCTGAACAGATGTGCCCAAAGAAACTTTTTTTTTGTAAAAACGCTCATCTTTCTTTGTTGCATGTCGGATTTGCGTTACGGGGGGCGGAGCATACTTTCATGAGTGTTGCGTTGTGGGCTTCTTGTGACTGGATGAAGACATCGTCACTGTAGTTGATACAGTGTGGCATGCGACAGATCACTTTGCGGATTTCCTCTTGGAATATCTCTGTGGCCGAAGATATTCCGAAGTTCAGTCGTTTATAACGAAAAAGTCCCAGGTGTTTAGTGAAGGTCAGGATGTTATGTGACCCTCCACTTAATGGTACCACTTGTTTAGATTCAAGCAAGAAAAATGTTGGCTCCGTTTAGCAAGTGCATCATATCTGTGATGCATGGTGATTGGTGATGCTCCCTCAGTATTGCTTGGCTTGGTACGCGCATGTCCACACATAACCTAATGTGTCTTTCTGGCCCTTTTTAGTACTGGCACTACTAGGGGACACACGGAGGGGGGGCAGGCCAGATGTTGGGCGAGAGGCGTTTGTCTGCCATCACTTGGTAGAATATGTGAATGAGCCCCATCTGTTTTGCCAATTTAAAGCTTAGTATGCATCCACAGGAGGCCACAGTGTCAAGGACATGAATGAGTATGCAGCCCGGTTTGTCCTTGTGCCAACAGGTGGTCATCAAGGCTCCTAGGCATGGGTGTGGCTGTTTCACTCCATAAGCATAGATGTCGACACAGGCTTTCTTCAGTCTTAGGGATTCTGTGTGTTTGCAGTACTCGAATTCTGACATTGCGTTGATCGTTGCACATTAGTCGACAAGGAACTTTAACTCTTTCCCTTGTATGGTTATGGGAAACGTGGGGCTATGTTCTGAGGCGTACGGGTTTCATAGGGCATACAGACACCCTCTCTTCCTTCCTTCGGTGCTCGACAGATTCTGATCCTTTTGTAGACTGTTTGTGCGCAGGTGGTGGATCCGTCTCCTCCCTTTCTGACAAGTGTCAGGTGAGGGGGGGTGGGGGGGCGGACTATTCGGCCTGGTGTAACGTCTCTCTTTGTTGCGTCTCCTTTCTGTGCATCAGGGTCTCTACTCGCCGGGGTTTTTTTATGCCGATGGGCCCTTTGCTCGGCCTGGCTGGACCTGGAGGCTTTAGGATTGCAGCACAAAATCGGCTACTTCTTATTCAGTTGCTGAAATTGGTGACCACATATGGGGAAAACCCCTGCAGATGACATGTAGGCAGTCTGATGAGAACGTGACGAACACTGCTGTAGATCTTCAGTGTGCCGCGTGGAATACAGCAAACCAAGCAGAGTAAGCTGAGTAAGGCAAGCACAATGAATGCCGGCAAGGAAGGCATCCAAGAAGGAAGTAAGGCAATAACAAAGACAGGGCTTGGCAAGAATAGCAGGAACCAGGAAGTAACAAGGCAAGAGTGAAGCAGAGCCTCGAAGGAGAAGGGAAGGAAGGAAGGAATAGGAGCAGGGAACCAGGGACAAGGCGAAAGGATCAAGACCGGAGACTGGAAAAAAGCGCTGAGCATGGAAGCAAATGCTAAGCGACCGAGCGTTGAGACACGAGGTCTGCTAGCCGTCCGGCGCATAATATTACATCAAGCAGGAGGAAAGTGAAACGACTAGACCGTGGCTCGCAATCCAGGGCAGCCACTATTTATCAGATATACTTGCAGGTGGCTGGGGTGCATGTTCTTTATGTGTTTTGTGCACATCGGAGAAGGAGCGAAAGGTTGAACCACCTGTCTGGGATTGTGAGGGGAAATCACTGCCACTACTGGTAACGTGAGGCTATTTCTGTCAATACAAGCACCTGCTTATAGTACTCCCTGCCCTTCTGCCCACTGCACTCCCTGAACCTATAAGTCAGAAATGCCCAGTCCTTTAACAGAGTTCGGCTAAGTGAAGAACCCAGGTGCCATCATTAAAGGCAGCATGGTAAACAGTATCCCAAAATCTAAAGGTTTGGTATTAATGTCCCAAAATTGACCAAAGTCAACCACTTGGATAAGATTCATTTTTTAAATGGTGCACATGGAAGGTTTGCATATGAACCCATGCGGAGAACAAGATTTACAGGTAAGTAACTTAAACCTTCCCCAGCATGGGGTCTGGCATGGATTCACATGCTCATGAATAAAGATTACACAGCAATACAAATACACAACCATGGAAGGTGGCAAGGCTCAAAAGAAGACTTACCCCTGGAACAGACTCATCTCAAGTGAACAGGTTGCATAGCACTGCTTGGCTAACCCGGGGTTCCGCCCTAGAATCCCTGTCGATGCAGTAAAACCTTGTGAAGGTGTGCGTGGACCTCAATGTAGCAGCCCTGCAGTTTTCGAGTAGGGGCACACCAGAGAGAACTGTTGTTGCTGCAATGGCTCTGGTGGAATGGGCTCTCGGCCGGCCAGGAAGCGGTTTGTTAGCCAGACAACGACAGTGCATGATGCAGCTGGAGACCCACCTGGAGATGGAAGCCTTCGACAAGGCCTTTCCGTGATTCACAGGTCAGAAATTGACAAACAACTGAGAAGTCTTCCGAAAACCCTTACATCAAGGCACAAGCAACATCCAGCTAATACAAGGCCCTCAACGCTGGCAATGACGGATTCGAGAAGAAGACCAGCAACACCAAAGGTTTGTTGAGGTGGAACTCCGACAGCACCTTTTGCATTAAAACGTGGGAGGTGTACGCAGTACCACCCTTGAAGCGTGGAAGGATAAGTACTGCTGCTTGCAAGACAGGGCCTGGATCTTCCCAACCCACATGGCCGAGGTGACAACCCGCCTGGCTGAGGTGATCGCCACGAGGAACGTCGCCTTCCACGAGAGAAACTTGAGCGGGGCTTGATGCATCGGCTCAAAAGGCGCCCCCATGAGTTTAGTCAAGACCACATTGAGTCACCAAGCTAGGGCAGGAGACTTTACTGGCGGAAAAGTCCTGAAGAGGCCCTTGAGAAACTCCTAGACAAGCCTCTGCGACCACAGCGAAAGCGTACCCAGTGTCCTGGTCTAGCGGGATATGGCAGCCAGGCGATGAGACATGAGCCAGTCTAGCCTTGGCCAAGGAAAGCAGGTATGGTAGGAGCTGCAGGGTTGTGACATGCACAGAGGAGTAATCTTCTGAGCCCGGCACCACACAGAGAAATCCACTTATGGGCATAACATGTCAACGTTGAAGAGGCTCTGGCCTTGGCCAGGATGTCCGTGCATTATGCTGGTAAAGATTGAGGTCTAAATTCTAGGGCAGCGAAAGCTAGGCCCTGAGGTTTACCAAAGCTGGGTAGTGGTGTACAATCGCCCCTCCCCTCTCTGGCGAGTAGATCGGCAAGTAACGGCAGCCTGATGGACAGAGCTGCTGACAGACGTAGCAGGTCTGGATACCAAATTCGTCGCAGCCGCACTGAAGCGACGAGTCATCCGGCAGCGACACTGAATGGGTAGATCACTCATGGTAGGAGTGGGAAATGGAGAAAAAAAAATAATAAAAAAAAATGCATAGGACAGGTCCCGCCCACGGGAACAAAATCTCACCCCTCCCTGCTCCCCCCAGCCCCCGACACTTAAATTGTTGCCTTCATAAAGACATCGATCTGGGGCAGACTGCATTTGTGGAATTGACGATCCACTTGGTCCTGGCAAAGATCCCACTCATGGCAAGAACCCAGCTCTCTGCTGAGCGAGTCTGCGATCATGTTCTTGGTGCCCGCCAGGTGAAAAGGACCAAGAAATGTCCCGACGAAGGGCTCAGCACCACAGATCCTGGGTCTCCCTGGAGAGAGCATGTCCAGCCCTGCTTCTGGATGTAGAACATGGTGGTGGTGTTGTCTGTGAAGATCGCACCACCTTGCCCCTCAGCGACTGTAGGAGCGGCTTGAGGACCCAGAAGACAACCCAAAGATCCAGGACGTTGATGTGAAGGGTCTTTTCTTCTGGCAGCTAGAGGCCTCTGGCGTGCAACTGTCTAGTGTGTGCTCCCTAACCTTCCAGAGAAGCATCCATGGTGACTGTCTCCTGGTAAGGAGGGACTTGGAATAAAGCTTGCAGCCACCTCGCATCCAGAAATGACTTGAGAGGCCTCATCTTTACTCTGCAAAAGCAGGACTAGGTTGATGCAGGAGGACATCATGCCCAGCAGAGACTTGATGGCTCGCACAGAAGCCAACCGCGCCGACGACAGGCGTTGCACCATCGCTAGGATGGCGATCACTATTGATTGAGACGCCAGACAAGTTATTGTGTTGAGTCAGGCTCCCAGAAACGGAGGGTTGTGCGATGGCTCCAAGCAGGGCTTTGGAAATAGTATGGAGAATCCACAGATCCGTCAGCAGACGCATGGTCCTCGCCGTGTGTTGGCCTGCCAGTGCATGGGCATGGGATTGGACAAGCCAAATCGTCTTGATAAGGGTAGACGTGGATGCGCTCAAGACGAAAATGCGCCACCACCTGAGCCAAGCATTTTGTAAAGATCCATGGGGGTGATTTCAGGCCAAAGGGGAGAGCCTTGAATGGATAGTGTCGCCCTGAACTACGAACCACAGGAACTTGCAGTGCTTTCGGTGGATGGGGATGTGGAAGTAGATGTCCTCCATATCCAGCGATGCCAGGACGTCGCCGTCCTCTAGTTGGACGAGTTTCCTGAATTTCTGGGAATTCAAGTACTTGTTGAGGCGTCTCAGGTCCAGGATCGGCCTCCACCCTCCTGACTTCTTTTGGACCATAAAGTATCTGGAGTACACAGGGAGCGCCAGAGGCACTGGGGGACGGGCTCTATCGCCCCCTTCTTTAAAATAGCGTGGACCTCCTGCAGCAGCTGCGCCACATGTTCTTGTGGAGCCACCAGGGGAATAAGGACACCGGCGTTGGAGTGCCCCTGTTGGAGTCCAGCACTCCTCTGTTGGTGGTGATGATGTTCCTCCACGCGCTGACAAATCTCGCCAGCCGGCGTTTCACAGTGGTGCACAAGTGAGGGCCCGAGTCCACAACCAGTTCAGGCCTGTTTCGGAGTCGGGGCTCTGCCCTATGGGCGGGCCAACGCGTCCTCCGCTGCCGAATGCCTTTGAGCTACCTCTGTAAGAATCTTGCATTGTGATGGGGCGGGAACACTGTCGATAAGGGGTAGTATATCCCTTGAAGGACCTGCAGGGCTTTCCTCACGAGGAACTAAAAGGACAGCCGACGTTACTGTAGGTTACCCAGCAAACGCACCGTCTCTGTGTCTGTCTTGATCATTTGCAGAGACTCGGCGGTGTTGCCAAAGAGGTTCTCTCTGTCGAATGACATGTCTAACAATTTGGACTCAACGTCCGGTCTGAAGTTGGTGGCTTTAAGTCATCCCTGCTGACGAAGAGACACTCCGTTGCCCATTTGACAGAACCAGGTGCCCGCGATGTCCACTGCCAGTGTAATGGTGTAGTCCGAGGCCACCTCTCCTTCCTGGAACAGCACCAGAGCTTCTACCTTCTTGTAATCAGGTAAGAAGTCCAAAATGGAGCCAGATTTATACCAAAATGGCCAGGGCATTAGCAGCCTCAATGGTGCTGGCAACAGTATAGATGATCCTCCACCCCCTCCCCCCTATCCCACATCGCGTCCAGCTCCTTACCCTCCTGGTCCGGGGGCACCATGGATGAGAACGACTGGTTAGCCAAGCGTGTTCTAGCTGCGGCTGAGACCAGAGTTTGGGAGGGGTGGGAGAGGGGGGGGGGGGGGGGCTGGGACCAGAGGCATTTGGAAGCAGAGTCTGGAACTCTGCATTTCTTCTCGAACCTATCCCACTTGGATGGAACGGTGCTCAGAATCTTCATTGGGGCAAAGCCCTCAGCCCAGATATCGTCTAGCAAGGGAACCGACATGATTGTCTTCCTTCTGGATTCACGTCGTTGGTAAAGGAATCCTTTCTTTTTTGTCTCCTCTGGCACCTGTTGAAAAAGCTCAGAGGCCCTGGACATCATAGCTTGAAATGAGCCAACCTCAACCGGTGGAGAGGCGCTTTGCAGCTCATCCGCAACGACCGGCTCCCTGTCAGCTGGTACGAAATCGGCTTTGTTGGTCGCCGTATCTGTGCCAGTGTCTTTGCATGTGTTTTGCGGGATCCCCAGTCGGAGTCCACTCCAGAGGAGGAGGAGGAGGAGGAGGAGGAGGTGTCAGTTGGCGCCTTGGACCAGCTGAATCCTTCGACCTGGGCTTGCGCCAGTGAGAAATCCTGGGAAGCGGCATTGGGTCACTTCTAGACGACGCGGCATCTGAGGGAATTTCCAAAACAAGCGTGTGCAGAGAGGTCAGACTGTCCAAAGACATGTCCTTCGGCTGAGGCATAAAAGGAATGGGAAGTGGAGGTTCCGGACTGATGAGCCTCCTTTGGTGAGGTTGGGGGCCAAGCTCACCTGGTGGGGAACCACCTACAGACATGGGTCCCTGATGAAGTCTGTGGTGTGAAAAATATTCGGGCAGGTTATCGTAGCCCTCCTTGGACCTCATATAAATCTGCAACGGTTTCACCGGGGCAGCTTGTGGTTCATACCCTTTAGGGTCACTAGGAGCTGTACCCTTTCTCTCTGGAGACTTCTTAGGTGGAGCTGTCCACATTCCAGGGGTCTTAGCCAGAGCCACAGCAGCTGCTTCATGCTGTGGCGGTAGGGACCCCTAAGGAGCAGCGGCCGCCATGACCGTGGGCGCTACCTTTGTCGCTAGGCCCCCTTTTGACGAAGTAGTGGTAATCAACAGATTCATAAATGGGGTGGTAGCAGAAGCCTTCGTCGTCGTGATTGATGACGAAGTTGTTTTGGCGGGTTGAACTGCCTATTGTGTCACCTTGTCCTGCGATGATAAACAAGAGTTTTGAAGTAGTCAAGGACTTTCTCTTAGAGGGACCACCCCTCACTGGTAGTGTCACTGTAGAAGTAGTCTGTGACGGCAACCTTGTCCTTCCCGACCATTGACCCGCAGCTGCGGCGAACCCAGTGGGATCAACGTCATTCAGTCTGGCCTTCTTTTGGACCACCCCCGAAGGTGTGGCGTCCTCAAAGCAGGAAGCATGGAGGCCTTGCCCGATTTTGAGCCACGCTGCCAGTCTGCTGTAGCAATGCTTCTTTGTCTTTTTCGAAAATGCACAGCAGACCTCGCATCCCTCCTCATGGACCTGATGCAGGCAATATAGACATTTATGGTGTCGATCTTCGATGTACACATTCCTCAATCCACATTTCGCACAGAGTCCGAAGAGGCATCTCTTCTCCTCGGTCATTGTGGAAAGGCGCAAAGTAGGCCCTGGCCTTCTCGTAACTCGATGGAAGATCCACATTGTAGTGTGATCTTCGCTTGACGGTAATCGACCTTCCGGTCCAAGGAGAAGAAAAAAAGAAAAACATACATTTTTTTTCAAATAATTGGTCACAATCCTTTCCAAAATGTGCAGGAACTCCTAATATGAAAATTAGCTCAGAGAGCAAGAAGAGTCCCAACACTGAAGCATGCAGTAAAAATCTGAAGCTGGCCACCAGGGGTGGAGCTTAGGGAGAGGACTGTCATTGGACGGGAGGATTATGACCCAAAAGGACAGTGATTGGTTTAGAGGAGAAATACAGTTTTCAAGCTTCAGTGAAACATTTCTTTTTACCAAGGATTCCCAGCCTGATGGGGAATATTCATGAGCATGTGAATCCATCCCAGACCCCATGCTGGAGAACAAATGTCAATGAGTCTCTACTCTTTGATTCCAGTCTATGGTGCTCATAGCCATGGCAGCCACTTTTGGGTTTGAGCAGTACGTGGTATTTAGAAGGTGGGGGAAGCAGGGTCCTTAAAATCTGGCCAAAAAAGTGAGATGGCATGGCCTGATTTCAATTAGCCAGTATTAAAAAGGAGTGGTCACACCTCACCGTTTCCACATAAATCATCAGTAGGCCAACTCTGCACCGCACAGCACAGTATTGTAACCATGATTTCTATGGAGCATCACTTACATTTGCATACTGTGGCCCCGACCTTGTTCACCATGGCAATCTTGTGCTAATGGACAGTCAGGCTCAAGTTAATTATTGCTATACTAAAATGCTTCATATAGTTTTGTAAACATAACATTCTCTCATCATCTACATCATTCACAGTGAGCATGTTACATTAAATATTGCCTATTTTACAGATGTAGAATGTATTGGTGGGTATTGGAAAATGGATGGGCTTCCAATTTAAATATTTTGATCTAAAAAAGACTGCATCCGACATATCTGTACTTCACAAAGAATTTTCAGGCAATGTGATTTTTTTAAACTAAAAGTGTGATAATTACGTTGCAACATCTCTCTCGACTTGTTACTTTGAACAAAAAAGGATTGTGAATCATTGATCCTTTTCGCAACTACACAGTTTAGTTGTACGACTCCTTATAGGTTGCCCACATGACCAAATTATTTTTGAACGACTCCTACTGGTACACTTTAATTATGGATGGTTTTCACACCTTTGTTTGAAATGTAATATACCGATGAAGAAATAGAAGCGAGGATTCCAGGTGCAAGGCAATGGCAGTGAAGTCTACCTTCCTGTTCCTCAACCCAGTCATATGGGCGACATATCAACTAGGTGCGATTGGCAGCAGTGTCAACTGATTTCCATATTACAGGAAAATATCTGTTGTATGGAGAATTCAACGGGTTGTGCTTGTCTTGATGACGAAGATCCCCCCACGATTGATCCGTTTGAAAAAGGACTTTAGGTCAGTATTAACCGTTCCATTCTTAACATGCTAATATTGATGCAGGAGCTACGGGGTACTCTTCTTCCGAGGGTCACCAATAATGAGAAGTGCATTCAAGTAATGAAACTATAACTCAAACATTACTCCACTCCCATTAGCATAACTGGCAGTCACCTTTTCAATGGCACAATGTGCGATACCACTAGCTCATATCCTCCTATATGTGTCAAGACTTCCATTCATACATTGTAATACAGAAGTTTAAGTATGGATGTTGATTACTCTTAATTAAGAAACGTTATTTGGAATATCACCCACTTACTGGTGGGTCAAAGGTTAGAAGTGGAGCAAGGCAATTATTTTACTTTGTGGCTGCAAATAGTGGCCAAGGTGACTTGAGGTAAAACCGCTTAAAAACTATGCATTTTAAAAATATTTGCTCAGTGACACTGTTAAGATGCATTTCTCAAATCTTGCCTGGTGGACAGATTCAGGAGGCACCCTAGTTATAGTAAACAGGGGAACTGTGAGAGTTTACTCAAACCCAATCAAGGTAAGCGTGGAGAGTAGTGACACCGAAGTCACAGGAGATGCGAGTGGAGTCAGGGATCCACAATGAGCCCACACATTGAACGGGGGTAAATCTGAGGTTATGCTGGTGGTTTCTGCTTCTTCGACCTCTGGACCCCTTGTTCTTGCCTTCCTCTATTGGTCCCTTCCACTGTAGGGGCTGTTAGAAATCTAGGGGTTACATTTTCTGCGTCCCTTTCTATGGCTACTCAGATCAGTTCAGTTGGTCAGGCTGGCCATTTGCAGCTGAAGATTCTTAGAAAGGTGTTCAACATCTTCATGGTCCGGATGTAGCAGCCTTAGTCCTTAGCCGTATTGACTACTGCAACTCCTTGTACCTCACACAGCCTGTCTTTTTTGCTACAACGCCTACAGATTTTGCAGCACGGCTAGCCACTGAGACTCCAATCAGGGATCATATTTCCCGATTAGCCATGCTCCTCCTTGGCTTCCAGTGGCCAGGCAGGTGCAGTTTAAATCCCTGTGTTTGGTACACAGGACTTTTCATGCTGTGGGGCCTGAATATTTACAGCATATGTTCCACCCCTACGTACCTTGCCGCTCTCTTCATTCTGTGGAAAGATTTCTTTTTCAGTGGTGGCTTCCAAACTGTGGTATGCCCTGCCTATTGCACTGCAGTCCACTACGGCTCATCTGCAGTTTTGACGTTCATTAAAAAAACCTTGCTAGTCTTTGACGGGCCAATGTAGCAGTTCTGCAAGTCTTGCAGTGCCAAGTTGCCTCCTGGCATAAGTTACGCTGTACCCCGTGGTACGAAATGGTAACATACCACAGTGAAAATCACAGTGATTCTACTTACACAGAGTACACAAATACTATATTTATTATAAGCCAGAAAACACAAAAGGAAAATGGATCAAGTAGGTAATATCACACAACACTCTAAATATAAAACATATTTACAATCACCTTTGGTTCGAACAATGCATGCAATTCACGTATGTACCTGAAAGGGGAGGTAAGTAGTTAAGCAACTGTATAACCAGTCCACTAGAATAGGAGCCCTCACTATCAGTCCAAGTTGAATGGGGCCTTGTGACCAAAGGTTCACAAAGTTCCTTTAGAAGAAGGGACAAAGTTAAGAAATGTTCCTGTTTGGATGAACAAGGTTTCCAAAGACTTCTCCAGGACTTTCACAGCCAAGTAAAGTATGTTAACTGTCTTTTAGAACAGCTTTTTAAGTAAAAGTTTAAAAAGCAATGGACTAGAATATAAATTAAAGATCTTAAACTTTTATAATGGAGGAGATAGGGGCACTGGTAAGTATTACAACTACTCTCTGCCCTTACTCCCAAATGACTCTGCAGGTTTAATGGGAGTCGCTGGAGGTAGGGTTTCCCGCTGTTGGATCCAGTAGAAGATGCCCAGGAACTGCGGGTGCAAGGATGTTTCCAGTGGGTCCAGATGCTGAGTGCAACCCTTTCCAGCCAAGATACGCAGTAGGCACAATGCAGGCCTTTTCAGGGCACTCTACCAGATGGGGGATGGTAATTTCCAGTGAACATCACTGCACACGGCAACAGCAGGCATCTCTCCAGTCACAAGCAAAGGAAGCCCTCCAGAACAGGAAGCCTGGATACTGGCACACTGAAACTTGGAAGAAAGGCACCTTGTAGGACTCACTGGGGATTACGAAGTTAACAGCAATGCTTCTGGCACGGTAGCCCAACACATTGCTGGTCAGTCGACTGGGTGGTCCAGGGACACTTCCGAAGGCTCCAGGGTCGCGAGTAAGCCTAGAGACTAGTTGGTCCCACCAGTCCAAAGGGTGGCAGCACCAGCAAAGGTCTCCCGAGATCAGGTAGTTCAGCAGGGCTTCACCGGGACAGCAGCAAGAGTGGTCGCCAGGCCTCTTCACGATTTGTCCTGTCGTCTTGCATCATCTGCACAGCTCCACAGGATACTTGGGTGCTCTTTTGATCTGCTGGAATGACTGCAGGACTCCTCTTATCCGAAATTCTGGTGAGTGGTCAAACTCAGACCTCCAATAGCAAAGACCTACACCACTCATGCACACCAGCAGTAGACCAATCAGGGACCACTGTGGGGCGGACTCATGCAAGCACACTAGACTCACTGGCACCAGTTTGTGGATTGGGACCAGACGGTCACAACCCACTTCCTGGGTCCATACACACGTCATGCACTAGCCCGTGAAAACAGAAGTTTTATCAGGCAACTGCACGACCATACAAAGGGAATTCCTGATCTGAGAAGGTAGGAAGAAGGCCAAAGAACAACATGGCCAAAGAACAAGCAAAAGATCTTGTGGCGAGGCCATCATAGGATGGCAGCTACTGCTAGTAGCCAAACACAGTAAACGAGAATGGGAACACTAAAAATATATCAAAGAAGGTAAAAATGTAACTGCTGCCACCAGCTTGTTTTTAAGCAAATTTAAAAGTAACAAAGAATCCATTTGGTAAAAGTCTAGGGTGTTACAAAGTATCCCCATTGCACTACATTGAAAGATCCTCTGTGCAAAATGAAAAATGTACCCAAAACAATAACATGTCAAAAGACAAAAGGAAACCTGCTTTCCCAGTATCCACAGTCTAAAGGGCTAGTTAGTTTCCCCATAACAAATGACCCAAAGGTGTGTGGAAGTGAAGCTGAAGGATTCACTTTGTTGCAAAAAGTCAGGACAAGGTGTAAAACAAAAGGCAAAACGTTTGGAGGTACATAGAATATGGTGGGAAAGTTGCCTAAAAGAGAAATCCTTCCTAACAGACATTCGTTAAACATTGTAGATGCACAGTAAAGTAACTCCTGAAAGGGCCCACTATGACACAACAAACCCAACCTAGCATGTTGGCACTGCACTTTGTGTGTTGTTATATCGCTATAGAAGCCAATCTGGCATCACTGTGTAGTGGGCAGTCCAGCTATATGTAAGGTTTAGGTAGTGATGGCTGCCATGGCTAATGCCAGGTCTGAGAGGTAGTATTCTTGAAAATGGGCTACTAGTTTCATCCATTGTCTGTCCCAAAGGCCAAAAAAAAAAATAGATGTTCTTTTGGCATTCCATGCATATAACCGGTGGTTTCATGGCATACTTTGAACGAAAGTTATCCCTGCATGTGTTGCATCGAAAGAGCACAGACTCTAACAAGACTTTTTTTTAAATGACCACAAATCTTGTGTTTGTGATTTTAATAAGTGAATCTTAATGTCTCAACGCTCATCATTTCATATACTACCAATACAAATCTGAAAAGAATCATTTTAACGTCTTGTTATTCGTCAACGGTTCTCAGGTTTTTTTTTTTTCGAACCTATAAAGTATATATAAAGTGTTGGGTGAAATTGAGATGGTATTCTAGTGGCGTAATGGATACTGTGTGACGAAACTACCAGCTGCACAGTGCACTGACCTTTAACACTGTTGCACAATAGCCCCCCGCCCGAACCACGCCCAAAGAAGGTTTCCTACTGTAGCATGATGTTCATGCACTTTCCTAGTACCCTAAAGGCTCTGCAGGCTGTTTCGAATACCAGGAAGCCTGACACAGCCCTTCATCCTTATTTGGTTGATAAATGGAGTACCAATTTCTATGAGGTAGAACATATTTTACAAGTAATGTTTGCATCCTGCCACAGTTACTCACCTATACAGACCTGCTACTGGCTTTTCCAATCTCCAGGAGTTCTCACTCAGCGGCAACTCTGGATCGGTAAGAAACACGCCACAGTTCAAACACTGCTAAAGCTGTGCTTTAGGCAGGGTGTAAAGCGATAAATCAGTTGGAGTGGATGATAGCACCCCAGGTAATTTAACTCCCCTCAGACGGTGTGGGGATAGGGAAGAGTTTACAGGGAGAGTGGTATTATGCCAGGTCAGGGTTCGAAATTGACCAGAGTTGGGAGCTATTTAGCTCCTGTTTCTAGCCTCGAATAGCCTTGTTAGCTTGACACCAACCGCTACCAGGAGCTATGTTTGGCTCACCAAGCTAATTTATGGAGTTCAAATAAACATGTGAAATCTGCTTTTGGGGCAATCTATACATAAACTTTGGGACACATCTATATAACATTTAAAGCATAAGCGGTCATAAGAAAAAAAAACATACGTTTCCATCTTATGTGGAAGTTAGATTCGTGAAACGCTTTGTACAAGCTCCTCGTTCCCCAGTGGTAGCTCCTGGTCACTGGTTGATGCTGGATACCCAGGAGCTGCTTTTATCTCCACAATGAAATAAGTGTAAAACACGTAGCTGCCAACAGACCATCAACTTGTGGGTCTGACCCGCATTCAAAGGGTGAAATATGCAAGCCACAAAGGCTTTCCAAAACAAACTAGACCTAGGCAGAAATTGACCAAAAGCACCCTACTTATGAGCTTCATTTACCCTCTTTAAAATGCCCACTCTTTGGCATCTTTAACATAAAAAATGGATAAAGCTCAGAGGAGCCCTGTGAGTGCAGAGGACAGAGCCAGTGCTATAAAACAACAAAAGTGCAGGTAAAGCACTTACACCAGAATGTAATTATTGCATCGATGAAAGGGGTGTACTGCTGAGCATTTCTTAGCATTTTCTCCCTCTTCAAACACTGCTTTGCTTACAGGTGGTATTCTCAAACACTTATTAATGGTTTTATTTTTTTTAAAGAAAAGTAAATGCCATGCTAAGCAAAGAATGTTAACATGGAAACCTTTGGAGGAGTCACATAACGGTGGTTGGGATATACTCTGTCACGCAAAAATCGCTGTGCAGATGAAGCTTGCTCTTTTTCAAAAGGGGCATCTATGAAAGCAAAGAGTAGTTGGCTTACAAAAACAAAAACTTTAATCATTTGAAAGAAAATGCAAAAATGTTACAAATGCCAACACTCATTGACATTTCTCTCCCCCGATATCCGTGACTAACCAGATGGTAAACATCTCAGCAATCAAACAGCTGATGCACTGGGGAGATCTCTCACCTATAAAGAGATGTTCAGGCCCAATGTGCTTGCAGACAGGTTGCCAGCCATACGCTGTAGGAAGCTGTGCCTTTAAAGTATTCATGGAAATTCTTCTAAATAGGTCTTAAAAAATAAAAATTAAAACTTTTTTTTAAAAAACACGTTCACGTCTGACTGGAATGTCATTTTTGTTCTCAGAAGGGCCAGTAAAACAACAGTTTGCCATTTTCCACATGCCTCGCAGAGTCTTAAAAATCCCACTTAACCTACAGGGAGAATTCCTTAGTTTATAGCCTTGACTTGAAAGAAATGCACTTGCCCCATGGTGACGGACAAACTATTTACCAATGCTTTCTGTAAAATGGTTTGCGTCACCTTAAGCACACTTCATATTCAAGATTAAAAAAAGGTGGGTGGCATAGCAGCAGAAGTACCTTCCCCCCAAACAATTCTTTTGAGAAACCACATTGAAATTACACTTCTTATTCAGCGTTTTTAATTACTTCAAAGTCATTAATGTCCAGATATTCATCTGGAAGTTCTTAAGTCTATACTTCATACATGAATCTCGCCCATGCATGGTTGCCAATTGTTCGTATCATACAAGGATAGTGTTAAAGAATTGTTGGCATCTCTTTGCCAGTTTCTCACCTCCCTTGCGTGCTATGGTCACCGTCCTCTCCTGGCAACCTTTGCACATACCTCCGCGGTTTGGTGTCAGCATAGTTAGTTGGGCTCCCTGCCCTCTCTGCCCTCCCCAAACTATTCATGGTCACACTGCCAACTGGATTTGGGTTCTTAGACCCTCAGTTTCTGGACAATTCAGTACGCCATCTTCCCCAGTTTCTGATACTCTAGTTCAGAGTCCTGAATTAAGCAGACCCTGCGGCTCTCACGGGCTCTACCTCCCGCTTGCATTATGTTACCAGGGAGTCTCCCCTGCTGCCGTGTTATTCTCTGTCTCCTAAATCTAAGCATGTACTCCTACGTAAAACGTCCTCATCACAGTTAAGTCGAGGTTTGTCTTTAAAGAGACAGCTTCTTTTCTCAGATACTCATGGTGCATGTTAACATTGTCCTCAGCCCATTCTTGGTTTTTATTACTGTTAAGCATCTCAGGCAGTCACATGTATGCCATCATGGGAGAGGGGTTGGGGAGTTTCTTAAAGGAACAGGAGTCCTTGTCTTGTCACCCAAGGGGGAGTCTCTCCCAGGGAGGTCCCACATGCCCAGACTCCTGGGGAGGATTTTACAGAGTGGGCTCACCTCCCTGGCCTCAAAGGCAGAGGCTTCCCCTTTGAGAGAAAGGACAAATTCCCTCAATTCGTCACAGTACATACTACTAGACAAGACATCATGCAAAAAAGGCAAGAAACTTCTTAACTCAGTTTCTATGTGCTACAATTGCATTTGTATACAAATATTTCTATTCATCCATCTTTGTTGTAAATCCAAAGAGACTGAAACATAATTATTTTAACTAGGACCTGCCGAGGATTTGAATTGTGATATTGATCAATGCTACCTTACCTATTGTGACTTTCAACCTGTATTGCATATTTGATGTAGCTCCTGCCCCTCCCCCGGTAACATGAAGTGAGGCTCTTTCCAGGCTGTACTACCTTACCTATTGTGACTTTCAACCTGTACTACATACTTGATGTAGCCCCCTGCAATTTGAGGTGAGGCTTTGACAGTTTGTGTGTGTGTACACACACACACACACACACACACACACACACCCCCCCCCCACCACCACCACCACCCACCCACCCACCCCCCCCCTCCAACTCTGACTATAATCATATGCTTATGCTTGCTCTTCCCTAAATTTATATGCACTTTCTGCAAGTAGCGGCTAAATGCCTCAGGGCTTGTTGCGCTAAAATAAATGTAAAAGTAAATAGAGTCAATACATTCTAAATAAAACAAATCATGCTAATATAAAATTAAATGATTAGTTACTGCAAATAATGCATTTTCCTATTGCACATTTTGAATTTGTTATTAAAGTGCCATCTTGCAGGCACCACACTTCACGTTTTCGCAAAGAGTTTTCACTAATCAGTCAATGGCTTCTCAACTATGTTTTTCAACAAGATGAGATGAATACATGTACAAATTCAACCATATTAGATAAAAGAGGTAATCTTTACTATGCATGCAGTCATCACTTCAGCTCGGAGATGTACTGGTTAGTCATTCTGGAATAGCCTTTTTGAAAATTCAACCAAGATTACTTGCTAATGCTATACTCCTGATCTTTCCAGACAAATGTCGTCCAGTAAGTTAAAGATGGATTGTTGTCATGAAGTCATAATGAAAGACATCACTGGATGTGTACATTGTATGTATGAATTGGCCCTTTTTCTCTTGACCTCTTCCTTTGTCCTCTGCAGCAGATGGTGGAAGGAACTGTGATGCTACCCACAGTTATCTCAACCAATGTGAAAAGGAGGGCAGGTGGCCAATATATAGCCTGTTCATATATAGGCCTGTTCCCACGGGTGTGCCTGTGCAATATCGGAATATGACAACTGCACTTTTTGCTCATCACCCATTCATTTCTTGCAGAAGGAGACACTGGAAAGCAGTGTATCGTCTGTGCCCTCAGACACATCTCAATCAATACAGGTACACTTGGCATGCTGGTCTTGTTGAATAACTGTTTTTCTTTCTTTTTTATAGCGTGTGAGCACTGTCCAAGATGCCTTTTGTACAGTTTACTAACTGGTCTACCCCAAATGAGGAAGCAACAGCCCCACCCTCTCGATGTACTCTCAGTGGTGTGTGATGAATCCTGTGGAGCCATCACAAAATCCCAGCCTAAAGTCTTCTCCCATGTTGCCTGAGAAAGGCAGACGCTACCTGATCCCTACCCTGTGGGTGGCGTCAGGATCACATGGGAGAAGAAGGCTAGCAAGGCTGACTGTCAGGAGAAACGCAATATCTATCCTCTTCAGAGGATGAAGGTCTCTGAATACCAGAGTAAGTAATGGCATGTTGCCACAGTAAGACCTCCCCTACCAGGATTATTTGAGGTACCAAGTGTGAAACTCCTTTTTGGAAACCTGAACATGATGTATATAGGGAACAAGGAGATAATGCAAATACCTTTAGTAGTGATTTCCCAGTGGGTTTGGATAAACCTAAGAGAAAGCCATGACCTCCTTTTAAAATATCCCTTAGAAATATGTCCTATAAACCACTCGAACAGAATGGATTAAATTATCTTAAAATAACTGTGAATGGTCTTACTACTGAGACGAGGAAGAGAAGCACAAAGTTACTAAACCGTATTGAGCGGTCTAGTTATTCCAATGACCCACACCAGAGCGAGACCTTTAAATATTTAAAAGGCCTTTCAGATGCAGGTCAGTAAAAAGCAGTGGGAGCAGCAGACACAAAGTAAAAACAGAAGTAGAAGCTGCCGCTGTATAATGTACAGAAAGCATGGCGGAGAATGAGGCTCCTGTGAGATGCAGATGACACGAAGCAGGAAGCAGCGTGAATCCCAGCAGTCCTGACAGAGAGAAGCTCTCCTAGTCCTGCATTTTGCCTAGGGATTTGAAGTTTTCACCGGAGCACGTGAAGAGCAGTGGAAGCTCCATTGACGGACTGTGCGAGTGTCAGAAGCTGACCACAGCTGTCTGTAAGGAAAGCATGGTATCAAAGTAAGACAGACACAAGTGACCACAGTTCAAGGGTGTCTACTGAACTTTCAAAGAGGTGTGATATACGGTCAATCAAACCCAAATCTAACATGAGAGCAAGCTACTACCATCAAATAATAAAGAATGCAGTCCTACTGGAGTCGTGTCAAACAAAAAAGGGCATATACTGCTATTGCCAATCCTTACTACTAGCTACAAACAGTGTGGGGTACAGTTCATGAAAAAGAAAGAAGTGTTCACAAAATGATACTCCGGATACTTGGGCCATTGGCCTCCTTTCCCCAATTTTTCAGCACGGGGCAAGGCGGTGCACTCTGATCAAGGCGCACACTCTGGTGTCTGCGATACAAGGATGTAATGGCAGTTCCAATATCAGGGCCTTCTGTGCTCAAGTCTCTTTTCCATCTAAGTCTCTTGCTTTAGAGAGCCTGATGTGCAAAACAAAAACGTAGAAAATTCCTTTCTTCTTGTAATTCAAAATCTATTCCTTCTCGGGCGACTTACGGTTCATCCTGGATCCCCCTCAGCCAGGCTCAGATTGCCTCTTCACGTTCAACTAGTCTCCCTCAGCCAGGCTCAGACCACTTGTCAGTTCCACTTTATATTTATCGAATACTTTCGATTGTACACAGGTTTTTGTTGGACCCGTCGGAGGCGATTAAAAATGTATTCAACAACGTATTTCTCATTTAATTCCATACCCAACAGAGACCTTAGAATGAGCACCGCCCTCGGGCGTCGACCACTCTGTATTTGGTATCCAATTTAACTTTCAACAGTTTATTCACTCCTTAAGATTCCAATTGTTTGCGCCTCTGAACACATGCACTTCAAACAGTCCTTAGTAGAATTCTTCATACAATGTTGCCGCTTGCAACTGTGGTTCAAACATATGGTTATTTCGTATTGGTCTCTCACACTGACCAGCTGTGCTGCTTTTACTGGCGCAGCTTTCTTGCAGGAGCCAAGGACAGTACCACAGCAGCAATCGCTCCTCCGGGCCTGGGTGTTCAACACAGGAAAGCTCTCGATACCTGTGATGCCCATCGTAGGTCGGCTCAGCTTCATTTCCTGGTCTTGGGCTGTATACTTTCCAAGGCTAATGTAAATAGCAGTTTCTAGAGTTCAATGGTACTCCCCTCTTTGCAACCCTCTCCAGTCTCGCTGCCTTTCTCCTGGTGTTAAATCACCACCTTGGAACTGCCTTTTCCTTGTGTGCTTTTCCTCGCTCCGAGTGTGCTTTCATGCAATGCCTTTTATCCATGTGGGGAAGTGTGATGGGAGTCAGGTGTGTGTGTAATGATTAGTAATTGCCTGATCTTGCCGGACTAAGGTGTTGGGACGTGTCAGGCATACTGCTCTGGTGTTAGTCTGTTATTGCTCACGATGAACAGTCCTTGAAAAGGTGTGTGTCGGGAAGGGGCCAGGGGGGGTTTGAGCATCCCAGTATCCTGCCTGGTAGGAAGGGGGAAACAGTGTAACAGTAAAGGGGATACCATGTCTCACCCTTTCGGTGTCCCACTTCCACTTCCCGAATATCCAACCTCCCCGTCCCCATCCAGGTGATCCTCCCGAACTGGTCCACCCCCAGGAACTGGATCCAATAGCAATGGCCATGTCCTGGTCACCTAGATGGCATGTCCCCGGGGACTAGCGGGAGAGACACCTTAGAGTTTCTCACATGTCAAATGTGAAGGAAACCCAGATGCTTGAAGAAGCAGCGAGTCCCGAGGAGATGTCAGGAAAGACTGGCGAATTTACCTGACATAGGTGACCCCAGGGCACTCCGAGATAGACCACTACGTAAGAATCTATCTTTTGAAAACCAAACTTTTGAATTGAAGCAAGTTGGACACGACTCTTATTTAAAGGGGAGAGGCTCAATGCAAACATTGTAACCAGTATTGCCATACCCAAGAGGGGTCAATAATTAAGCAAAGAAAATGTAATAACCCAAAAGGGAGAAGTGGAATAAGAGAAAACTTTAACCGCATTGACAAAGCCAAAAGGGGACAATTTAAAAACGCACAGGCCGACATTCAATACTTTCAAAATGTCGGACGCGATGCGGGATGAGAACGAGGCTAAGAAGCTTCGCCGTTGCTAGGCAACGCGTGTTTGTGTTATTATTTAAACACACATTTCCGCCGGCAAGCGGAAGAGCCAGCGGCCTTCCTAAGGCCTCTTTAGGCCAATCTACCCTGTTTGCGCATGGATGCGCCTCCAGGGACGCGACTGCTCCAGCCTCAGCATTTCGCTGCCCAATATGCTACGCGGCTACAAAAGTAAGACCTTAGACCGTCGTGTGCAGCCTACATCCGGCTCCATAGCTAACAAGATCACTCTGTAAGTAACCGCTGGCCATGCTTTACAATCAACACGCACCATTCTCTGACTATGATTGAGGACCCACTTATCCAGGCACCAGCCTTCTATGGACTGCGCTCGGAAACTGACACCAAGTCATCTATGCGCTGCTAGCTCATATAGATAAGCTGTAGTTGGCTTGCTTTACTAAAGTTGCATCTAGGTTGCCTGTATCTATCCACCAGCCCACCTAGCCTTGCCTGTTTTAGCAAATTCGGATTTAGGCTTGCTTTAGTAAAGTTGCATCTAGGTTGCCTGTATCTATCCACCAGCCCACCTAGCCTTGCCTGTTATGGCAAATTCGGATTTAGGCTTGCTTTAGTAAAGTTGCATCTAGGTTGCCTGTATCTATCCACCAGCCCACCTAGCCTTGCCTGTTTCAGCAAATTCGGATTTAGGCTTGCTTTAGTAAAGTTGCATCTAGGTTGCCTGTATCGGTCTACTAGCCACTAGCCCACCTAGTCGTGCTTGCCTTAGTAAATCTGCACTCAGGCTGCCAGCACACGCCCCACAGCTATCAGACAGTGCTTTCCTATCTCGCCTGCACGATCAAAGTTTAGGTTGCCAGCACTCCAAGCCACCTACACTAGCCCACTATGTTTATACCACTATTCTACACAGTTCTACTGAGAACTGTCCTCTACTTGACCACGCTTCACGATATGAACTTATCCCAACCACAGAACCAGCTACCTCACGGAAGTGTATCGTTGGAGCAAGACAACATGGCCACTAAAACTTGCAGCCTCCAACAGCGAAACCTAAGACTCCGCGCCAGACTCCCAAGAATTTATGACCCTCTATCCAATGCTCAATCCGCCCCCAACCACAATAGACACTCCATGCATACCACCAACACGCCTCCACACAGATAATATTGGCCAACACCGACTACAACTCGGCAGTCGAATCTTTAGAGAATCCACCTCCCCCCAAAATGCCAACACAATGTCCAACCACCTTCTGCCCCATCTACCCTACCTGGAATAAATGGTGCCTTAATAAACGCCCGTTCTATGGTAGCCCATGCCACCGAAATAGCGGACTTAATCCAAAACAAGAACCTAGATCTGCTAGCCATCACGGAATCCTGGCTCCATCCCGCAGCAGGGCCAGCCATCATGCTAGCCATCCCAGACAATTACACTCTTATACGCATGGATCGCACCACGTCTAGAGGTGGTGGCCTTGCTATAATTGTCAAAAATAATCTAGCACTAAGACTCTCCTCCCCCAATAATACCAACTCCTGTGAATCCCTCACAGCCAAACTTACCATTGCCAACAATCAAACCATCACCATCCACTTGATATACCGCCCACCAGGCCCCCTAGGCTCCTTTGAGGAAGGCCTCATGAACCTATTTTCTGGCAACTTAAAAAAAAAACTCTACTCAATGTCTCATCCTGGGTGACTTCAACCTCGGATTCAATGACCTACGTGACCCCAATGCCCTACAAATCAACAGCACCCTTGAGGAATTAGGATTTGACCAAAAGATTACAGAATCCACACATATCAAAGGAAGGACTCTCGACTGGATTGCCGAACATAACTGCCCAACTACCATCACCTCCATAATGCCTCAGTAATGGTCCGACCACCACATGGTATCCTTCACCTTAGAAGCCTCCAAACCCATAAACAGCATCCTAGCTCACACCACACCTACCAAAAACAAAAAAAATATTACCCCTGAAAATCTTATCCCCCTCATTCGCCCCACCCTAAACTCCATAACAGATCAGTCCGACCCTGCCTACATGGTAGAAAAGTACAATGAAGTGATGCTTGCATCTCTGGACGCGATCGCACCACTGAAAATTAGGAAGAGCAAACCCCGCCAACACCTAAATACTTGGTTCAGACCCCTACTGAAAGACATTAGACAAAAGAAACGCCTAAGCGAAAAAACTTGGAGATCAGACCCCTCAGACATCAACAAAAACAACCTGCTGAAATTAGCTACCCTCTACAAAAAAAGAAATCATCCTGGCGAAACAAACATCCTACAACACCCTTATCACCCAAGCCAAATCCAACACCAAAGAATTGTTTGCCATCCTAAAGGAAGTATAATTCCCCCATCCAACCCTCCAGCCCCCCCCAACTCCCCTCCCCCCGACTCCTGCCTCAAGGATAAGAACTGGTGCACAGGCAAACAAAATGCCCTTGCCAACAAAATAACAATGCTTCAGACAAAGATAAATAACAAAAAAGCCTCCATAACTGGCCCAAATAATGTCAGCATAGGCACCCCATCCAAGGCGACTACTAACCCATTACCAACTCTGAAATCCACTCCTTCTCTACCCACACTGGACATCCCTCCCTTCTACTTTCGCAAAGTCTCCACCAAAGAAGTCGAGGAAGTCATCCTCACTCTCAAACCCTCTAACTGCCAGGGCGACCCATGTCCAGCCCAAATCATAAAAGATGCTGCCCGTGAACTCTCACCCTTCATTACTAAACTTATAACTGCCTCTTTCACATCAGGTACCATACCTAGCAACCTGAAACAGTCCTGGGTCCTCCCCCTCCTCAAAAAAACAACTCTGGACCCCTCCATCCCAACCAATTACCACCCCATAACCACTGTGCCGTTCCTACTGAAAATCTTATAAAGTGGCTTATTTACAAATTCTGCACCACCTGGAACTAAACCACCTGCTAGGAGTTCGACAGTCCGGCTTCAGACCACAGCATGGTACTAAGACTGCACTCCTAGACCTTAAGGCACAAATAGACACACTAAGAGATAAAAGGTACAACTTCACTCCTACTACTCCTTGACCTCTCGGCCGCATTCGATCTGGTAGACCATGCAATACTCTGCAAACACCTGGTTGCGGCAGCCTGCTTTTCCCATGAAGCAGTCGCATGGATCCAGTGCTTCCTAAATAACAGGACAATGCAAGTTTTCTCACCTCTAGCAGCTGCAGACCCCGCTCCTATTTCATGCGGCGTACCCCAAGGTTCATGTGCATCTCCTACCCTCTACAACATTTTCACAAAGCCCTTTTTCGATGATCTAGACGCTCTAGGTATCACCTACACGAACTATGCAGATGATACACAGATCCTCATCCCGTTGACGGGAGATTATGGAAAGGATTTGGCCTTTGTGAAAAGAATCTACCTCATCATCCAGGCATGGATGGCCTCCCACGGACTATGCCTGAATGATGACAAAACTGAACTCCTCATTCTAGGCACCTCCTCTAACATCAAAAAACTAGGCCCCAACTATGACTCCCTAATAATTGACAACAATATCATTACTGTGGCGAAAGTAGTCAAAACACTTGGCTTCTACATAGACTCCACGCTCACCTTTGGCAAACAAGTGAGTGCCATGGCCTCAGCCACCTCCTACACCTGCAAATTAATTAGAGCAGCCAAACCTTTCCTTTCACCTAATAACTGCGTCACCCTAGCAAGGGCACTAATCCTATCGAAGCTCGACTATTGCAACGCCCTCTACATAGGTAGTAACAAACACATCACTGCCAAAATACAGACACTTCAAAACAATGCCTTGAGAGCCGCACTAAACTTCACTAAAAATACCCACATATCAGGTCCTTAGGAGATCTACTAACTGGATCTCCACAAAAGACAATCCTCCTTAAAACAGCATCTCTTACACACAAATGTCTTAACCACACAGCCCCACAATACCTCAGACAGATTCTCCAGACAAACAGCCTCTCGCCCCCTAAGAAAAGCTAACTCCAACCTCCTGTTAGTACCCAGATTCAAACTCACTAAATCTGGTGGTAACAGCTTCGCTGTTAAAGCAGCACAATATTAGAACACTCTTCCCCCCCTGCTTTAAGGGAAGATCTCCCCTACCAGCAATTCAGATCTAATCTGATTCAATGGCTAAAAGAACAGGATACCTAACCTCATGGTCGATTAGAACTACCTCCCCCCACTGACACCTGGTATCTCATGTATACTTTGTATATCTGTCTTGCTTTATTTATATGCCACACATGCACACTTGTAAATTTACTGTATATACATCTGTGATTCTCTGACTACATATGCATACAGCCTTGTAACCGTAGCTGTACCTCCATGTTTTAATATGTAACCTAAGCTGAACAACCCTCTTTTTGCCTTCGCGCCCGAATACCCTTGGGTCTGGTGCACTATACAAATAAATAAACAAACATAGTTAAAAGGGGATACAACTAACCCAAAGAAGGATATCCAATAAGAGGATACTGTAAATAGCACTGCCGAAGTAAGCCGAGAGTGACAAGACCATTGAGATGTAACAATCCTAGAACAAGATATCCGTCATGATCCCAGTCGCAGTGCATAGTCCTCATTCAGGCATTCAGTCTAGGCAGGCAAAATTAGATCAGTCAGGTCAAAGATGGGTGTTAGCCTGGCACATATCGCATTTGCACCATTCACTGCATTTGCTTCCATAGACTCTTGTGATGTTTAACAGTAATTCCATACACTGAACATGGCCGCTGCAAGATCCATTTACAAATTGAAGCACATTCTATTCATATTGCAGAGGGAGCTACTTAAGCCCCGCCTCTGCTCAGCTGATGTAACGCTACCAGCGTTTCTCACAGAACCTGTAAAAGGAGAAAAATAGAGACATTAGCTTTACAGAAAACTACTGAATACAATAGTTTATAGAAAATACTTACCTGATCGAAGTTATCTTCCATCAGAAGTTTCACTCACAGCTGCAGCATCTTCAGTCAGCAGTTGTCACTCGTAGTCGCAGCATCTTCAGTCAGATGTTTCTTCCGCAGCCACCGCATCTTTCGAAGGAACTTTTCCTCAGCGTTCTGAAAACCTGCAGAAAACACAAAAGGTATTTAATTAACCAACCAACTTAACAGTTAATAAAAGAAGACGTTTAATAAGCATTTACGTACCTGAAGTTTCTTCAAGTTTTCACCGCATAGTTGTTTCTGCGCTCTTCCTTGAAGGCTGCAGTAACTCCGTATTGGCAAACCTGCATGTAAAAAATTTTCTCATGCTGAGTAACTCTGCAGCCATAATTTTTTTCCCCAAATTCTGAGAACCTGCAAAAAAGAGAAAAAAAGAGCAAATTAGAAAGATCTCGCAAACGTAGGAATCATTCAAGCCCTTAGAGATCACAGCATTTTACCAGCTTACTTACCCAAGGACTCATTCTTAAAAGTATAGACATTTCAAGGCAAGATAATATGAGTACATCAGCTACCCAAGTTACCACTGTTTCTTCATCTCAACGCGCCCCTTTAGAAAAGCAAGATGAAGAGCTCCAAAATAAATAAACACAGGTGAGAAGGGAGGGAGTACAGGAATATTTATATCAGGTAGTATTATCTCAGTGAATAGAGGTTATAGCATTTATATTGTTGCCATTGTTTGTTTAAACAGAAAGAATCCTAAAAGTGCCAAGGTACCAGGTCCACAGGCTGAGAAGGCATTACACTCCCGAGGAGTCCAGGTAAGCGTTACAATATCCTGTGGGAGAAAGTTGTACACTACATTATCTAGAACCAAAAGGTTGTGTAAGATGAGATAAGAGACTGCAGGAGAAAGGCTCTCCTTGTAGAAAGGATCAAAAGGGGAAGAGAAGTATAACCTGCATTGCGGGGGGCGTGGCTACTAAGCCATGGGATAGGACGAGTTTCGTAGGGAGATCCTGCTGATCCTGAAAAGATCTGTGCAGAAGCTATACTAACTGAAGCTTACGATCAAGTAAAATAAGTGTATCGACCTATGAAGCTTTAATGCTAGCCTGAGGTGCAACCTGAGTAGACTGCCACCGAGAATCAAGTATAATTCGACTCCAAAAGGTTGAAGCCACTCGCGGGTGAAGAGGGAAAGATGGCGGCCCGCAACAGACAAAGAGATAGAGTACAGAAATAAGCAGCCGCGGATGGGCTGCTACATGTGGATCAGCTGGAAGTGGACCAAAGTGCAGGAAATAATTAGAAAGGAGAAGCACTGATCCCCTGATGCAATGCAGGTTAGCTGTAGCGTGAGCCCGGTGCCGGAGCGGGCGAAGTGGCAGCCCATATACCAGCTGGAAGATACACACACACACAGAGACGTGTGTACGCAGACCCTTACATCGGGAGATCAGCTGGGAATGGGGAGGAACACAGCACAGGCCTCTTCCCTCGGTTGCGTTGAACCAACACATACGAGGTGACAGGGAGGCTTGGCTGTGATAGATTTTGGGCCAGCTGCTGCAACGGGCACAAACGCATTCGGAAGAAGGCACGGATACAGTGTTGCTGTACCAGTAATTCGATGATGTAACACGAGAGACAGTCTGTAGAAACGAAAAGCCAGCGAGGTCTTCAGGACAGTAGCAGCGTGAGGATTCGCAGTGTGGAGCATATACACGCCGGCACCGGAAACCACACGCAGGGTGGACGAACGTGCTCTAGGCCAGCACCGTGAATAGCCAGGGCACTTGCATTGCACCGGAGAACGATAAGGCATGCCCATTAATGAACAAGATTAGGGATCCTACAATATCCTGGCATCACGGTCCCAGCTGGCAAGGGCCCATGAAACGCAAAGTATTGGTTGTCGGAGGCGAACGGGTACAAATGCATGCACATTTCGTGTGCACTGCTGGTGCTGGATCCGAGAACAAGTCGGTGAAGTTTTAATACCCCGCTGCGCAAGGGAAATCAAAATGGCGGCCGTAACAAACCGCAAAGGACAACAACAATTGCGAAGCACCACCAGAGAAGTAGCAGTCACCTTACCGTGGACTGCAGAGTGCAGTCTGGCCCAAAGAGTGACCTGGCCCGGGCGGGAGAGACGAGCGGCGTCAGAGAATTGCAGCGGTGCAAGAGTGGAGCTGGAGTGGTGCAACAACACAGAGGAGCTGAGCGAGACCACTCGGGGTCCGCCCGCCAACGAGGGATTCTGTTTCTGAAGACGATTGCCGCAGCATGGCAGGCACGGAACCTGCACGAAAGAAGCCAAATCGGTGTAAGGAGGGTTCCCTCCAGAGTCCGCCCACAACAACGTGGAAAATAAACACAGACGGAAGAAACAGGCTACGTAGTTGTGCACGTACAAGCTGCAAATCAGCTTCCAGTGTGGTCCACCCTCCCCCCTCACCCCCCCCCCCCAAGACAGACACAGTTATCTGGCGACATTGTGGCAAGCATCGGACCGGCAATGGAAAAAACTGCAAAGATGCCGGTTTCCGCCAGAGTCCGCCCTATGTAAGACTGAGGTGAAGTGCAGCAGTGAATCGGACACATCACGCCACAAAGGCAAACAGTGGCTGAAACATTTAAGGTGCGCTGACCAGAGAGATAACTAGAAGGAGCGGACTGCTCCTTACCGCACAACAACAAGAAGCCACCTCATGAAAACGTAGCTTTGCATGGGAAGCAAAAACTACGAACTACGGCACAACTGTAATGCAGGACAAGACATGATCAGCAGAGAGCAGACCCAACGGTGCCCCGTCACACCTCAGGAACATTCAGTCAGTGCGGGCTCGGCTTGCACAGTGGTCCGGACTGTGCAGGGAATACAAGCAGAGCGGTCTAAACCGAATGGAAGAGGTTCTGCCTGGTCACTCTGCAGACTGCCTGCGGAAAAGGTATGGCATAGTAAAAGGAACCTGGAACTGCACAGAGGTCCCCCTGTCCGCAAGACAGTAGTTTCTTGCATGAGAAATGAAAATAGATGCAGGAAGTAAAAGACAACTATACCACCTCATAATCGACATTCAGCTTCCAATGCGATCCGCTCAGGCTGAAGAGGCC
Organism: Ambystoma mexicanum; assembly: GCF_040938575.1. Classification (NCBI taxonomy): domain Eukaryota; kingdom Metazoa; phylum Chordata; class Amphibia; order Caudata; family Ambystomatidae; genus Ambystoma; species Ambystoma mexicanum. The sequence continues at coordinate 54,468,299 of NC_090926.1, forward strand.
AACGTGTGCTGAAAGACCTAGCATATGGACCACGAAGATACAGGAGGTACAGAGAGCAGCTTGCGCCCCCACTGAGATCTGTCCCAATAAAAACACTCAGAGGTGAGAAGACTCACCGCAGAGGATTTAATAAGATTGGCAGAAGCCAGAAGACTTGGCAGAGCACAATCCACTCGCTGGACAATATAAATAATACATGCAGACTTAGATCAAAGCCTCCCTCATGAAACACTGCTAGCCATACAACAGACTTGGAGTACCGGAGGCTACACTCTCGATAGCCTGAACTGAGGCACACAACAACACTGAGATGGCGAACAAGCAGACCAAGACAAAAGGGAAACAACCCACGTTGGAGGAACACGCAAGAACACCGCAGCAGACAGAAGGGGCAAGGAGTAAGGAGAAAAACGCCCTACGGACACTACCCCAGCACGCAAGGATCAGCAGATCCTGGAAGCAATTGCAGACCTGAAACTGACGTGGGAAACTAAACTGGAGTCAGCCATGGCTGAACTCAAGGCGGCATTAGAACTCTGAGCTGGCGCAGTTCAGGAGGAGGTGAATCTACTCAGACAAGATGTCAGAGCGATAGCAGAACGCACAGGTGAACTGGAAAAAGCAGTGACCTCAAACACACCCGCATGTGCGTCCCATACATTGGAGATCCACATCCGGAAACAACACGTGAGCAACCTGGAAAATAGAGCGGAAGAAGTGGAAGGACGCTCTCAGAGAAATAACATGCGTATCGTGGGACTACCGGAAGGTGAAGAGGTATCAAATTCAAAGGACCACGTCGAGACGATGTTGCTGCAAGGAATAGGGGGAGGGACCCTCACCCATGGATTTGCAGTGGAAAGAGCACCTAGAGCCTTAACAAGGAAGCCATTGCCGGGACCCCCCACTCACCCCCCACAAGACCAATAATTGCCAAAATCCTGAATTATCTGTTCTTTGATACCCCGAGGATGCACAGAATGGTTAGATGTCCAGAACTCCCCGACGGAAACAGACAACCAGAAAGCAGACGGATCAGATAAGTAAGACAGCCACTGCAGTAATCGAGGTGTGGTATAAACTGACACTGGGACTTGAATATAAGCTAGGGTGGTGCCAGATTGGGATAGACATGCAGTGGGTTGAATAAGTAGATGTGAATGGGCATGGCGCAATAGTGCAAAATTGCAGGAGACTCTATGGACTCGCTCTCACACACCCATAGACAATTTAGTTAGGTTATCGATAGTACGGTAACGTCCTGTTGGGCTCCTAATATCGGCATCACCGAGAAAGGACCAAATGCGGGATAGCCCGAGATCCAGGGATGAAGCTGGGCAACAGTTGGGAACGGGAAGGGTGGGGGGAGGGGAGTTGAGAGGTGTGCAGTGATTTTAGTTAGGCTTGTTCCCTATGTCAACGCGCCGCGGCGGAAGATACAGAAGTCAAAAGGAGGATAGTGGCGGGTCTGGGTCTGGATGAACGATGGGAGACCTTAAGATAGCGACCTGGAATGTCAGGGCACTAAATAGTTATTTGAAGAGAAATAAGGTCATGATGTACCTGAAACGACAGAAAATAGACATCGCCCTACTACAAGAAACTCATCTCACTAAGGAGAAATTAGAAGTAAGAAATGGAAGGGAACCACCCTGGGGCAACATAGTCGACATACGCCAGAGGGGTAATTACCTGGGTGGCACCGCACGTCCCCTTTCAACTACTGCAATCTGCGGCGGAACCGGATGGGAGGATGATAGCGGTACGGGACCCATTTGAAAACCGGGAAATACGTATCATTAACACATACGCCTCGAACCAAAATATCGTGGCCTACTTTAAGACTTTATATAGTAAGATATGCCCGTATCTGGGAGGAGCAATCATATGGGGAGGGGACTTCAACTGCACCCTGGATCCCAAAGTAGACAGGCCAGATGGGAAATTAAATAAACCCGCCTCGGCAGCCAAAACCTTAAAGACCCTGTTAAGAGCCTTTAAACTAGAAGATATGTGGAGGCTACACCACCCACATGACAGACAGTACTCACATTACTCAGCCCCACATAATTTGCACACACAACTGGCCTATCTGTTTGCCTCCATGGAGATTACAGAAGAGGTAGTGCACACGGAATATAAAGCGAGAGTCCAATCAGACCATTCACCGCTGATCTTAACATGGAAACATCAACCCCCCCCAGAGCCAGAATACCAACGTGGCAACTGAGGGCCGAAGCATTGAGAGATACAGTGTTTAGAGGACCTGAAGGAAGAGATAATAGAATATTTTGAGAATAATACCCGAAGTGTGAAATTGGCTGGCACTCTATGGGAGGCATTCAAAGTGGTGGTAAGGGGATCAGCGATAGCAAAATCTAAAGGGCTACAACGATGTATATTGCAGGAGCTGCAAAAGGCAGAAGAGGAACTTGAGGCGTTCATGCGCAGAGGGGATGACACCCCGGAAGGCAAGTATGTGACGAGCACTGGGAGCGACTTAGTAACTTAAATTATAAGAAATACGAGAGACAGCATGCTAGCGGGGACAAACCGGGGAGGCTGCTGGCATGGTTGTATAAAAGCGAGACAGACGATCAGAGCAGTGCATGGGGAGAAAGGACAGATACTGGATACCCAGGAGGGAGTGAACGAAGGGTTCCTTGAGTTTTACAAACAATTGTATGAAGATACGGGGGGGCGGTGAAGGGGACGAGATAGTAGAAATATTACAGGACATTGGCCTGCCCAAATTGAGTGCCGAAGATAAGAAGAATTTAGATGCCCCCATCACACTGGAGGAATTACAGGCAGTGATCGAGGCACTACCCACCTGCAAGGCCCCGGGGGCGGATGGACTCCCTAGCGAGTTTTATAAAACATAAGACAAAGGTGCTTCCCACATTGCTGGCAATGCTGAAGGAGGCCATTGAAACAGGAACGCTGCCAGAGTCCCTGCAAGAAGCGATAATTATCCCGATCCTCAACCCCATAAACCAAGCATGGACCCCGGATCATACAGACCGCTGTCCATGCTGAACCAGGATAGCAAGATTCTTACAGCAGTGTTGGCAGGAGGCTATGACAGGTTATAAGCAAACTTATACATCCTGATGAGACTGGATATGTCCCCCACAGAAGCATATCTGTTAACCATAGGAGACTTCACCGGGTCGTGGAACAGACGGATGGAGGGGGGGCAAGAAGTTGCAATCGTTTCCTTTGACGCAATGAAGGCCTTCGACTCGGTTAGATGGCCGTGGCTGATTGCAGCCTTAGAGGAATATGCAATAGGGCCCGAATACCTGAAATGGGTGAAACTATTGTATAGCTCACTTTTGGGCAGAGTTAAGATGGGAGCGGTCATCTCAGACAGATGGAAACTTGGCAGAGGTACCAGACAGGGGTGCCCCCGATGCTATATATTCTTGCACTAAACCCCTAGCTATACACCTAAGACAACAGTACGAAGAGGTGGGGATTTTCATCAAAGGAGTGCCACATCTAATATCACTGTATGCAGACGATATGTTGTTATATTTGAGATACCCGGAAGAAAACCTACAGTACATCCTAGAAGTTATGGAGCGATTTGCGTCGCTCTCAGGCATTGCAGTCAATCCTAAAAAGTTGTGCATATTCCCCATGGGGAGATACAAAAAGGATCCTGCGGAGGGCACCTACCCACTTTACAAATACCCTGGGAGACCAAAACCTTTAGATACCTGGGGATAGACATCTATCATGCCATTGAGAATGAACACAACACAAAAAAGGCAGTAAAGCAAACATTGAAAATAGCATGAAATTCTGGGCTAAGCTCCCACTGGCTATGATGGGAAGGGCGGCTTTGCTGAAAATGGTAGTACTACCGTGGCTGATACACTTTTTCGGGAACATACCATATTGGATAGCTAAACGGTTCTTTGCTAGACCCAAGGGATATGCAGCAGCTTCATCCGGCATAACACCAGGAAGAGAGTAGCCCTGTGGAAACTACAGAATACATATGATAGATGTGGTATAAAACTCCCCAACTTTGAGATCTACCACTTGGCCCGCCAGCTACAATATGTGGCCAGATGGCTATCAGAAGATGCAAGAGCCGAGTCTAGACTGTTGAGGTCAGAATGTGGCCCATTTTTCCTAAAAGAATGGATTTGGCTGCCCAAAACAGAACTAAAGGGGTGCTAAAAAATGCTGGAGTTAGGATGGCAAATGTTGCGAAAGGCCTGCCAGGCAAAGGAGAACCCGACCCCGTGGTCACCGCAGGCACCGCTAGTGGCACTGACCAGGGGGGACGTGCAGTTGAGGAAGATGATAGGCAAGCACTGGAAACTGGTAGGCATTGCAACACTGGGAGATATATGGCAAGATGGGAAAAAAACTGGAATTTAATGCATTAGTAGAGGGAACGGGCTTACACCTAAGGCAATACACATCACATACACCAGACTAGAGCGACGGATGAAAGAAACGGGATCTGAATTAGTGCTGGAAGACCAACCAGACAGTCATAGATACTATATACGACATCGCAGAGGGAGGGTATGAGGTCTCCCGAATCTATGAACTATTAAGGACTAGAGTGGGAAAAGAAGTGACCCAGTTAAGAAGAGAATGGGAAGAGGAGGTGGGTGAAAACATGAATGACGGGCAGTGGGAAAGGGCTCAAAAAAAAAAAAAGAAAAAAAAAAGAAAAAAAAAGGTATCATAAAAAGGTGTCCAGGAATGCGAGGTTGCAACAAATCCAGCTGTATGTAACGCACAGAGTGTATATGACCCCCAGAGGATAACCCGATTTAAGAACGCAGGAATACAAATATGCCCCAAATGCAGAGAAGAGAATGCTGGGATGACGCATGTTCTGGGCGTGCCCAGAAATTGGCAAATTTTTTAACAAAGTGGCCCACCGCCTAGCAGAAAAAGGCATTGCCTAGTGGTGGGGTCGGTGTGGGCATGCAAGATGGGGGTTCCCTAGATCACGCAAGCTAAAGCATGTGGGTAAACCCAAGGACCTAATTTACATACTGGCTAAGCGCAGAATTGCCCTGGGCTGGAAATCAAGCAGGAGACCCAAGATGGAGGTCTGGTGGAACGATCTTACGAAATGGGCTGAAACTGAAACGGCAGTCTGGACCGAGTCAGCCAATAGAAGGGGGGGGGCAGACACATTAATAGCCTGGAGGCACCTAGTGGCTGAACTATCGGGACCCAAGCAAGCAAGCTCAAGTTGGGATGACACCTCCCAAGATGTGGAAGGGGAACATCTCCAGAGGATATGTAAATAGGCTTAAGGGAATGGGGGTGGGTATGGGGTAGGTAGCAGCTATGGCAAAATATGACATGAGCTATGTGAATTGTATAACGAATGCTGCCAAGTTTGGTTTATGTTGGATTGATTGTTAAGAAAGGGAATAAAAATTGTTTTAAAAAATAAAAACGTGCATTGCCTATGGAAACGAGATCAATATGAGAAGCGTTGTCCTTTTGTACGATATACATGTTAAAGAAGTTATGAATCAAGTATTGTGAAAGTCAAGAGACTGAATTAGGAAGCAGTCGTTGATACAACTTTCCCTATTGAAGATGTCAGTGTGGAAAGTTGGGAACAAACCTCACCGCAGAGTACAAATAGTGGAAGGAGTATTATAGTGGTTAGTTCTGGCAGGCGAGTGGACCAGGAAGAATAGGATTTGAAGTACTGCAATGTAGTAGAATACAGTTAATCAAAACACAGTAGTGGAATTATTACTGTTATCGAACCATCCTGACAAAAGTATCATTTATGAAGAAGTGTAATGTTATACAACATGGTTAACCTTTAACCCTTTAAGTGCCAAGGACGAGTATGCTTGTCCCTTTTGCATAGACTTGCATAATAGCCTTTATATTGAACGTTGGCTATATAAAGAGAGACATTTATACTGCATTTTGGTTTGATATGTGAAGAGAGAATCATTAGGATTAACCAAGCAGAGAACTTAAGAGTCTCAAGAGTGAAGTACCCTTTTTTGAAGCTGAAAGTCACGTTGCCAAATGAAAGACATATTGGAATTGTTTGTTGTACCCGAAGTAGAATTCAGACAGCGAAAGGAACTTACCTAAACTGGATTGTTGGTTTGAACATCCTGCATTGATCCAGTGTAAGGAGGACCCAACCCTGGTCACAAGGATTTTTGTTGAAAACGATGATGGAATGTTCATGTTAATTTGTGAGATGTAATCACCAAGTTGTTCCTATATGCTTTTGTTGTACGCATGAGTGTGAGGGACAGTTATTTTGGACACTAGGAACACACACACATACACGAAGCAGTACCATTCAATGAAAAACTACAAGAACCACAATGCGCCTCGCTGAACAGGCAAGACCCGAACCAGCCTGGAGCAGGAGGCACACACTGGTTGCTTGGAAAGGAATGGACTGGGTTTACCCATTAAGCAGCCAAATGGGCGGCCCAACAACTACTCCATAAACCGCCATTTGGCTACAGGGGAACAATGGGGCAACTGCTGCTGAGCATGAACTAGCAAGGAACTGGCCAAAAATAGGGAAGACTTAGGGACAGTCTCCAAAACCGGTTCTACACTGAGTGACTGATTGAAGGGAAGACACACAACAAAGAACTTTGGTGTGCGCATGGTCTCCGTGGCAGATGGAGACTACAAAGTGGGTGGGGCTGGAATTCCTTATGAACATACCCAGAGGTAGTCCTGGCCCGGGAGTGGATAGCGGAGACTGAGGCTGGCGCATGTAACCAATATAAGCTTCTAAGCAGTTCATTGAGGGTTATGAAAAAGAAAAAAAAAAACTGTTGATAGTGAAAGGGGATGTCCGCATTGCTGGAGGAAGAGACTAGGGAGGAGGGTTTAGCAGGACTTGGAGGAGCCCTTAGGAGAGACTGAAGTTAAGGTGTTGGGACTGAGGACATGGCACCAATGGGAGAAACAAAACAAAAGGGAGAGGGCGCAAAAGGGGGAAGAGAGCCAGAGAGAGGCAGGGGGCAAAGAGAGCCAGAGAGAGGTTGGGGGGGGGGGCAAAGAGCCACAGAGAGGCGGGGGGCAAAGGGAGACACAGAGAGGCGGGGGGCAAAGGGAGACACAGAGAGGCAGGGGTGGGGGGCAAAGAGAGCCAGAGAGGCAGGGGTAGGGGGGGGGCAAACAAAGAGAGACAGAGGCGGGAGAAGAGAGCAAGAGACGGCGCAGAATAGGGAGCATGAAAAGAGCAAAAGCGGGAACAAGGAGAGAGAGAGAGAGGGTGGAGCCCTATGGTGGGAGAGAACAGTGAGGATAAGGGTGTACGGGCAATCAGACCACCCCACTAGGACACCTAGGAAGTCCCTAACGGAGTCTGAGAGAAGGCCACAGTGTTTAAGCTCTCCCTAACAGGGAGGTCAGAAATGGAATAGACAGTGGGAGTAACCTGGAAATAACAAATCGCCATTGTCTGGTTGAGAGGTAACGAATATCAATGGTGTACATTTTGCACAGTCTCCTGGAAATGTCCATACATCAAGGGTCGGATTCAGGAGGGTTTGTCTGGTGAGGAGAACGGGTCATGCACCAATGCATTCCATGCCGTGATATCTGCAGAGCTCTCTCTCATGCCTGTTCTTCGTGCCTCATACCGCACTGTTGCCTCTGCCATGGTCCATCTTTTCAAATCTTTCCACCATGTCTCTATTCTCGGCCCATCTTCAGATTTCGAAGTCATCACAATCCTCCTTTTGGTCAGTACTCATGCCAGGTCGATCATTCTCCTCATTGCTCCATCTTTCCCTGGGTACTTGTATAGCCCCAAGAGGCAGGCTTCCGCTGACCATTCCTGGCCTTTTACCCTTTATCGCACAGGTGCTGTTCAATTCCCTGCCAGAATTTCTGGATTATTGGGCAGGACCAGAACATATGGCCCACGTCTGAGTTTGCTTCTCTGCATCTTGGGCATCCCTTTGTTCCCACTTCTGGGAATTGTGATTTTTTTGCTCTGAGGTGTCACATACGCCCTGTGTAGTATGTAGAATGGTATCTGTTTCAGCCTGGCGTTTCTTGAAACCTTTTTTGGATATAGCATTGCTTTCACCCTTTACCCTTCAGTGATTTGTCTACCTATCTCCACTTCCCGAAGGAGGAGGAAGGGGGCCATCTTGGAGCTCATCAGGGTATGGTCTATTGTCTGTGTCCGCCAGCCAGCCTGCTACACGTTGGAGCTGTCCTGCTAAGTAATGGGAGTTCAAAATGCGGGAGGCGTACCCCGCACTCCGTATAGTCCCTAGTCAGTACCTCCATTGCAACTCTTCTCCGTCCCTTTCCCATATCAAACTGCTGAACGTCGAGTTGAGCTCCTTGAAGAAGGTTTTTGGTATGAGATGTGGTACATTTATAAAATGCTACAGTAGGCGGGGGAGCGCCATCATTTTCACAGGGGACATTCTGCCCATCACAGAGAGGGGCAACTTATCGCAGAACTTGATGGGCGCTTCCAACCCTTTTTTTGCTTTAATAGTATTTTTTTCATGGGTCTCTCTGGTATCGTGACATAGGTTTATACCCAGATAGCAAAAGGTATGGGCCTTCCACTGGAGACCGAGGCGGGGGAGAATATCTTCCACTCCTATCCACCCTGCTAAAGGGAAGAGGCAGGATTTTATTTTGATAATCGCTATTCCTGACAGCGTTGCAAAGTTTTCAAGTACCTCTAGGTATGCTTCGAGGTTGTCTTCTGGATATTATATATAGAGCAGCATGTCATCAGCGTAAAGGGATAGGAGGTGCAGTGTCCCGGCCACCCACAACCCCATGTCAGTGAAAGTTTAGGTATATTGCTAGGGGTCCTAGTGCTAGAATGTACTGTAAGGGAAACAAGGGGCAGCCATGTTTGGTCCTTTTATTGATTGGAAATGGGTCGGAGACATGCTTCCCTGTTCGTACTGTTGCAGATGGCTTGGAGTAGAGCATGCATATCCATCTCATAGAATGGTTCCCCATGCCGTATTTTTCCGGGGAGGCGAATAGCCATTCCCACCTTAATGAATCAAATGCTTTAATAGCATCTAGCGCTACTAACGCGCTACCCTCAGGTCGATCAAGTGTTCTGTCAATAATCGCCTGAAGTCTCCCAAGATTCTCTGTGGTGGCTCTCCTTGGGACAGATCCCGTTTGATCTGGGGCTATCAGTGTGGTTACTACTTTTTTTTTTAACCTCTCAGCAAAGGCAGCAGTAAGGATTTTGGTCTCTTGATTTATGAGTGCTAAGGTTTGGCATAATTTTTTGTCTTTGCCGGGTTTTAGGATGGGTATTATCACCGCTTGCTCAATTGCATCTGGTAGCCGCCTTTCTCATACGCTTCCTCAAGGACCTGTGGCAGTTTTGGGGCTATCAGGTCAGCATATGCTCTATAAAATTCTGCCGGGAGTCCGTCGCTTCCAGGGGTTTTCCCGGTAGGTAGTGCAGCCATAACCTCGGGCATCTCCTCTATAGTGAGGGGTGCGTCTTACATTTCTCTGCTCTGCCGTTAACCTAGGTAAACCTATGTCCTCTAAAGGTCTCTAGAATTTCTGCTTCTCTGCATTCAGAGTGATCTTCATAGAGGCTACTATAGAATTCTCTAAAAGGTGTTCTTTAGCTCTTTCTGGGATCTCCAGAGATTCCCACATCGGTCTGCTATCTCTACTACCTCTTCCCTGCTATTCTTGTCCTGGACCAGCCAGGCTAGGCGTCTGCCCGGTTTATCTCCCTGCCCATGAAGTTTCTTGGTGTATTTTGCATAGCTAAAGTTAGCCAATTTGGCCCACTACCCCAAGCACCGTTGTCTGAGTGTTGGGAGCTTGCCTTCAATCCTCCGTTTTTGGCGGGTCCGACCCTTCCAATTTTTTTTATCTTGCCATCCATCATCACTATCTGCATGGGTAGGTCTTTTTGGATTCTGCCAGCTTTGGCTATGGCTGCCCCCTTCAATATGACCTTAAAAGGCATCCCACACTGTTCTCATGTCTTACACTCCCTGGGTTGAATTCAAAGTACTGTTCCACTTGGTGCCTTAGTTCTTCTCTAAAACTACTGTCCAAGTGATTCTGCCCTTAGTTTCCAGGTGGGTATGGGAGCAGGATGGTTAGAGAGCGTGACCATTCCAGTATCATGGGCGAGTGGTCTGAAAAGGTCCTACCTTCATTGGAGAACCCTACCACGTTCCCCAATTGTAATTACTTAATCTATTTGTGTGTAGATCTAATGTACACTTGAGAAATACAAGAATACCAACTTGTCCCAGTGTATCCACCTCCATATTTCTTGTAGGTCCAAGTCCTGCATCAATGTGTTCAGTGCTTTGGACAAGGGGGAAAGTGGGCAGGGCGTGTTGTCGGATGTATCTAGGGATGGATTTAATATGCAGTTTAACTCCCACCCTCCCTCCCCCAGATCCATGCCATACCTTTACAGGGGGTTAGGGTGTTATAGAGAGCGGCAGAAAGCTGCTGCTTTGTGGTTGGGTGCGTAGGTGTTGATTATACAGATCTCTTGCTTTTCAAGAAAGCCATGAATTAAGGTCACCCTTCCTTCTTGATCAGCATAAGTGATTAATATCTGTAGCGGCACACCTGGTGATATCCATCTAATCACCCCTCTGGCATAGTTGGAGTATGTGGACCCAGACCCTCTGCCTCTCCATTTTCCCAGTATGCGTGTCTGCTTAGTTGGTGTTAAGTGCGTCACTTGCAGCAGGGCAATGTGAACTCCTTTCCGACGTAGGTATGTCATTACTCTCATTCTTTTAATCTGTCATCGAGATCTTACTCTTGGTGTTATCACGTGATCCCATTTTCGTGGGCCTAACTGATTGTCTCTACGCCTTGTCTTGGCATGGGTCTTGTCTGCTGGGTGAGCGGCTGTGGCCTTGTTGTCCGCCTTAAGTTCCCTTCACCTTCTGCTGCTCCATATTTCCCCAGAACCCTGGGGGGGGGGGGCTCTCTCAGTATCTCGGATCGTGTTATTGACCCATAGGTTGCTGTAAAGTTCTTGTTTCCATAGCTGGCTCGACCGTGGTAGAACCTCAACAGGGGTGTTAACAGTTGAACGCTAACATAACTTAACATAGTGCCCAACGGTGGGGTCCAGTAGAGGCATAACCACCAATAATCCCTGACAGCTCAGGGATTAGTAGCCGAGTACTAGGACGTACGCTTAGATCAAGTGTGGTTAGTTAGGGGGGGCCAGATCTCCAGGCGCGTTGTCTAAAAGAACCAGGAACAACGGCAATGGTTCCTAGTTGCTGTATCCTTTACTTTTCTTCACTTGAGTATTGAGAGACCAAGAGTGCAGATTCCCCACTTGAATCACCTCCTTTCAGTAGTGTCGTCAGTTCTTGCTTGCATCTGCGTATCTTTCCTGCTTTATTTGTCTCTGTGTAGGTCCTCGTGTCTTTCCGACATCTGCCCCAGATTTTGCTCATCCATCCACTCATTGAATGCCTCCGGTGTCTCGAAGAAGAGGGCTTTCCCTTTGTAAAGAATCTTTACTTTTGCGGGGTAGAGGAGCATGCATTTGATACCGTGTCTTCCGAGCCTGTCTTTGGTTGAAATGTATTGAGCTCTCCTCCTTTGAACTTGGATAGTATAATCAAGTTATACTGCCAGGGTCATTGAATCTCTTTGGATCACTCCGCCCAACCTAGAGTGAGCTAAGATTTTCCCTTTGTCCCGGTAGTTGTGAATTTTCGCTATGATTGGTCTCAGGTGCGCTCCCAGAGGGTGCGGAGGGGGTGGCTTTCTCGTGAGCGCCCTATGGGCTCTCTCTACTGTGAATCCCTGCGACAGAGCGCAAGCCCTAATTTCTTGGAGGAGCACGTTTTTAACAAAGTTGGTGTGGTCTCTGCCCTCCGCCCCCTCAGGTAGCCCCAGGATCCTGATGTTACTTCTACGTGCACGCCCTTCTGCGTCCTCGGCTCTCTTGCAGCATTCGACCTTGGACCGGAGCATGTAGTGGATGCTGCCTCCTCCAGTTTTTGCTCTGTTTTGCTTACGCTGCGGCCAGGTTACGCACATCCCTGCGCAAGAGACACATGTTGCATTTCCCCTATGTGGGTCTCCAAAGAGGTTCTCATAGCCGCCATTGCCTCCAGGATCAAATCTTTCACCCTGTTTTTATAATATCTTTACTGTCCCCTTCTTCTCCATGTTGGTGCATGAAAACATCAGGTTCACTAACTTTGTAGATGATACCCAATGTATCATTCCCCTTACAGGAGACCACACGCAAGATGAAGAGTGTATAAACAAAGTCTACACCTGTATCAAGAATTGGATGGTACAAAATGGACTGGCGCTTAACAGAACTAAACGGAGCTCATGGTTGTGGGATCCCCTAATCAGATCTTAAAACTTGACCCCAGGTACTGCAAAATTCAGCTTGGCGAAGTTAAACTAGACACACTTAAAAAAGTTAAGTCGCTAGGGGTGATTCTTCATCAACACCTCTCTATGAATGCTCATGTGGGAAGTGTTGTATCAGGGGCAGCCTACTATCTAAAACTCTTCACTGACCTCAGACCTATGACTTCTCAGGCCAACGCCGAAACACCGGCGAGAACCATAGTAGGCACAAAAATGGATTACTGGTATCAGCAAAAGGAAGATTAATCAGCTGAAAGTTATCCAAAATGGTGCTGTGAGGGTGGTCACTGGCCTCGCCGGGGGGGGGGGGGGGGGGGGGGGGGGTGGACCATGTTACACCAGCAAGAAGAGCACTACATTGGCTACATGTAGAGGCTAGAATCCAGTACCGCCTTGTGCTCCTTACATTCAAGAACCTTCTGGGCATTATGCCCCGCTACATCAACAAACTCATTCTGCCCAAGTGTTCTCCTCGCATTCTTGGGTATCAGGATACTAATATGCTCTTAATTCCCAAAAGCAAATCTCTGAAAGTGGAAAGGGGTGCATTTGCCACAGCAGCCCCCATTGCCTGGAATCGCCTTCCCCTGGACCTTAGATTGGAACCGACTCTCGAGGCCTTCAAAAGAAAGTTAAAAACATGGCTCTTTGAATAAAGTCCAGTTGAATCCTCAGCTCTCTCCCCCAGCTTTTTCTGCGCATATTTATTTTTTTTGTTTAGTCTCGTCCGCGCCATCGTGCCCACGTGTTCATTGCTCTGCAGTACAAATGCAATAAAGTAAAGTAAAGGATCTTGTTCTCATTGGCTGTATTTTGTGGTTTCTGTTCGCTCCCTCCGGGAAAATTCTCCGGGTGTCCAGCGTCCAGAGTCTGGTTTCGGGTCATTTTTCTTGGCATAGGAGCCCATCATTGTTTGTTTTGGCTGAGCAGTCATTTTCTTTCCCCTCCCCTCCGGCATATGAGGGAGTTCCTGCCTCAGGGCTTGCTGAGCAATGTGAAGCGCTTGTTTGATTGATTACTCCCTTATCCTGAGCTGTTTATCCGGTTTGCTCTCTGCGCTGGCCCACTAGTGGCCTCTATTAAATCTGTGTCTCGGGTGTGGCAAGGTGTCGGATGGCTCAGCTACATCAGCTGGTGGCTGGTGGCATGTAGGTAGCTTGGGGGCCAAAGGGGGGGGGGGCGGGGAATATCCCAGGTCCTATGGCTGTGTGCCATCTTGTGTGCTGGTGGGCTGGGTGGCAGTGCTGCGGATTTGCTATTAGAGGGTCTGCCTCTATCGGCGCTCAGGGCATGCCATTTAATGCACCCTCCGCACTCATCATTGGGGTGAGGTTGGGAGGTTTAAGCATCTCAATTTATGACCAGCTGCTCTTTATGCTCTGCGTATCTTGGAAGCTCCTACAATCAGTCCGTGCTGTCAGGGAGACACGGAAGGGAGCCTCTCACCGCTTCTCCCCGACTTGCCTTTCTGCTCTGCCTTCTCTGCGTCCCTGAGCGTAACTGTCACCTGGGGAGGCAGGTGTGTGCATACGAGGTGGGCTCGCGTTACGTGTGCTGGGTGACTGGGGGCTTGCTTCGGCTAGAGATGTACACTGCCCCTCCTCCCTCCTGCGGTTGCGTTCACTCTGGCCAGTCCCTCCACAGCACAGTAGAGGTGCAGCTTATGCAACGGCAGCTGGCAGTTTGCCTTACTGTTATTTTCCAATTCAGCGCTGCTTTCCAGTGCTGTCAGGGAGACACGGAAGGGAGCCTCTCACCGCTTCTCCCCGACTTGCCTTTCTGCTCTGCCTTCTCTGCGTCCCTGAGCGTAACTGTCACCTGGGGAGGCAGGTGTGTGCATACGAGGTGGGCTCGCGTTACGTGTGCTGGGTGACTGGGGGCTTGCTTCGGCTAGAGATGTACACTGCCCCTCCTCCCTTCTGCGGTTGCGTTCACTCTGGCCAGTCCCTCCACAGCACAGTAGAAGTGCAGTTTATGCAACTGCAGCTGGCAGTTTGCCTTACTGTTATTTTCCAATTCAGCGCTGCTTTCCATGTGGATTCCCCCAGGATCATGCAGTTTCCGATGGTGATGGTTTGGGCTCCCTCCTTCCACTCAACGTCTGGAGGCTGCGGCTGCCATTTTGCGGCTGGGCTCTCCTTCCCCACGTTGCGGCGTGCTTTCAAACGCAGTTCTAAATGTGCTGCTTAAGTTCGCACTTCTGAAGCAATTAGAAATATACGCCAGTTGTTCGTTCTGTCACACACAGGATCACGTTTTGCAGGATCAAGTAGGGAACACGCAGCAATCACGTCCTTCTCACACTGCAGCTGGCCATACCCCCCCCTAACCCCACCCCAGGTTTTGGGAGACTTATGGCTGTGGACATGTGATGGGTGGACCTTACAGTCTGACATCTGCACCTAGAGCAAAAACCACTTAAGGTTGGAAAGCCACAAAAAGGTGAATCATTGGTGAAGTTAACCAAAGGAGGGGTGAAGTAGACCCCATGATCTTTTGTGAACTTGTAAGCTGGAGAAACTGTTGAAAGTAAATCTTGGGGAAGGGAATCCCAAGACAGTGTTACATGAACTTTGTTATCTTTGGAACTTAGTGAAGAGAAACCAGAGACCAGCAAGTGATGTGCATCTGCAGGAGGTAACCTTAGGATGTGATCAGTCCTTACTGGCACAAGACTACATTGGAACTGTATTGATCTTGAGATAGAGAAGTATAGAAGACAAATAGCCAATTATTGAACATTTACTTTGAAGAATTTCTATTTGATTGAGAGTACTTCCCCGCTAGTTTTGGTTTTAGTTGTGAGAACAAGCATAGGTGTTTGACAGACACTTTTGTTTTGGACTTAGACAGACTTTCCTTCGGTTTCTTTAGTCAGGGAAAACCCACCATAGCATAGGGTTAGGCATTACACCATCCTGATTACCCGATTATTAATAAAGGTTTGTTTAAATATCTCTCTGTGGTCTGTCTCATCTCTTGATACCATGCCAATCTCACACAACATATTTATTTAGTTTTACATTTCTATAAGCGTGCAAAACCAGGCGCTGGTTGCAGTTATGTTATGTGATCTCTACTTGTAGAGCACACTGTTGCCAAAATAGGAGAGTCTTGAAATGTTGGTGAAACAAAAGATGATAGTCAATGGCATGGAGGGAAACAAGGGAGTCCACAGGGTCACAGCAGACACTAAAAAAGGCACGACCACCGATCCTGGCAGGCCTGGATCTAGGTACACGGATAGAAAAAGCCTAAGGTTCAAGGGGGAATAGAACAACAGAACTTATGTTGCAGAAACTCAGCACAAAGGTGGTGCAAGGCCCTGTGAACAATATAAAAGGGATTTAAATTGGCTGCAACAATTGACAGCGAGCTAATGAAGGTGGCGCATAGTAGGAGAAATCCGATCCTGCATACAGTAGTGTGATCAGCAGCAGAGGGGGAAGCAGCGTCAATTGAAAGGTGGTGTTTTCAGTTGTTTCCTGAACGGCTAGTACAATGTTTCAGCACGCAGGTGGATCGGCAGAGAGTTCCAGAGATGAAGCAGTGGCTGGGAAGCTGGAGCCTCCTGCTCTTGAACCAACCATACTCGTGAAAGATGCTTATGTGCAGTTGCCAGAAATTGAATTAAACACCAGTGCAGAGCCATGGAAGGTTATTAAAGATCATTGCTTCCCTCAAATGTCCAACCCGAGCAGACAATACTTACAGAAAAAAATATTTAATTTAATGCAGGTCAGTCCGTTTCACAAACTATGCCACCTGAGCCACCAGGTTAAAATGATCAATACCATTAATGCAATCAAACACCTGAAATATCTCTTCTAAAATCTTCACAATTGCTTGAAAGCACTGCAGAAAAATCAAGAACTTCACCCACAATACAGTCGCTCTCGAGTAGAGGAAAACACTGAGGCAGAAGGCTATGAAATTCCAAATGAGGGCTTGGTGTGGGAGCCTGAATAGGTCATTTTTGAACGCTTTCTGGTTGATATTTTTAATGGTACCATTTGTGGGAAACCTTTGGTTCATTTAAAAATAAAATAATAACTAAAAAAAGAAATTGGTCAAACCAACATACATGTGCATGGGACCCAAGACAACCACTATAGCCTTTCTTGGTAATGTTGCAGCAGGTAATGTGCTTAGTTCATGTCAACTTTTGTTTAGTGGCTAATATCTCCTAGAATGCCATTTGTTAACCTAAAATGAGGTACTGCTGTATTGGCTTGCACCCAACATAGAACAACTTGAGTTCTATATAAATTACCCTGCTGGTAATGCTAGTACCCCAAAAGCCAGGATTTTTGTTGTGTGCCGTAAGAGTGTCTAAGAAGGAAGCTGATACAAGGGTGGTATGTTTATTGCTGTATACCTTTATCAATGGTAAAACACTCACAATCCCCAGCTCCAAAAGGGGTTTCCCTGCCACAAACTAATACTAAAATATCTGACAGAATGTCTGTCCAAATGAAGATCCACGGTCCTGTGTCACAACCTACTTCTATCCCTTACATTACAACTAAAGAATAATATACTCCACCAGAAAGCTCCTTTTCCAGGAGAATGACTCCTTAACAAGTGGAGTTCCCTAAATAATCACTAGCACAAAAACGTGCCAGGGCAATGACTCCCTGCCCCTGGCTTGTAGCAATCTGACAAAGTTCTTTCCCCAGGGGAAAGACTCGCTTCTCCTGGTATATGGGTGGTGTTCCCAAAAATGTCCTCTTGTAAACAGATGCCTGGGAGAAGGCCTCCCTTATCCTGGCTGGTAGTTCCAGCACTTCGTACAGTCAAATTTCTGGACCAGGAGAATAGCTCTCTTCTCCTGGTACTACTCTACACGCTCCAAGACCAGGGGAATGACAGTAACAAGCTTGTCAAAAGAATAAAACAAAAGTACAAGGCTGCAACCCTAAACATGACCCAAACCGCCAACGAAAAAAAACCACAATTGCCCCAATTCCATTCCTAAACCTTCCCCTAACTCCAATTGCAACCCTTATCCTACCCTGAACTCACAAAACATGCATTTTTTTTATTGCTATATGGTTTAAATGTAACCTTACACAAATTAACACATCATACAGGCATAAAAACATGCGAAAGATTAATTAATTTCATTTAAACACATTAATTTCCTTTAAAAAACAATAAAGCAATAATCAACGAAACATTCTCATGCCAAATAAGCCTTGACCAAAACAGATTTTTCCACCCCAAATCATACACTGAATTTGCTGAACATCCCAAGACTGGAACGAGTCAAGACATAGCAATCCATAACCCTGTGTCGTAAAGTCACTGCCTGGCCCCTGGACCTGCAGAAATTGACATTCCGGGCTTGTGGCTAGATCAGTAGATTTCGAATGCGCAGTCCTCTCCACCGTATGCAGCAGATTAAGCTTAAAGCATATTATTTATATAATTTTTTTTTCCTCATCAATTGCTCATCCTCTCCGCATAGCGCCACAAGTGGCACGAGTGGCACCTGCGGGGAGCATGGGGCCGGGTTTCCCACTACTTGGCACGCTTTGCGCCATGTTTTCCAGCCTAGTTACAGCAATCTTGCTCGCCCTTGCAGCTCTAGTTTAGGTAGCCATAGCAGTTCTTTTAAGAAGAATGGGTCACAGTCCCTCCTCAGCAATCTAGCTTCTGCTGTCTCGTCTTCAGACAACCATCTGGCTATGTACTGTAGCTGCCCCGCTACAGTATATCTCAATCAAATTTCAGCAGGTTTATGCCCCCTCTATCATACGTGTTCTGCAATTTCCATAGGGCCACCCTGTTTCTAGTGTTATGCCATTTAAAGCCCCTGCATAAGCTCTGGAGTTTCGTGAAGGAGCGTTTGGGGAGCATATATGGGATATTCGTGAAAAAGGGTAGCAGCCTGAGCAGGACCACCATCAAGGCCGCCCTACCCATCATGGCCAGGGGGAGTTTCGCCCAGAACCCCATGCTGTTCTTGATGCCTTCCACTGCCCTTTCCATGTTGTATTTATATTAGTCTACAGTCGTGTGGTATATATTGATCTCCAAGTATCTGAATGTTGTGGTCTGCCAGGGTATCTGCAGGATAGGTAGGTTCCCCTGTGGGACTCCCCTATATCTCCCCCAGAGGGAACATGCAGGACTTTAGGGTTTACTGCTATGCCGAAAGGGTCGCATAGCGTTCCATCACTTCCAGGACATACTGCAAGTTTTCTTCTGGGAAGCGCAGGTATACCAGCATATCATCCGTGTACAATGATATCACGTGCGGTCCCCCCTTCGTGTGGACACCTATCTCTCCGTACTGCTGTCTGAGACAGATCGCTAGTGGTTCTAATGCAAGGATAAATAGCATGGGGGACCAGGGGTAGCCCCGTCTCGTGCCCCTGCAAAGTTGCCATTTATCTGAAATTATTGCTCCTGTTTTGACCCTAGCTGTTAGAGAGCTATACACCATCTTCACCCACCTCAGGTACCCTGGTCCCATCCGGTATTCTTTCAAGCTTTCAAGGCCGCCATCATCCAATGCCACCTCAGAGTCGAAGGCTTTTATGGCATCCAGTGAGACTATTGCCATTTCGCTAGAGTCGCCCTCTGTCGGGTCTAGGATATGGTGGAGTCTCCTGTGGTTATCAGATATATTCCTGCCTGGGACATAAACAATTTGATCGGGGTGTATGAGTTTGTTTGTTAACCTTTTGAGTCGGTTCGCCAACACAGCAGTGAGAAATTCGCTGTCCTGGTTTAACATGGATAGGGGTCTGTACAATCCGCATTCCGTGCTTGGCTTATCGGGTTTGACAAGTGGACTAATTATCGCCTCCCTCAGGGATTCTGGCAATCTTCCCCTCTCAAAAGCCTAATTTAGCATAGCCAGCAGCGGGGGGAGCACTTCTTGTCTATACGTTTTATAAAATTCACTGGGGCACCCATCTGACCCCGGGGCTTTGCTCATGGGTAGGTGCAGTACCACCGTCTCAAATTCCTCTATTGTGATTTGGGCCTCCAGGTGCTCCCTTTCTTCCTCGTTTAATTTAGGTAATCCTATGTCTTCCAGTGTCTCCCGAGTCTCCCGTTGTGCAGTCTCCCCTGTGTCTTCATAGAGCCGTTTGTAGAATCTGAGGAACCCCTCGTTCACCCTCTCCTGGGTGTTCCAGATCTGGCCTTCTCCCTTTATCTCCCCGATTACTGGTCTTGGTGTCTCGTTTTTATATAGCCATGCTAGCAGCCTCCCAGTTTCATCCCCCCCTGCATGTTGCCTTTCAGTATATTTTTTTATAGTTCAGATTGCATAGCCTCTCCCAAAGCCCCCCGCTAGCTTGTTGTAGTTGGCTCATTTGTTCGGCATCCTCCTGTGAGGTACCTTGCCTATTCATTATTTCTTCTAGTTTCTTCTCCGTCTCTTGTAGCTCACGATTTATGCCCCCTTGGAGCCCTCTGGATTTGGATATGGCTGCTCCCCTCATTACCACCTTAAACGCCTCCCATAGGGTTCCTTCTGACTCTACTCTCCCTGTGTTAGTATCGAAGTACCCAATGATCTCCTCCCTTAGGTCCTCTCGGTATACCGAATCCTGCAGGGCCTCGACTCTAAGCCTCCATGTCGGAATTCTTGCTCTTGGGGGCTGATATCTCTACTCAAGGACCAGAGGGGAGTGGTCCAATAGTATTCTTGCCTTATATTCTGAGCCCATCATTTCTCCTACAAGGCGTCGAACATATAGTCCAGTCTCGTATACAGGTTGTGCAGGGCGGCGTAGTGCCTATCATTTGGGTGTTGCTGCCTCCAGATGTCCTCTAGTCCAAAGTCTCTCAGCAGGGCCTGTAGTGCTTTCACGGCAGGGGTGGGTTTATCTAGTTTCGTGTCTGACCTATCCATTTTAGGGTATAGAGTGCAGTTAAAGTCCCCTCCCCATATAATCATGCCTCCTATATGGGGGCTGATTTTGCTGTACAGTGTCCTGAAGTAAGCCGCCGTATCTTGGTTGGGCGTGTATATATCCATGATACTCAGTTCTCTATTCTCCAGCAGTCCCTGCATCACTATCATCCTTCCATCTGGCTCCGCCGTGGCCTGAAGCATCTGGAATGGCACATGAGGTGCCACCCAGGTAACCACCCCCCTGGCGTAAGCAGAGTATGATACTTCCATGGTGGTCCCTCTCCACTTTTTCTTGACCACCTCTAGTTTCTCTTGGGTAAGGTGGGTTTCTTGCAGTAATGCTACGTCCACTTTTTGCCTTCTCAAATACCTCTCACATTCCAAGTTACTATTCTAAGACCTCCCATGGTCATCCATATTTTATCCCTTCTCCCTCCCTCCTTGTTCTTCTCTCCGATTTTGCTTGGCATGAATGTGGGCTTGTTCCCTGTCCATTTTCAACATTAACTCCTCAATTAACCCCCCACACCCTATACTCCCCAACTATGTTCACTACACACGTTCCCACCCCTCCCCCCCCTCCCTGCCCGCCCCCAACTGATGCCCAGCTCCATCCTTGGATCTCAGGCTCCCCCGCATTTGTCCTATTTCAGTGTGCCGAAATCAGGAACCCAGCAGGGTGTTAGCGATCTATCGGTAACCTAACTAATCTATTCTTGGGGGTATGAGAGCGAGTCCCTCGAGACTCCTGCATTTTTGCACCATATCGCCATGCTTGAACATTCGTATTTATGCAGCCCGTGTTCCGCCTATCCCAGCTGGCTTTGCTCTGTCTTATATTCTAGTCCTAGTGTCTGATTCTGCAGCACCATAGGTACCACAGTCTATGTTACTTATCTGCACAGTCTTCTTTCTGGTTCTCAGTTTCCGATGGGCAGTTCTGTGTGTCCAGCCACTCTGATGCATCCTCTGGGGTGTCGAAGAACAGTGCTCTATTTTTGTGGTACACCTTCAGTTTGGCCGGGTACATTAACATGTATTTGCAGCCTGCTTCCCGCAATCTTCTCTTCAATGACCCATAGTTCATTCGACGTCTTTGCAACATCAGTGTGTAATCCGGGTATGCTGTGATATTCGCCGATGCCCTTTGTATCGTGCCTCCCTTCTGGAAGTGTTGTAGGATTTTTCCCACCCTCTTTCCCCCCCCCCCCCCCGTCTCAATAGTTCAGAATTTTGGCAATTATTGGTCTCGGGGGGGGGGGGCTCCTGGCGGTGGCCTCCTTGTCAGGGCCTTATGCGCACGTTCCACCGCAAATCCTTGATTGAGCACCCCTCCTCTTATTTCTTGCAGCAGCATCGTCTCAATGTAGTCCGTAGGGTTTGATCCCTCTGCTCCTTCCGGTAGTCCCACGATGCGTTTGTTTCTCCAGCCACGTCCCTCCGCTTCTTCTGCCCTATTTTCCAGATTGCTCACGCGTTGTTCCAGGATGTGAATCTCCGATGTGTGAGACGCACATGCAGCTGTGTTCGGGGTCACTTCCTTTTCCAGTTCGCCTGTGCGACCTGCTAGTGCTTTAACATCTTGTCTAAGGAGATTTGCCTCTTCCTGTACTGCGCCGACTTTAAGATCCAGTGCCGCCTTCAGTTAGACCATACCAGATTCCAGTTTAGTTTCCCATGCTAGTATCAGGTCTGCGATTGCTTCCAGGATCTGCTGGTCTTTGCTCGCCATGGCGGTATCCGTGGCAGGGGTCTTCCCCTTGCTCCTAGCTCCTTCTGCCGACTGCAGTGTTCTTGCATATTCTTCCAGCGTGAGTTGTTAGACCAAGGCAAAGGGCTATTTGTTCGCCATCTCGGTGTTGTCGTATGCTTCAATTTGGGCTCTCAGGAGTGTGGTCTACAGCACTTCGGGGCTAGTCCGTAACCAACTATGATGCCTGAAGGAAGCTGTGGTGAAAGTCCTCATATTCTGTTTGTGTTTCACAAGTGGGTTGTGTCCTCACCCGTGTCTTTATGTCCTGGCCCTTGTTGGGTCGTGTCGCTATCTGCACTCCCGAGGGCTTGTGGACCTGCCCTGGTGCCATTGCTGGACCCGGAAGTTCCCGATAGTGGTCTCAGTCTTCCACTCGGCACGGTGTCCCAGACCTACGTGATCCCTGATGACTACCCCACGTGTCACCTAGGATCTCATTTTGCTGGGTTGCCCAGCTTCGTGTCACTTGTGGCACAGTATCCTCCTGGGCCACTCCGCTGCTCAGTTCGGAACACTCGCCTGTGGTCTGAAGTCTGTGTTAGCCCATATAGGCACTATGTAAGCAATGTGTTCCCTCCACTTACATTATCCCGACTGCCTTGTTACTTGGGGAGCTGCCAACGCCTTTAGGAGCGGTTTCCTTTGTGTGCAGCGCAACAATACATCTTCGGCCGCTCTTCGAGGTGAGGGCTTTGATTACCGCGTGTGCGTTCTCCTTCCAGCACGGTCAGGCGTGTGTGCTGTGCTGTGCTGTGCTGTCCGGCGTAGCTTTTCCCCAGTTCGTGCATACAGTTTGGTTCCGTCTGTCAGCTGGGGCATGCACCGCTCTGGTCCTCTTCTGGTCCACCTCACTTCAGGCAATTGCTGTCTGTATGAGATCGCTCGGCAGTGGGTGCTCACTGCATGTAGGGTCTGCGGTGGCGCTTTCCGCTGGGTGTGCCTCACACATCTTAGTTTCACCGCACCATGGGCTTGCAGATGCTTCCTCCGTAGAGCTCCTTTGTTCTCCTCACTTGTCCGCCATTTTACATCCGGGCATCACTGAGTCCCGCAGTCTCAATTATGCCCAGGGCTGTGTCACCAGCGCTTCTCGTGGCCTCCGGACTGTCTTTAAAGAGGCTCCATATATTCATGTGCATGCACATTTATTTTCGCACGCAGCAGGCATCTGCGTGTGCATCTTCATGACGGATTAATGCAGGATCGTCCGGAGCTCCTCTGGAAACACGTCTCTCTACATGACTCTATAGCCATGACCAAAAGCGCAAAATATATATATTTCACAAATTGCTACAAGAGAAACGGACCAGGTAGATCAAAATTTGGTGTCTTATGGGGGCATTTCACATATTATGTATATGTTGAGGAAGTGCGCAGTTCTTCTAAAGTAATCATCCAATCATACCTAAATAGGTTTAGTTTTACCTTACCCGCAGATAGAAAAAACAAGATCCTTCTCTGTTACACCCAAGTCAGCCAAAACATTCTGCATCCTAAGTTTAAAGCAGAGCAATGAGGATACTGATTGATCTCGAGCAAATAATGAATGACTAATGTACAAGGAATTGTCTGGCGGTTGGAGCATTTTGGAATAATCAAGCAACTGTCTCCATACATACTGTGCTTTATAGACACTAACCCCAGTTCATGATGAATTATAGAATTGGGTAACGAAGGTGCCAGACCTAGCACCTTTGTGCAAAAAGAACCCTGTAGGACATTAAGATAATCACCTAAATCCACTAGTGGAAAATACAACCCATACAATAATACCGGCTCCCCTTTACCCAAATAAAACTTCAGTGCTGGTAACATGGAAAATGTACACATTTCGGGCATCAGGTGTTTCCTCTGGGCAATGTAAGGTAGACGTTTTTGTTTAAGCAAAGTCCTTCACATGGCCCTGGAGGTGAAGTTACTAAGATTGTAATCTAGGTAAATGGCAGGAGCCCACTCCACTGTTTCCACATCAACAGACCACACCATTTAAGGTTTGGCCGAGTTGGCGAAGATGACCACCTTTGCAATTAAGTTATTAGCCACGGCTTAGCGGTGGAACAAATTCAGCTTCTGCTGCAGGCCCATGGGATCCAATCAAAAAGAATTCGGTCATCTGCAAAAGCAATCCATTGAACTTTCAGTTGTACAAGGCTAACCGGGATCATATTTGCCCTCCACAAGTTCTCTATAGATAGATGTTAAAGAGTGTGGGAGCTAAGGTACATTCTTATCTCAGACCGAGCTGTGAGGGAATGGATCTGGTCATTGAAACATCCCAGGCAACTCTGATCTTAAGAGAGGATTTCGAATAGAGTAAAGCAATTAATTGTGCCAGTTTTCAGGGACAAAAACAAAGAGGTGATGGCTGGAAGGTTTAGAATTAATCTTAACCTCTGGTATTGCTCTGGGCCATCACCTCTTGTTTTGCATAGGTTAACCTGAGTGGAACGGGTATGCCCAGATGTGGGACCCGAGCCGGCTGGGCCTAGAGACCCAAGCTAATCCTCACCGATGACACCCAATGAGGCTGAGGCATGTCTGGGGTTGCTTGGTGTCTCGTGCAGAAGGGATGTGACCTAGCAGTTTGGGCTAGACTGCCCCTATGTGTTGGGACCAAGCCAGAGTTGCATAGGGTTTTTCCCCCTTCTGTAATGGCTTGGCAGGCTGAATAACGATGGTCTGGAGGGTTGCCCGGAGCAATGGCAGAGGTTAGGATCAATTCCAAACCTTCCAGCCATCTTGTTTTGCACCAGTTTTCATGGAACCTTAAATGAGAGCATCTTAGTCCATAAGATGGAAAGTACTACCCGATCAAAAGCAAAAGAATAGTCCAATGAGGCTATATAGCTAGATGTCCCCCTTTTACCTACAATTCTGCAAAAGATGAGCCAAGATGGTAGCATTTAGGGGTTGGGGGGGGGGGGGTCTCCCATGATGTGCCAAAGCCCGACCTGAAATTTAGACAGAATGGAATGCTGCCTCAATGCCGGATTAAAATCTCTCAGGATAAGGATAGAGAACACCTTGCTGATGTCATCTATCAGCGCTATAGGCCAATAGTTGGCCGGGATATCTCTAGCCCCTTTTTTTATAAATAGGTATCACGATTGACTGGGTGCAAGAAAGTGGAATAATCCTGTAGGTCATAAAAATATGATCAAAACAAGGTTTGATTAATTGCACCCAAAGAAGGGGGGGCTGCTTTATAAAAAGTGGAACACCATCAGGGCCAGGGACCCCACATGGTTTTAATTTGCCAATGCTCCACAATAGATCTTCCAATGTCCACGGGCATAAACCCTGCTTAATGGGCCCATCTGAGGGGGTCACCCAATTCACAAAACCCACCAAGAAAATGACATTTTGACTAGATGAACTTCACCCATTCAGGCTCTGCGATAAGATAGTCCAGATGTATCAGTGCGCCACCCGCCCCTTGGTTGATTTAAGCACAGAAGACTTGATAATGTTTCTCTAAGACAAATTTAAATGCCGACCGATTATCTTTCAAATGAACCTCATGTTTGATTGCAATTATGAAGTTCTTGTTGCGTTGATAGATCTTTTTTTGGCAATTTCATAATCGCAAGGTATGAACCCCTTCATATTTAATTGTTTGATGCTCAGTCATTTGGCTTTCTTTGAGGAAGCAATTCATGAATCAAACTGACGAGTTGGTGCTAATAAATGTGAACCTTCCATCGAACCAGTCAGGTATCCAATACAGGTCTTTATGACCGAATATAGATCCACTGCAGTATCACAAGTCAAACCCCCATCCTCCACACCAGAATACAGGAGCTGAAAGAATTGTCTGGCCTGTTTTTGATTCCATCTTACTGCAAGACCACCTCTGTCAGAGGACAGCCACGCAGAACTCGTAATCGTAATCACTTAAGAGTACAGAGTGAGTAAGTGTATAGTCAAAGTAGATCATCAAGTGGTCCCCTATGAAGGTATCCTGGATGAGGAGGGGCCCAACTTTAGAGATTAGGTTCCGCGAAACAAAACAAAAATGATCGATCCAAGAGGATGCTGAACCCCTGTGCTTGCGAAGGGATACTTTCCCACTGGTGATGCAACCTCCACTCTGTTGAAATCCCAAATGACCAGGTAAGATTCCCAGGCAGCACCCGTAAAGGCACTAATCTGGGACGGTTGGGAAATAACACCCACTGAGTTCAATCTAGCCCCTTCTGCACAATTAGAGTTAAAATCACCACCTACAATCATTGCATGTTCATGAATCCTAGCTAACCAACCATCAAAAATATGAGACAAGGTTTATTGAAACTCCAGCATGTTTTGTCTTGCTGGGTTCCAATACACATTCAGCAGTAATAGTTGGCTCACAGCAACTATTCTCCACATTCACTACTGCCGGTACCCCTTCTGATGAATGAAACAAATTGGCATGCAGGCTCAAAGTACGGTCTATACAAATAGCCATCCTGCCACTGGGACGGCTGTTGACATTACAGGTAGCTGGTAAAGGGAAGGTGGTGAAACTAATATCAAAATGCATGGTTTTCATTGTTTCCTGCAGGAAAAAAAAAATGTACCCCATTAATTCCTTAATGTCAAGCAACTTTGTAACGTCATTGATCCCACATGCATTCCATGACATGATCCGGATTGTGTTAGAATTGATGGCGTGCTAGGGTCGATTCAGTCCCTGTCTTAACCCAGAGAAAGGCTTGAGTGCTGCCTCAATCCAAAACCAGTCCTGGCCTCCTTTTAAAACTTCTGCTAGTTGAACAATAGCCGATGAAGAAATAGTAGAATCAGATGCCTTACAATTGCCAGGGACCTCGGCTACCAGGTCTTGTTGAGTAGAATGCGATCCAAATATCTTAGCCTCCTCCACGAAATTCCACTCATGGAATGCAAAGCCCAAAGGACAAAAAGTTCAAAGGTTGCTCCTAGATCATATTCAAAATAATTGAGGAAGGGAATTGTGAGACCATTCTATTATTGGGATTGCCAAATTTTCTGCATATTGGGCAGCGATTGGTACCTGTTATTTTGGATATAAATGAAACAATGAAGGCTGCGTCCAAAAGACGCTCTCTGAGCCTGATGATTAGAGTAAAGAAAAGGTTTCGAGTCATTGGATTGCGCTCTTCCAAATAAATTGCGTGAAGATGGCGACCGGACCAATCGATTGGGGGACACAACGCTTATCACCGTTCATTCAAGACCTCATTTTTTGAACGCCATATCTATGTTGGGAATGTACCATTAATACCAAGCGGGCAGAACCATCTTATTTTCATGAGACATCTAATCTACACAAACTTCCTTGTTGCTACCTAATGGCAATCTTTTTATTTAACATCATATACAACAAGAAAACATTTCATTCGCCAACCTGGCCCTTGCTTTACCAAAGGATTTATCAACCTTTTTGCAAAACAGGACCAACAAACAATCTCTAAACTTTGACAATTAAGCCAGACTTCTTAAATCTCTTCAAGCCTGGACAACACTATCCACATTACGTCCTGAAGAAGCGCTCAGACCATAGAGCGGGGAAACACGTGTCGAGGTATCTTTCAAGGATTTTCATGGACATAGTCCTAGACAAGGACGGAACCGTATATAGAACTCGGTTAATTTCTGAAGATGTTTCATGAACTTATTGCTATTTGAGGACAGAATCACAACAAGAACACACAAACAATTAGTGGAGTTTAAACTTAATTGTGTGGTGCAACTTATAGAATTTGGGAAATTAAAATCTCTTCATTATCTATGTTTTTTCCATTTATGATCCAGTGATTATTAACTGACCATTCATTTTAATTCTTCTATTTCCAACCTCTGATTAAAGATGAAATCACCATTAAGTTTCACGCAATTTATTTGGAAGAGCACAATCCAATGACTCAAACCCTTTTCTTCATTCTATTATTGGGAATGATGGAGAGAGAAATAAAGTCGATATCCTCGTACTGAAGTGATCTAAGAGTCGGTATCTGCTTAAAGACCCTACAGTTTTGTTCTATTCAGTCGATTAACTCCCTCATTTTGGGTGCTGCATTCCCACCCCACAATTTCTTTTGATGTATAACATTCATTGGGTGCATCAATAGTATCCCTCAGTGAAAACACCTCACTGCCTTTGAGGTGGGATCAGTACTTGTTGAGGGACCAGGCTGGGATGCTGGAGAAATTACAATTACCCCTTCCTGGACACTACCTATAGAAGTAGATACTGCTGGGACACCCTCTGGATTGATGGTCGCCAAAAGGATGTCATTTTCATTTGTTGAACTTTCCTACGACTGAGTGCACTCATAGGAGGAGGCAGTGAATTAAGGGTAGACTGAGCAACAGTTTTAGAGTTGGACCCCTGAAGCACTTCGCCTTGAACCCCATTGTGGTTATTCATGGTATCCTTAAGTGTTCCTTTAAGTGCGCAAGGGCACATGGAACCTCACCGTATTAGAATTGGTAGAGATCCCAGAATCAACCTCATTCGGAATCAATGCAGATATAGCTGGGGGTTCACTCAAGCAATCATTCAACTTGTTCTATTCCACCTCACCAGCACCACCTATAGAATATTGCAAGTTCAAATCAATCACATCTATGGTGGGGAGTTGTTGTACATGATTCCGCAAAGAGTTTCGATGGTTGAGCTTGGCAACAGCTTTAGATTTCTTTACTTCTCCCATCGACTTCTTTTTGCATTTGTTATTAATAAGAGAGTAACTCACCACCACCTGCTCATTGACACAATTACTAGCTGGAGGGGTTTGGAGTTCAAAAAGAAGTGGTGAGGCACTCAATCTGGAAACGCATTCCAGCAGTGGCGTTGGAGAGTTAGGAGTTGGGAGGCCACGGACCATGCATCCTTATATCAACCCCTTCATTGGGTATTGCCTTGGTTGCTGGGGTTTGAAAACTGACTATAATGTCATTAGAAACCAACGGTATTCCTAGACCCATGTTAGAAGGAGCTTAAAGGCCAGAAATGCAACTCTCCAGAAAAGACAGTTTAGTCGAGTTGTTTGTCACAATGTCTTACATTATTACACAACCTCAGGAGGGATCCAAAACCAAATGGAGGGCGGAAATTGATGCCGAACCCAGGGCATCCACCCTTTTCAGATTGCATTCTTAGCTGAATCTTTTCAGGAGTAAAAATAAATCGTTGTTAAACATAATTTTGTGGTTTTCCAAAATCGTCACTCAGTCTTGTGACCTGGCGGGTAGAAGTGCCAGATAGATCTCCATTTGCTTTGCTAGAAGGAGCTGGACGTTCTTTATTTAGTCGTGACAGCTCCATCTCTTTGCATAGTCTAGGAAAAGAAGCATCTGGTATGACTGAGTTATCCAAGGATGCGGAGGTGTTCTTTTGATGGAATGAGTTACCCTCCTCTCCACTGATCAGGACCCCTCCCGGCTCCCACTCTTGCCGGATGACAGGGCGGAGTATCACAGTCACTCGTTTCCCCTAAACACCAGAGCATATGTCACGCCTCTATTCAGAGAAGCCCCTATTGTATCCGGCAGGGCAGTCTGATTCAAAGTAAGATCGGCTGTAAATTCCGTTACAGTATCAGTGGTCATAGGGGGAATCTGAATTGGATTATTAGCCATTTTGTTAAAAGGCTTCCATGGCAGGGTCTTCTGAAAGGCTCGGACCCTCAATATTAAATTGACCCTCCGCTCCAAATGTCACATTAGGACTGCGCACAACATCAGTGCCCCGGTTTTTACCGTGCTAGGCGGTCACCATAAATCCCAACAGCAAAGCACAATTATACTAAGCTATTGATGAATCAAAATAGAGTACACAGTGTGCGGGCTGCGACACTCCTTGTGGACCCACACAAACTAGTTTCAGAAATGCGAGAGTCTGACCTCGGTGTCAATTAGTGTGGCCAAATATTAGCGGGAGCCTGAAGCAGCCATTATTTGTAAGGCATAAATAAAATACATTTTATAGAATTGAGAAGATATGAAATGTTGGTAGCTTTACTCTTGGAACGGAGAGAAATGTTGGATGCTCCATTCTTGAAAAAGCCAGAGAATTTTGATATATTGGAAATGGGATTTCAAAAAGTGTCTACATTTATGCAGTTTATGCAACTGGATGGGCAATGGTTGGACTCGTGGGAAAAGTTGAGGTTATCATGGACGGAGGAGTTGGGCAGGGAACTCACATTGAAAGAATGGGATAAGATTTGGAGAGTGCCGACGACAGCCAAAGTGGATTTGCAATTACGCTACATACATCAAAGGATATTGGGCAGAATATATTGGACTCCAACACGTATGTGCAAATTGGGTTTAGTTGATAATGATTTGTGTTGGGGTTGTGGAAAAGAACAGGGTACTCTGTTACATATGTTGTGGCATTGTGAAAGGGTGGTAAGATTTTGGAGGGAGGTTATTGACAGGATTGATCAGGTCTGGGACGTTGTTTACCCACGCAATCCCTTAGCAGTTATATTCCTGTCGTATGGTGGTGGGCGTAATGTAAGTTGGGTGATATTGTGCGGGGTGCGTAAAGTTTTGTTGGTGGCGGTTAAACAAGTGTTGAAGGTCTGGAAGACACGGAAAAAGCCGACAGTGGAGGAGTGGATTTTGGATGTTAGAGCTTTATCAAGATTTGAAAAAACTATGTTTAGTAAACAAAACAAGGCAGAACTTTATGATGAAATGTGGGAGAGTTTTAATGACCTTTATGGATAATGCTAGGTTGAATTATAGAGTGGAGTGAAATGGTTTACTTTCAGGTACTTTACATATAGGGGGGGGGGAATTGTGTTGTTTATGTGGTTGTTTTGTGTAGTCTTGTTTGTCTGTTGTTATTTGTTTGATATATCTGGTTTGGTTTTAAGTTAATTTTACATTTTGATATGGTGGGATATGGGGTCATGGTATGAAATTCTGCTGTATTGCTTCCTGCTATTGTATATTTTGCAGTTCAATGACTTATGATGATGATACTGCTTGTTGAATATTGTTGAAAATGAGAAATAAAGAGTTTAAAAAAAAAAAAAATACATTTTCTTCCTACCACCAAGTCGTAGGTGGGTCTGGACCCTCTCACCCACAAAACACAGCAGCACACCACTGCGCTCCTGTGTTCCGAGATTAAGTAGGTAGGGTTCTTACTCTTCCTTGCTGTAACAGGCAATATGCAGAGTAGACAGACTGCTGGCTCTCCTTCACAAAAACGCACTGCATTTTGTTTGCATATTACTGAATGCAAAATAAATAGAAAATGAACAATGACCCCATCTCCAAACCCATCACCAGTTCCCCAAAAATGACATAGCCCTTGCCCTAACCCAAACACTTGCTGTAATACTAACGTTACCTTACCTTAATCACAACTCTAACACTTACCCTAATGTTTGCTTTACCCTAACCACTAGGTTTATCCTAACTGACATCCTATGCAATATCACCAGCCCTTTCCAACCTATGGCTCTTTAACACTTACCCAAACCCATACCCTAACACTTACCATGACACTTAATCTACCCCAACAATTAATCAAACCCCAACAAATTTACTAACCCTAACCCCCTATCCTAGCCCTAAACCAGGCAATCACAAGCCCACTTAACCCCAACAATTAGCCTAGCAGCACTGCATCAACTTTTTGCTTGACAACATTTTCACTGAAGAGGTATTTTCACCACTACTTTTCACAGACTACTTTTTTGTTCGCTACGTTTTTACTGAGCAATGCTGCTGTTCTCCAATCTCTGAGAAAGGACTAGAATTGGGCTGTAGAGCTGCGGTTTTGCAAATACCTCAAATTTGATATTACACCAAAATTACATCAATTAAGTGAAAAATAAGTCTACAAAGCTCACCCTTATTGGGAAGGTGAAAGACCAAGGACTATTATTATTTTCCTTAGACTACACCAGAAAGTCACTAGAGGTTTTCACGTGACTTCAACAAGGTCGCCCATCAGTTTCTTTTGGCTTCACCAACCTTGGACACTGAAATAGGGAAATAGTGGGAACGCATTGAATGTCAGGTTTATCTTTGCCATGTAATAACATGCATCAATGATATCTAATGCAGGCTATTTAATAAGTGTTAGATTTCTGTACTGAAATGTTAATACAAATACTTAAATGATTGCCAATTGCTTTGAGAAAGTATATCTGAAAAGAAAAGAATATATAAGAAACTGTATAAAGGTTTGGTGGATATGCATTAGAGGAGAAACTTCTGCCTTTTAATGTGGGCATACCATTACATCAAGGTGTAGAGAAGAGGTTTTCTCTGGCCGTCCCACGCATCAACAGCAGGGGTGCATGCTAGTAGTCAAATTTCACTCGCACGTGTGTGACTTGGCATTACAACATGGCCATGACAAACAAGGATGGGTCACTGAATCGAGGGCATGAGAAAGTGATGATCTATACAAAACATGGTTACAATACATTACTATGGAGGTGCAGAACTGGTGCGTCTTCGATTTAAGTAGAAATAGTGAAGGATTCCTTTAAGCTTCAAGATATCAGCCCCAACCCTGCAGCCTATTTTGGAACCTTTGCCTATGCACTAGCCCTTAAAAATTCTTGCTCTGTTAAAATGAAACGTCCAGCAAGCGAGGAGGTACATGTGAAGAATTTGCACAATTCGTGCCTTCTCGCCAGAGGGGAGCCACCACCTTTGAGTCTAGGGAGGCAAGCCCACTATGCAGGATCCTCCCTAGGTGTCTGGGCAAGTGGGAGCAACTCCCCTCTTTGTGACAAAGACTTCCATTCCTGCATGGAATTTCCCGTCCAAACCACCCGTTCTGCATACATGGATGTTGCAACTATAATTCACAAGGATCCTTCTTTGGCTATTGATTTCAGGCAATGGTGAATCTCGAGAGCCATGATCAATGAAGACAGAAATCCATTCAGTAACTAGAAGGACGCAAGTCTGTGGAAGGAGGAGACTGACACATGTGCCATGGTTTTGGGCAACACTTTTACTCTCAAATAAATCAAGAGCCAAACCTATCTTTCCCTAACTCTGAGAGGGGTTTCCCTGCCTCAACTAAATATTAAAGAAAAGGTCTGAACGTCCGAAAATAAGGATTCCACCATCCAGCATCAAAAATCAAACTTCTATCGCCAATAATTGAAAGAAAACTAAAATGGTTTGCGGTCCTCCGAGTCCAGAGGAACTACTAACTTCTTCAGGACAGGCACAGTTCCATATACCAGGGGTGGGCGAGTAATGTCTCCCTTCCCCTGGCAATGCCCTTTCAGTGGCTCAATGGGCAGTCCTGGTATACTGCCCTGCCAGGTACGGCCTTGGGTCCCAGACCCCTTTATGGTTTCTCTTGCTTGGGTCCCCAATCCAGTTAATATAATTTCTATTTCTCGGGTCCCCAACCCCTTCATGTACCAAAGCAGCCCCTGTACCTTATAGTTGGGCCCTTGTCTCTGGAGTCAGTCTCTGGCTTCTCAGAGTCTCCAGGCGACTTTTGTCCACCTCTTTCTAGGTTTACGCTGTATCCAGTGACTCAGCCGCACTTCCTCAGAGCCGGGCTCCGGATCTCTGCTTGTCAGCGTCACATGGCATTCTCCCCCACCTTGACTTCCTTCTCCACCTTGTCTCAGTCTACCGGTCCTCGACAGAGCAGGTAGGGATGTCAGGTCACCACCGTCCATGTCCCAGTCAGCAGCTTCTCTTCTAGCCTCGCCGTCTGCAGTATTTGTGACGTCATCCGTGGGGCCCCCAGGAAGGGCCTGACCTTTTTAAATCCCATCTCAGAAGAAATAGACCATTCAATAGGGTTGTTTTGAGAGATCTTCATGGCTCCAAGCCTCTTCCTCATCCCAGTATGTTGAGATGACAGCTCAGAGGAGTCAACTCTAGTCGTCCTCGTCACAGTAATCCAAGTACTATTAATCTGGCATAGGTACATGGGGGAACCGATAGGAGGCAGGTAATGAATAAGAGCAAGGTGGGTGATGGTTGATTATACCGCATTGGCCGATGATGTCCTCCCTGTATCCCAGAGTGGATCCTCCCACTGAGATCCTCCCACTGAGTACCACCCCTAGGGGGACTATCAGGTAGCAGCCTCACCTCCGTGGCCTCATGGAAAGGGTCTTCCTCTCGGGGAGAAGGCACAACATCATAGGATTCGTCACACCGCATATACGAAGACGAACCATGAATGGAGAAGGAACTCCTACTGTGGGAGTAGAGTAAAGGGTATGCGCAGGCAAGCCCCTGAAGAATAGACATCCTGAAGGGGGCAGAGCCACGTCGAGCCATGGAGCCTGCAGCGTCTGTCTAGCAAGAAACATGCTAGCTGGATGCTGGAAGGCGGGTACCTTTCAGGAGCAAGAGGCTCC
Organism: Ambystoma mexicanum; assembly: GCF_040938575.1. NCBI lineage: Eukaryota > Metazoa > Chordata > Amphibia > Caudata > Ambystomatidae > Ambystoma > Ambystoma mexicanum. The sequence continues at coordinate 54,502,662 of NC_090926.1, forward strand.
TGTCAAGGGGAAGGAGAGGACAGAGAGTCTTCTTGGGTGGCATCACCACTGAAGAGCACTGGTGGGCCTGGCTACCAGCAACGAACACCGAGACCCGGCAAAACAAAGGATCCCGAGCTCCTGCCACAAGAGGCATGGACGGAGAAATGGAAGCTATGACCGAGTGGAGGTGAGCGAGATGCCGGACTGCAGGTTTTCAAGAGCACCAAAACTGACAGGTATGAAACAATAAGAGAACATAAGCGCTGCACTGCCCCACTTATCCAGGGAGAAAGGGATACAAACAAATTTATGCAAGGCTGGAATAACCACCAAAGTCACAAGCATGCAATGGGCACACAGTCCCAATATCCTAGGAGATAAAAAGGGATATGAACATTGCGATGCAAGGCTGGGATAGCCTGCAAAAGGTTGAAAAGTTAAGCAAAATGTGACAGGCAGACAGCCTCACTACATGAGAATGGAAAAGATATAGGGGAGGGGGGGGAGTCATTACACATTTGCTGGTCTGGAAAAAAATGCCAGGTAAAGTGGAGACAATATTGTGAGCGGCACATTTACTGGACCGGCAAACTACAGATTTGCCAGTGGGTATTCCTGGATTTACCATCCAGCCAACAACTGGAGGCCCCCACCGGAAAAAAGCCAGCATTTCCAGCACAAGAATTACCAGTGCCGGAAATACTGGCAATCCCCTCCTTTGGGACCCCATGGAATGGGGATTTACTGCCCTTCCCGCCACCTGGAATATCCCAGTTTATCAGGTAGTGGAAATGGTAGATCAGTTTGGCGATATCCCACCAGAAGTACCGGCAAACTTGTAATTAGGGCCATAGACTCTGTATATCACAGCTGAATTAACCACCAAGAGTATCAAGGAAGCATAATGATAGATCCTACGGTAAAATGGAGTGAAGTGACGTTGAATGCTTGGTAAATAAGAACAGCAAAGTGTATGAATTCACAGGAAACTATAAGGATACATTTGGTCACAAGAAAAGAGACATTTTCCACAGATTTACAGGACTTTGGGAAGTCTCAACGCTACGAAGGTGGGAAATAAAAGTATATTTTTCAAGTCGTCCTTGAGGGACTGACATTTTTAAAAAACAGAAACTGTTTCCTTATTAAAAATGGGAGAGAGAACCCCATACCGACGATAGTCATTTTCCAAAAGGATTTGATACTAAAGTTGTGAAGACAAGCTACAAGAAACTGAGAAATAGTCATCTACAAGGGAGCAGGCAGAAGTCTATGGCTAGGCGATCATACAAGCCTCTCTTCTTTTTAGTTTTATTTTTCAAAAGTGTTAGGGCCAATTAGTTACTTGGGATTTGGACAAGAGATTTTTTTGGGACTGGGCGTGCACCCTTTGCTTTACTTTTTCTTTAAATGCGTTTATTCTTTTTACAATATATACATTTCACAAATACATATGGATTACAGATACGTCTCAGATTGCAGATTACAAACAATATCAACATGCCATAATATCCATACCATTCTTAAATACTTCCCATCATCTTGCACAGTGAGCCCGCAACCCTTATACATAGTCCAATGTAAAAATGAGTATGATGACATTCCATATATGGACAACATAGCACAGCACAAACACAAGACAGCGAAGAGAAAACAAATAAAAATAAATCTAACCATATATACTATTAAAAAGGACTCCATAGCGAAAGATACATTTCTGTACGATTTTTATTTTTCCAATGGCACCTTCTGATATTTGGACAGCATTTGCATTTCAACTATCCAATCCTCCACCACAGGCTTTTTCCTACTATTCCATACTCTTAGAATCAACTTGATAGCAACCATCAAAGCTTTATCAACCCATATATCAAATTCTCTTGTAACTAGACGTCTTCCTCTACGCATTAGTAGAATCATGCTCGCAGCCGGCATAGGGATAGCTATGCTCAGAGTGATATCTCTTCGGTCTAACACTTCCTTCTAAAAGTTTGGAACCCTTGGACAATCCCAGAGTAAATGCAAAAAACGATCCTCTGTTCGTTTCACAACTCAACGCATATCATTATCCAGTAATTTAAGCTTATGGATTCTCTCTGGGTCCAGTATAATCTCCCAATGATCTTTTGCCTTATGAGCCTCAAATTCATGTCCATTTTCGATTTGGATCCCACTCTAAGTAGATCCTCCCATTCCTTTTCAAATATCTGTAGATCAATATCATTCAACCATACATCTTTCAATCTTAACCACGAGTCTGCATATCCCATACTCATAAATTTCATATAAGTAGACACCCCATGTTCTACTCCATCAAACAAATTGCAAATCTATGGCCTCTACTCCACATCTCTGTCAATCATATTCATTGTCTGACTTATGAGAGTACTAAATCTGTATTGCGATTCAACTCTTCTATTTAAGTTATACTTGCTTCTTAATTCCTCAATATTCAGAATCCTATTCCCCTCCAAAACATATCTTACCTTAAGAATACCTTTTTCAATCCAGCTCTGCCAATGCAAACACTTGTTTTGCAACTATAGCGCTTGGTTATGCCATATGGAAGCTTCTTGACTAAACCCAAAATATTGATTATTTTCCTTAAAACATGCCACCAGAGCATTTCTAGTCACCACAATTGGCTGAAGCTTAATGTTTTTCCTTGAAACCGTTTCCATTGTACATATGGCATCCAAAGCGAAGGGTCTACAGACCTCCCTCTCCGTTTCCAACCAAATTGGGCCTCTTCCATCCACCTCACTAAAATAATGCAAGCCCCTCTTTATAAGAAATCCATTATAATATTTAAAGAGATCTGGATAGCTTAATCCTCCTTCCTGTACTTTACGCAACAAAATATATTTGGGGAAACTTTATCTTTTCCCAATTCCCCACTAGAACTTCTGAAAGACCCTATAATTTTCTTCAAATTCTTTTATGTGACTAATAAAGGAAGTGATTGAATAACATACAACACTTTTGGCAGTAACACCATCCTAATTGCATTTATTTTAGCTCAAAGTTTGGGTCAATCTTTCCCATTTTTTAATAGCCGTTGAAATTTTACTTATAACCATATCAACATTCAACTTCACAATTTCCTTTAAATCTCCAACAATAAGAACCCCCAGATATTTTTCTCCATCCGGGGACCATTTGCAATCTCACAATTCCAATACCCTCATATCGTATACAGCGGAGAGTGGAAAGATTTCTGTCTTAGACCAATTAATCCTATGACCCGACAACTTTCCTACCTCCTCCATCATTGCTTTCAGAGATAGGCCACATTCCAAAGGATTATAGTCATGTCATCCGCATAAGTTAATATCTTCAGCTCAGTATTTCCTATTCAAATCCCTTTTATTTCATTATTTTGCCTAATGTACACAGACAAGGGTTCCAGTGCTAAATCAAATAGGAACAGTGATAGTGGGCAGCCCTGCCTAGTGCCCTTCGATAAAGAAAACGCTCCAGATATTATTCCATTAACTTGCAACTTTTGCAGATATATCCAGATGTATGCAATTAATAGCCTGAATAAATTTAGGACCAAATCCTATTTCTCGCAATGAGTTTCCAAAAATGTCCAATTGACCCTATCGAAAGCTTTCTCAGCGTTAAAAAAGAAGCCAACAGGGCATCCGATTATTATTATGCGAGCTTAAAACATTCAAAATTGTCCTGATATTGTCATGCCCATATAACCCTGGAATAAAGCCTACTTGAGATCTATCAATCAAGTCGCCGATATAGCCATATCGTCTATTTGACCAGATCTTCGTGAATAATTTTAAGGCTACATTCAATAATGATATCGGCCTACAGTTCTCACACTTCCGACTATCTTTATCCAGCTTTGGAATCAGTGTTATTAATGCCTGCTTCATTGAATCACACAAAGTCCCTGACAGCAAGAAATCATTGAACACCTTGCACAAAAATTGATCTGCAAATAATTTATAAAAATTCTGAAATTAACCCATCTGGCCCTGGCGACTTCCCCCCCATTAAGGTGTTTTATTGCCTCAACTACTTCACATATTTCGATATCTGCCTCTACTTTGCCATTCCGTTCTGAAGACAATTTTGGGAAGCTTAATTTTATCAAAAAATGCCCTCAGATCTTCATTACTTGTAGAATTGTCTTCCCTATATAATCGTGAATAACATTCCTGAAAATAACCACATATCTCAGTGTTCTTAAGCAGTATTTTCCCTTCATCTATTATCAGTGATGCATCACACAATTCCTCTATTGTTCCATTTAACTTATTTGCCAAGATTCTCCCATTTTTCTCCCCAAACTCCTAGAATTTATGTTTACTATAAAACATTCCCTTCTCCGCCATTGTGTCCAAATTATTCATCATCTCCCCTTCTAATAGTCTCAACTCATTTTTATTCTTTTCTGTATTAGAATTAACACTCTGCAAACCCCTAAATTCTTCCTTTTTTATTTTTTTCTTCTAGTAGTAGCCAATCTACTTATCAGTTCTCCTCTTATCACTGTTTAAAACAATCCCAGAAATCTTGCTGTATTTAGATTATCTTTAAAATATGTATTAATAAATGTCTCTAATCCCATAGGGACTGTTGAATCTTTCAGTATTCCCGCTTGCAATCTCCATCTCTTCGTTTTACCTTTCAGATCCATGATTGTCATCTGCATGTCAATAAGTGAGTGATCAGAGATCGCCCTTTCCTTAATTTCTGGCCATGTCACATTACTGACCAATCAATTAGTCATAAGTATATAATCAATTCGCGAATAGGATTCATGCACTGGCAAATAAAGTGTATGATGCATCTACCTGGTGCATTTCCTGCCATATATCTACCAAACTATATTTTTGCGTGAACTCCTGAAATACACTACCAATTCCTTCACCACTATACAAGTTGACTTCCTATCTAGCTTACTATTAAGTATTTAAGTCGCCTCCTAAAATCATACTTTCCGCTTGCATTTCCTCTAACAGTCTACCCAATGTACCAAACAAATTGTATAGTTGCCGAACACGGGGCAAAAATTGTTCCTACAGTCATCCTTTCTCAATTGTGTATTACATCTGCTAATAATATGCAGCCCTCATCTGCACCATCTTTTCAAATGTTACTGCCAGCCCCCTTCTGAACAAAATACGCACACCCTTCGATTTTCAGTCATAACAATTAGATATTTCCTGCATATATCTAGAATTATAAACTTTTCAGATTGCTGAATTCCTGAAGAAACACTACATCCCCTTTACTTCTCCAGATTCTTACTAAAACCTTCCTCCTCTTAAATGCACAATTCACACCCTTCACATTCCATGAAATAAAATTAAATGCCATATTGTCCTACTGGTTTATATAATTTTGCTTAGTAGTAAAGAATTGGGCATGCTTCATTCTAAGCCCCACAAATATGTAGCCCACCTCGTAAAAACTAAATAAATCATAAAAAAAAAACAGGGGACAAACATAATAGTACTCCACAAAAAGACACACAATCAATCAGTCAACAGATTACTTAAGCAAGGTTCCAACAACATAATCCTACATCCATCAGAAACCTTATAAATTCCTTTATAAACACAGGTCCTACATTGTCTCCAACTATACGTACCAGTTGTCTATGCCCGATATTCTAAGCTTTTCATCAAGCGCTTTTCCCTTCACCCAATACAATTTTATTACAGTTTGCACCCAACCCATCCTCCCACAGAACTTTTTAACCTCTAAACTAACACCTACTACCTGAACAGAATATTTGCGTTCTATCCTATCTAAGTTTGTTAAATTACACCAAGAACCCACTAAGCAAACAACCTAACACTAAATATATTAATTAGGTCTATACATTTACCAATCTATCTTGAAAGTGAAAAAACAGCCAGATAGATTTCTAAGCAAGAGATTAAGAGCAACCAGATCCTCTTTATTCTACATGAAGTAGTCATTGGCCTTCCCTTTTCAAGTCATATGAAATCTCCAAGTACCAAATCCCGTACTTACTATACTCTCAGACAAACTCTTCTGCCCTCATCTAGATTATGCCAAAACACAACCCTCCCCAGCATCTATTATTAACCCAGCTATATTATTCGACCCCCCCATATCACTGTATGTAATATACATACATAACAATTTTACATCAATCCCCAATCATCAGTATTCTAGCACAATATAAATCCAAACATATCCCTAAACTCTGAAAACTAATAATCCAGGTCCGGCAACATTCAGTTTAATCTTGAGCCGCATCATGGCAACCGTTCACGTATCTTTGTCCTCCTCTTCATTTATCATTGCCACAAAACGTATTTCTTCCTTATACCAGCGCCATCCTCTGACAACTACAGTATATGTCAGAATGTGAATCATTAGCTCTCATCTTATGCCTTCCCTCTTTTTGCAATAAATCGAAACAGCTTTCGCTCCGTTTGAGCCATTTCACCTTATTCAAAAATGTCGTTCATCCACGTCAATAAACTCAGCATAAGGTCTTCACCACTACTTCCCATCCCATGAACAGATCTCATCAGTACAATTTCAAAAGTGCTTAGGCAACAGGCACAACCTTTGGAGCGAGATGTGTACAGCAACAGATTTCACTAATCGTACACAACCCCAGCATGTGGTTTTCCAATGGCTACTGGTTGCTTAGAAGAAAGAAGAAAGCACTTGTGCAGAAACTTGCATTTGTAGATCTAGGTCACATCAATCAGTGTGCAAACATATTACTCTGTCAGCCGTTTCCAGCGCGATCAGTATACATGTGTTTTCAAGAGAGACGAGCATCATAAGCCACTAACAAACATCACATTTTCCCCATAAAATAAGCAAATCTGCCATTGTGAATTAAGACAAAGACTTAGCACTGCAGCATGCAATCTAAGAAGTCAATATGGCACTGTATATATTTTGACTGCCCAACTCGGCTCTTGCTGCACATATTTCCATACCAGCAACATATTATGAGAGAGATGTTAAGAAGTGGAAGGAAATCCGAAAAGGATTCTAAATGCAGGCATATATGGCAGCATCACATATGATATTAAACGCTGCACTGCATTTCGTAAACAATGAAAAATTACAGCAAAATCCAAAGAGCCAACACTACCATCCGCCAAGGCACACAGCACTTGATCATTCAGTGTTATCGTTCAGTGCACACTACACTGTACATCCGCTTTGCACCTCCATCGTCGCATATTTCAATGAACTGAAGTAACTTGTGTAATTATTTGCAAAAGCACCCGTTGATCCACAAACGGCGCCTCCACACAACGTATACAATCTATTAACCGTTTGAGCAAGCTGAACACACCATAGATACAGTCACGGTGCCGTATAACAGCAGTCCCACAACTGCCAGTTATAAGACCTTGCTTAACTAGCTGGTCCGCTTCCGCCTAAATGTACCAGCTTTTCTGCCTGGTGATCCTTTTATATTTAGTAACAGTTAATCCGTCCACATAAGGGGATTCACCATCAGTATTCAAGTATCAGCATATTAACACTTCTACTTTATGAGGAGCTCAATAAGTGGTGAGCCATATATCCCGTGTCTTCGCTCACATATAAAATCATAACATTTTACCCTTCATCCCTCCTCCTCTTCAAATACCTCATAGGCAGTCACTGTATTCTCCCTCCACCGATAGTTTTCAGTTATATTTCAAATGTACCCCAGAGCATAACCGCATCCCTGCTGTCAGCACTCATAACGAATGCTGCCCGCATATCATTGTACTTGTGCATATGCATACCCGACACCTTCATGTTATCTTCGCTCGGCGTTATACTAGTTTTGACACTCTGCATGATAGGAGCTGCGCTGATGACTACTGTTCCTTCAATTTCCCAATCCGCTTCCGTCCATTTTCCTTGCTGAAGTTTCCCAAGCCGGCTCACTGTAACCCGAACTTCGGCCATTACGTCTTTGAGTGTTCCAGTGCGTGCTAACACAGAAACATCTCACTTATGTCGGCAGGTGCTTTTTTCTGCACAATGGGACCGTGGTACTTGAAAAACACCACCAGCTCCACGCAAAATTCTAAATATGTCAGACATTTTTTGGCAGCCATCTTTTCCCTAGATTTATATAAGGAGAGGTGCACAAAAGAATGATTAATACCTTAAAAAAAGAGCAAAAATAAAAAATAAAACTGGAGGAGTCCACCAGAATTTAAAAATTGAAATTAAACTGTCATATGTCTTTTCTTTACAGCTTTTGTAAGATATTGTTCTGATGATGTGCCTTGCATGGGGTCCAATTCAAGATCAGTCAAAAATCCGTCAGCTGATTTATGATCTGTAAAGGAGTGCAAACGTCCATCTTGAACTATCCTAAATATAGCAGGGTATATCATAATATTTAATGTTCTTATCACGTGTCTTCGTTTTAGCTTTGTCAAAAGCTTGTCTTTACTCCAAAATGTCTTTGCTTAAATCGACAAAAATCATGATCTTGTTGCCTCCCCATGCTATATCTCTTAATTCACAAGCTCTTTTAAGTATGAGTTCTTTAATGGGGAACCTCAAGAATTTAACAATAAAATGTCTTGGTCTCTCCCCTATGGACAGTTTAGGACCCAAAGACCTATGAGCCCTTTTAATATCCAAGGTTAATTTAGAGTCCAAATCCAATATTTTAGATAATACCTTCTGTAAGAAGTTAATTGCATTATCTTTTTCAGCATTTTCAGGAAAACCAGCTATCCTGAGGTTATTTCTTCGTGCAAAAATTCTCTTGCTCAGATATCTTCAAAGTCAGTTTCACATTTAGTATCTTCAATTCTCTTACTTGGTCAGTTAATCTCAGAGTCTTTTCATCCACCAAGCTCAAATGGGTTTCTGCTGAGTCAACCCTCTTGGTCACTTCCATAAATGTTTCTTCTGATTGAAAAAGCTTAGTTTTTAAATCCTCAATGTCAAGAGTTACTTTGGTTAGTAACAAATTATCGTCTCTGCCATCATCGTCCTTTTTTCCAATCCCTTGTCTTTTTGCTGGTTGGGTCCTCTCTGGAGTATCAGGCACAGACATATTGATTGAGAAGGGATCAGTATTCAGGGCACAGGAGCACAGCCCTTACGCTGCCATCCCTGGAGCTGACAGTTTTGTTAGGTAGGGAACTTCCCTCATAGCGATAGTGCAAGTCGTTTTTAATTTTCTTTTAAATTAGCAAAAAGTACCTGTTCTCCGAACGGGTTCTGTGGACAGACATGACAAAATTTTCATCAATTGTTGAAAATCAATTATCCTGTAGGTCGTGGTTCTGATTAGCTTGACATGCTTTGCACTGTACTCTGTAAACTGCACTGAGAATGGACGTGTGCGATTAAGAAACGTGTGCATGAGAGGTTTGAGTACTTGCACGTGACACCGCTTGCAATGGTTGTTTTGGTGTTGCACGCTAGCAATGCATGTACCACGCAACTGCACTGGCATGCTTAGATAGGAGTCCTTACTAGTCGTACTTCTGAATCTAATTGCAATGGTCCTCACAACATGGTTCTTGTTTTCGCAACCTTTCTTCCCTGCTATTTACTTGGAATTGGAATGTCATACGCGTTTTCCTTTGCATCATGTCATTATTTTGGTACATGATGTGTTTGCACGGTTGTATATTTTATAATAATTCCTTTTGTTTTTTCATATTTACCTTGAATGGATATTTGTAGACTCATGAACTAGTTCTTTTCCCCCATATGCCTCTGGATTCCCCTGGCATTCTTTATGTAATATCATATTGCTTGAATTTATTCAAATTTGTATATGCACATTGTTCTGTCAATCTTTGTGCGCAACACGCCTTTGTAATTACCATAGTTCTGTTACTTTGTGGATACTAGCCTTGAAAAAGACCTTCTGGTCGAAACACGCGTCAGCTACATTCACTGTTGAATATGGTTTATAAATTGACTTTGTAATTGTGCAGTGTGGTTGTGTCCATTTGTGCATCTTTATTTTAATAATTCGGTACATAGACATGCAGATGACGAATAGGCTAAAACTCAGCCCAACTGTCACGCGACTCGTTCCCGGCTGGCGTCTGTGGCCCCGAGTACGTCTTTGGACTTCCTGAGTCCTGTCACGTTCAGCAGCTACGTGCACTCGACGGTCTAGTCTTTCTCCGTTCGAGTACACGAAGCGCTACTTAACCATGCCTCTCTTTCAGTCCTACGCGTTGCAACCGCTCACGGTCAGCTGTGCTCCTTTGCTGCTGCGGTTTTGCTATACGCTGTTTGCGCCTCTGAGCATTCACTATCTTCTTTCCTCTTCCTTTTCCTACCTTCCCTTTTTCTTGGTTCCAGTCCTCTCTTGGTTTCTCTGATTTCGGTTTCGGGGCTCTCCCAGTTTGCCTCCTCCTGCGAACCGCTTCTGGCAGTTTGTGCATTCAGCTTCCTTCAGCTTTCTTCTGGAGTGTTTCTTTTGTCATCCTCTGGTACTACTATTTCCATTCTGGGTCTCCCGCTTCTTCCATCCTCCGAACGAATCCAGCAGCCATCATGAGACCTGCTGGATCCTTATCTTCAGTGGGTTTTTTTTTGCCAGTACTTGGCTTTTCTTCCCCTTTCTGTCCCCCCGGGGAGGGGGGTCACGGCTAGGGCGTTTTTACCGCTCTCACTTTGGCTTCCTCTTGCGGGAGACTCGAGCAGTAAAGGAGAAAAAGAAAAGGATTACCGAGCTCATCGATCTCTCAGCCCCGTGGAGGACGACTCAGATACTCCAGGTGAGGAGTTAGAGGAGGGAAGTGGGGATACCAAAATAACATCAGGGAAACCGGTTGACACCAACTCCAATGGAACTTAAGATCTGCGGTTCTAAAACATCTGATACACAAATGGGTTTCCGCCCATCAGTATGAACCAAAGAACAATTGTTGAACCTCTCATCGATAATTTGAAAAAAGTATGGAGGTTAAGGAAACTAATCTGCATCTTGAATTTGTGGACCTACCCACGGCATTTGATCCCGTGGATAGGTCCATGTTATGGGAGGTCCTAAGGTCATTGCACATAAACGATGAACTACTCAATATAACTATTCAACTGTATACTAACACAACAACATTTGTTCTATTCCACAGAGCTAGTAGACACACTGATAACTTTAAGTCAGTGTAAGAACGGGATGTGCAATAGCACCAATTTTATTCACCCTCTATTTAAATGGATTGGAAGAAGCACTTCTGCCTAATACAACAGATGTCCTGAGAGTTGGACACCGTCTATTAGCATCGTGGCGTACAAAGATGTCGTAATTCGTACGACACAAAGGGCATTGCAGAAATTATTGGATGGCTATGTTGCATTCATGACAGGCCGATAAAGGTGAATGTTGCCAAATGTAAAATAATTATCAAAAAACCTAAAAAAAAAAAACGAGAACTTCTCCAAAGTCCAATAACTACTTGAAGTGCAAACTTTTATCCATTTGTGAATTTCATTTAACAATAATCAATCATGGTCAGTGCATGTTCATAGTTTGGAAGTGAGAATGGCACAATCTAATGCAGCAATCAAACGCTTATGACCAGTTTTAGGGGAAAAACACCACAGTTCCAGCCCTGAAAATATATACAGCGAAAACTTGTGGCCAACCACATTATAGTGCAAGCGTCTGGTCTATACAAATACATAAAAAGGCATCAGTAAAATTGAGCGGGATTTTTACAAGCCAATTCTAGGTGTATAGAAATGTACGGCTAATGAACTTTGAGTTCAATACCACACCAAGTTGTGATTTTAGAAGCAGCACCTGCTTTCTTTTGGGCGTCAATCTGGACTAATAAACAAGCCAAACTGACCCAACTACTGTTACAGGATCTTATTAATTTCAGTAGTACAAGAGAAACGAGATGGCTGAAATGTGTTTGTAAAGCAGACCGGGAGGCAAACAGATGTCAAACAAGAAATAGTAAAGCTGACAAAAAGGTACTTCAAAAACAGTACGTCTAGTTTGCACATTTAATTTTTTAGTTTACTATACAAAAAGGTCCAGGCAGAGGCTTATTGTCCCGTTCTGAGGAATGTAAAACTAATAAATGATTAGTTGCTAAACCCATAGGAAGAGCACTTTTTGGGCGGCTTATAACTTTGCTCCCCGTGGACGAATCCAAAAAAGCTTTGCAAAAAAAGTATATGACCCGCTCTGAATGTATTTGCAAAGTTTGGTGAGATTTCTTCCAGAGGGGGCAAAGTTATAAGGGGGGGTCCCAAATTCTTTTTTTTCCATAGACATAATGGAGAAAAAAAAAAAAAAAAAAACACAAACAAAAAACAAACTTTGCTCACGGCTACAGCCCAAACCGACCAAAATGTAAGCTCCACGGACAGGACACCGATTGGTTAAATCGGCCTGCGTCATGTCCGCGGACACGCAACTTGTTTGCCGATTGGCTGGGATGAATCGTGAGGTGCGTAAGATTTTTGGAAATGCCCATCATCTTGGATTCGCAGACAGCGGCAAGTGTACGTGGACATCGCAGTAAAAACATTAAAAAGCACAACATTGCACTGGTCAGACTTACCAAATAATCTCTGGGGAGGTGAGGGGTGATGAGGATGAGATGGGATATGGCTGCAAGATGGAAAAAAAGGGTGTTTTTCGCTGCGAAAGTCCGCGAACAGTTTGGATGTTCACAAACAGTCCTGAGAAGTTCAGGGACACTTGGCGCTACTAAATAAAAATGCATGAAATTTCGCAATTATATTCCTGACCTGATCCCGAATTAGTTTGCAACGTTTGGTGGGATTCTGTCAAGAGCGGGCAAAATTAGAGGGAGGGGTCCCAAAATAATGTAAAGGCTTATAAATGAGGTGCCATTTGTCAAATCTACACAAAGGTTTTCAAAAAGATAATAGATCTAGCTATAAATGTTTTCGTAAAGGCCTGAATGGATTTTGTCAAGTGGGGGCTAGGTTATACGACGATTGTATGTGCATACATTTGACACTTTAGAAAAAAATAAAACATGGGTGGATTTCCAGCAAACTTTTGCAAGGAGCATTGGCAAGAACCTGAAAGCATGGTTTTGCAAATGTGCCTGTGTTTTATTTTTTGACAAGTGTCATAATGTAGGTACAAAAAAAAAAAGAAGAAAAAAAAAAATAGTATATCTTTGGTGACTGAGGTGTAGCCTGTGGCCACGGGCAGTGGCCAGATTGTCCAGGTAATGGAATAAGGTCATGATCCGGATAATCTGGCTACTGGCCATGACCATGAGGGACAACACATGGGGTTAAAGTGGCCATGTCCACCTGGGACTGGCTTTGTGGTGAAATTATTCGAAATTGGGATAGATTTGAAAGGGAAGAAAAATGTGCTTGTGGTAATAATGTTATAGGGTTCTCTTTTCGCCTTCTACAGACTTCCATGGAAAGGAAAGAGGCCCTGTATGGAACCCCGCCTTCCCTTTCCATGGTGGCCATCTTGGAGACAGGCTTCCATGGAAAGCGAGGAGGGGTCCTGTATGGAACCCCGCCTTCCCCTTCCATAGTGGCCATGGTGGGAAAGGATTTTCCTCCCTACACCGGGATGCCGCAGTCGTCCCGGTGTAGGAAGAAAATAATCCTTTTTTCCAGCACCCCGGGTTCCCACTGTGGGAACCTACGGTGCTAATGGCCTTCATCCCCCATTACAGGGGCTGGAATGGAGAGGATAATGGTCCAGACTTCGCTTGGGCTGATAACTTGGGCTGCCGGGCCGATATCCACCATTCCATTTCCTGGAACGGAGGATGAACACCACAATATTCCCATTAGCGGAACACAAAATGCAAATGGAAATGTTGGAAAATCTTACTGATTCCATGTACTTTACTGAGAAATATACCGTCCGCGAAGCACAGATCTTATCGTGAAGTGCGGACGGGTTCTCGGACACTTCATCGTGCTGCGCGCCAGCGTATGTCATCTGGCACTGTCCAGAAGGTCCTCAATGAAGTCAGATGTTCGTAGACGTCCAGGGATACAAAACTAGTTGAAATTGTTGCAAAAAGTGTATAGAAGTGTTGAAAATGATTCTAGAAGGTGGGAAATGGCAGAGTTTTAAGGTGGCACTTTGTAAATTGGACACAAATATTGCTATATTGGGTATGATATTAGTAAGTTGTAGGAAAATAGCACGCACTGGTAAGAACCCATGAAATTAAATGAAAAAACGTTTAAAAAAAACAAGAGGCGGTATGGTTAAGTTTCACTAATAAAAACCTATGAAATTCAATGAAAAACCTTTGTAAAAGGGATGTTATGGTTACAAGTAAAACCAAAAACCCCCTGAAATTCGCCAGTTATGGCAAGCTAAGCAACCATAACTCGCGCCACCACCGTGCACTGCTAAGTCTAACACCCAGGACATCAAAGATGACATCAGAGGTTTCTGATGCCAGAGTGTGAATAATAATACTACAACATCCTTGACAGCAGTCCTATTTTAACCAACAAAACCCTACCCATCAAGGAGAGCAGCAGTTTTTTTTTTCCCAAAACCTCCAAAGTAGGGACCATCAGGACCCAACTGTATTATGTACGTAGGTAGGTTTATCATGCATATCAGTGACTCTCAATCCCAAGGTATTTAAATAGAGGGACCGGCCAGCAGGTGTGACCGGCCAGCAGGTGTTCCCACCCAAACTGCCCACTCCTGTGTCTTCAAGGATGCTAAGGGAAGAGGGCGCTAGAGAGCCAACCAAGATGGCGGCCCCCCTGTGAGCTCCCAGGAGGCTCCTTTAACAATCCTGATAAATCACAGCATTCCCGAGGTGGATTCAACCCAGCATGCAGGCAGTAAGCTACTCATAGCTCACATTAACACAGCACCCGAACACTGAGAGGAGAGCGTCCTCAGGAACCACGGGACGTAGAGACGACACGGAAGGCTGAGTCACTGCAGGCCACATCCCCGCAGCTCGAGTGGACGCCCAGATACCCGGGGCCTCATCCCTGCAGCCCAGAGTCCTGAAGCAAGCAGCAACAGCAACCCGGCGACGGCCGCAGGTCCACCAAGCCAGCGGGGCTGGAAGTTGCTGGGAGCGTGATCGGCACCTGGCAGAGATGGAGGACGAAGATCGGACGCACCATCAACGCATAAGGGGGGAAACAAATAGCTGATCAGCCCGCGGCACAGAGGCTACTTCAGGGCTGCATCAACGAGGTGAGCGCAGCACCTGCGGGGCGCGGGAGGAGGGCTGCTAACAACCTACAGTGAGTGAGCCAGTCCAGGCGGGCTCCCCCGCGGCGTCCCCGCCACCCCCTCTGGTCGGCCTCACCTCGCCCCCACACATACCCAGCGGCAGCCAGAGAACATCGGGCCGGAGGGTCCGGGGACTCAAAGCACACGGCCCCCCAGCCCCCCACACGACCGGGAGGGTGAGGGGCAGGCGCCACCGCTCGTGGCCCAGCTCCCCCACCAAGAAGCTCCCGAAAAAGGAGAAAAAAAAACAAAGGAACCACATAAAAGTTGGCTGGCCTGCACAAATACTCCCTCCCCAGAAAGCAACAAGCCACAGAGGCTGTGAGCCCAATAACTGCGACACCACATAGCACCAGGCAATCCAGCAAAGACTGAGCCCCCACAGTGCGCCCACGGCACACAGCGGGGCGACCCGTGGCAACCAACAGACCCACAAGGGGAAAGTAGCTCAGTAGCAACACGGGAAAGACAGGGGCTCTATCTGGGCGACAACAGCGCACCACACGGACCAACCTCAAGCAACGCAGACCACGACCCCCGCGCTTTGAGTAACAGACAACACCCTGACCCTGAGGGCACAGCTGGATATCACCGTTCCTCACCGAGCAGCAGTCAGGATGCACCGACCGCACGAACGATCGTGGAAACCATATTATCATTGACTCCGTCGCGTCGCAGAACTAACACCAGATGGCTCGCCTACTCTGAACACCTCTGCAACTAAGCACACCGGCCTGAGCATGCCAAATCCAGCACAGCGCGGCCTCCGGTTCCTACCCAACCTCACAATCCTCCCCAGCAAATCAACAATATGGGTAAATCCGATAAGTCACAATGGAAGCTCAACTTCGAAGCCGGACCGGCCTCTAAAACCCAAGGCCAAGAAGTTGCCCAGATTCACTGCAAAATCAGGCGAGCCTCGAAGAGGAGCAACCCCAACAAATGGACATCCAGGAAATCTTAATGACCTAAAAACAGGGAAAGGCAATCTTGACAGCAAGATTGACACACTGTCGAAGGTAGACTTACTCAAACACCGCCTTGATAAACACAGCGATAGACTTGATAACGTCGAACAAAGGGTCTCAGACCTAGACGATGGTGCAGCATCCCTCACGTCAAGAGTTTCAACACTGGAAGGCCAAATGAAAGCAGTTATTGACAAGAACGAGGACTTGGAGAGACAATCCAGACGAAATAACACAAGGGTGGTCGGAATCAGAGAACAACAGATGCAAACCAAGATGAAGGACCAAATTAAAAACATGTGCAGAGACCTCTTCGGGGCCACAGCTCTATCACAACTATTCGTGGTTGAGAAGGCACACAGGATCCCATCAACCAGACCTATTCCCGGGGCACCCCTGCGCCTGATCATAGCCAAGCTGCTGAATTATGAAGATCGAGACACGATCCTAAGGTTGGCTAGAGATAAAAGGAAACCTTCATTAAGACGGAGACACCATACAGATATATCCAGACTTTTCCCTAACTGTCTAAGCCCAGCGGAGATCCTTCGCATCGGTTAAACGGCGACTGCGCGACAACCAAATAATATAGTTGATGTTCTTCCCCGCGAAACTACAAATCCAATATGAAGGGAAAGTCCAATTCTTCAACTCTCCAGAAGACGCCAATCTATTCTTGACAGACATGGATGCAAAGCCCACAATAACGCCCCAGGGACCTCCCAGAGAGACCAAGCAGGTAGAAACCCACCGTGAACCGCAAAGAGCCAAACCCGCCAGAAACATTGCTTAACAACATCTAAAACCGGGATAACACACGCAATATTAAAAAGGAGTCTCCAACATTGGGAGGATGCTAGCGCCCCACGCGCAGCAACATTGACTTTACTTTGGGGGGATTCCGAACGGACGAGTTGGGGGTTGTCCGTGTAAGGAACTATTTGTTTGAATTGTTATGGGTATGCACCATCCGACTCACCCCCTGCATCGCTTCATCCCCTGGTCCTCGGATATCAAGCCACCCCCACATAACAGCGAAAGGAAAGACAACCATGCTCTCCCTGAGATCGCCAAAATTACCACAGGGCACCAAGCGGCTCCACACCACAAATGAGCCATGTACGCGAGCACCACCTGGCCAATTCAAAGTAGCAACGTGGAATATTAGAGGGGGTAATCTTCCGTCCAAAACAAGGAAGATCCTGCAATACCTCAAGCGTCACAATATAGACGTAGCTATGATACAAGAAACACATTTTATTCCACACAAAGAACACCTTTGGGCTCGAAACTGGGGATGTCATCAATACCTCTCCTATTCATCGTATGCCAGGGGAGTGGCCACCATCATAAACCCCACAGCCTGCTTTCGTCTAATAAAAACAGAAAAGGACACAGAGGTTAAGGCACTCCTGGTACAGGGAGTATTGGCCGGGAAGGAAATCATATTTGTAAACTCCTATCCCCCCAATGTTGATGTAGCAAACAACTTTGACTGGGTACTCTCCCATTTTACGCAAAGCAGCACAGCAACCATCATCTGGGGAGGTGACCTAAAGACACACCTAGACCCTCGAAAAGACAAATCACAAACATCAACAACTCAGCCACCCAAAGCCAGCCTCCAAGTGCAAGAGATATGCAGAGCGTACAACCTAGTCGATATCTGGAGACACAGGAATTGGGAGAACCAGGAATACACCTTTCAGTCGGGCGCCCATAACACCAGCTTGCACATATACTACCTCCTTGTCTCCGCACAAAGCACGTTCCAGTGGGGAAAAGTGCCAAATCCTCCCAAGAACCTTCTCCGATCACGCCCCAGTAACGCTCGAATGCACTCTCCCTAACTCCAAACCAAGAGCGACTCACTGGAGATTTAAGCCCAGAGCACTAACGGACCAGGTGTTCGCAACTGAACTTCAGGATGAGATTGTTTCCTTTCTGAAACTCAACCAAGATACAGTCTCTTCAGCAGGCACGTTATAGGAAACACAAAAAAGTGTTACAGAAGGGGGGTGTGCATCGCAAAAGAAAATGGAATACTAAAACTAATAAGACGAGAACTGGCCACAAGCGAAGATCGCCTGAAGGCTCTGGAACTGCAGTACAGCATTACAAACCAAACTGACATCCAAGCGGAACTCAGGGAAGAACTACTAAACTTTAGGACCATAGCAGAACGCAAGCTGAAATTCCTAAATCCTGGACACCAAATACGCCAATACGGAGAGGGACAAAAACCAAGCGCCCTCCTTGCCTGCCCGATTGTCGCCGATAGGAAACCAACCCTGGTTGAAAGAATACTCTCCACACAAGGCAGACTGGTCCACACTGAGGAGGAAATAGTAGAAGTGTTCCACGCCTTCTACCAAGAACTTTACTGGCTAGAGAGAACACTGCAAACCTCTAAATGACCCCTTCACACTAGAAGAGATCCTGCTAGCAATAAAGGGCTTCCCTAACACCAAAGCCCCCGGCACAGATGGTTTGATAGGGGAATTCTATAAAACTGTTGCTCCCATCGTGGCACTCCTCCTTCTGAAAGTCTATGAGGAAGCTACAGAAACCAGGATCCTCCCCCAAACCCTTAGGGAAGCTAATGTAATCCTCCTACATAAAAAAAGACAAACCTCCCGAAGAGTGCGGATCATAGAGACCCATCTCCTTAATTAATCTGGATAAGAAGATCCTAGCTAAAATCTTGTCCAATAGATTGCGCCCACTGATGCCGGCACTAGTGCTCGCTGACCAGGCAGGCTTTGTGCCAGGCCGCAACATGACATTTGGCATCACAAGACTGTTCGGGGCCATGGCGGCACTTGATCACACACACCAGGCAGTGGCAGTCCTTTTGGACGCCGAGAAGGCCTTCGACTCCGTCGAATGGCCCTTCATGTTTGCTGTACTTCGGCAACTCGGACTAGCGAACCGATTTGTTAAATTTGTGTCTCTATTATATAATAAACCCCAATTGGCCATTATTCTTGGTACAACAAAATCCGCAAATACACATATCCAACACAGGACCAGGCAGGGTTGCCCACTATCGGCGTTAATCTTTGCATTGGTGATGGAACCCCTGGCATCAGGCCTACGTGCTCGACATCTTCAAAGAGGTCTTTCCATAGGGCCCCACAAACTGATTGTTTCTCTCTATGCCGACGACGTGGTATTATTCATTCAAAATCCCAACGAGAATCTGAACCCAAAAATGCATGAAATAGTGAAATTCGGCCTGAATATTAATCATTCCAAATCCATTGTATTCCCCTTAACCTCCAACACCAGAAAATTCACAGACGACTACAACTTTAAATGGGAGAGCTCACAAGTACGGTACCTCTGGATCCTAGTATCCCTAAGATACCACAAGATTTTCCAAGATAACTACATAGCCAAAATAAAAACGCTGCAGGAGAAGGTAAACGGGTGGAAGTCGCTGCCACTAACGTTATGGGGGAGAGCATAATTGGTTAAGATGGTAATCCTTCCCAAACTTCTTTATCTGTTATCCAATATACCAATTATATTACTACTGCGCTACCTAGGGAAAATAAAAAGTCTTAGATTGGAACTAGTTTGGACCGGCAAACCTGCAAGGGTGGCTTACTCGACACTGATATTACCGGTATCCAAAGGCGGGCTTGTGCTCCCAAACTTGGAATGGTACTATTGGACCGCTCAGGCGCAATTCCTGGGCTACTGGTTCGCCACCAACTTTATTAGACCGCATTTGCAAATAGAAAGAGCCCTGGCATCTCCAAACTTACTAAGGGCAGTCATCATCAGCCAACAAACATTGCCCTACACCACACTGAACGTGGTGCTGTCCACATACGCAATCTGGAAAAGAATAGCCCACAGATACAGGGTGCAAACCGGATACTACCCCCTGCTACCTGTTAGATTCATCCCTGGGATCCCCCTTACTGCAGAAAAATGTTTCCACCAGCGATCCGACTAAACACGCATCCACACACTAGGCGACCCATTTGTAGAAGGGACATTCATAACACCACAACAGGCCAAGGAGAGAGGCAACACCACCTCTCTAGACACGTTTATATACTTCAGGTTACGTTATACCATACAAGACTTCCTCCCTTCATTCCCACAAGAGCCACCAACGTGGCAGCTGCTTCAAGGCGTGATACAAACGCAAGGGGAGAGAAGACTGGTCAATTTATAAATCACTCCTAACCAACACGGTTCTGGAAAACACACAAACAAAAGATGGGAAAAAGCTCTACAGACACCCATCCCAGAAGAAGAATGGGAGTACACACTGCGACAGACTCAAAAAGTAGCCTTGAACTCACGCTTTAAATTAATCCACAAAGACAATCTCAGGGAAAAAGGGGCAGTTACCTTAGCCCAACAGCGTTTCGTTGCCAGTAAGGCTCGGATTACAGCACAGTATGCATATCGTTCAGTTGAAGCGGGAACTACTATCATTTCAACCGCTGGACGAACTGAAGCAGCACCACCTGGTGGCCAAGTGAAATAAATTGCAAAAAAGCAACAAATTGACGGGCACAGTCCCAATCAAAACCTGGTTTGCAAGAAAAGCCATATTTTGGGACCACTGCTCACTGTTGTATGGTGATTGACAGGTACAGGCCAAGGAAACCTGTGGGTATTTATATATAATTACACACATCCATGAAGAAATAAAGGATCAGCAGTTATAAAAAAGGAGGCGACTCTCCGATTGTGTATAACGTCCCAATCCTTCAAGGTGAATGCAAGGCATACTCAGACACCCATAAAGGAAATAAGTCACGGCACTCCACCGATTAAAAAATAAATGGATGTAAATGTATTCTAGATACATGGATCACAAAACCATGGAAAAAATGAGACTCAATGAGCAAAAACTGCCACGCGTTGCACCCCAACCCAGGCTTCGTCAGGCTAGCATAACATTTGTCATTCATACGCATTCTTTTTAAAACATTGTGTCAACACAAAACATTGTGTCCACACGGTGCATGTTACAATTTTAAAAAAAGAAACGACTGATACAGAACACTGGTTCTATCTCCCAACATGGGTGCCGTTTTAACCTAGAACACATACTTAGTAAGATTCTAATTTTAACCAGTTACATATCACCATGTAGTGCAAAGTCCACATTATGCACTGTGGTTACACTTCTTATACAATTAACTTTACACTTTTAATGTGCAACTTCTTTGCTAGAAATTTTCAAATCTAGGCTCTGGCTCAAAATACGAGGCAAGCCCCAAAAAGCCCAATGATGGTCAGTGAGAACAAACACACGGCAGCAGCAGCGTTCTAACATAACCCTTCTACTAGACATGTGTCAATGATTCAAAACCTCAAACAAGATGCAGGATGTATACACAAGTGTGTACAGATGCATCGCACTCATTGGGTTTACATATTCTCATGTGAAATTGGCTCCTTTTACTGAATAAAGTGCTAGTGCCATTAGGTCTAATATTGCACATGTCTCAAAGTGCTAGTGCATCAGTGGAACATTGCAAATGTGCAAAAAGCAATATTAGCAAGTGATGTGTTGGCAGTTTAGTCTCAATAGGGTGCTTGTGTATCATTGAACCAAATGTGCAAAGAGCAATAATAGCAAGTAATTGGCAATAAAAATCTCCATAAAATGCTACTGGATTATTTGAGCCAATTGTGTAATGGCAATGAAGACATTAATCGCTTGCACAACGTGCCCAGAATACTAATAAGCAGATCACATCAACATGAAGCGCTGTGGGGCAGCACATCCAGTATACAACAGTTCATGGACATTGTCACAGAGAGTTCCATATAGGCAATTTCCAATATTGGACTAACCCATTCTCAATAAAGTGCTAGTGCATCACTGAAACTGACATTGAAAAGGTAAAAAGAAAAATCAATCATAAAAGACATCATAAAAAGACATGTAGTTGATTATCCACATTAGGACCATGAGGCTGCAATGTGTAAAAGGGAATGGTCAATTTAGATTCGAGTTGACGTAGTTTTAACTCACCGTTTCTTTTTCAAATATGCTCATGTACAGGTGACAAAATCAAAAATCTCAAGTTTTTTGGATCTCCATTGTGTTTCTCATAGAAGTGCTTGGCTAGAGGATATGCTTCCTCATTATTCTTAATAGCACGATAGTGTTGGAGTATACTAAATTTAAGACGGCAAATATAAGCCAGATTACAAGGACATCAGATAAAAACAAATGTTGTCAAAATGGTTATTTCATGATCTATTTTCCATTTGACTCTTTGATTGTATCGGAATTCCGAAGTACATATGAGCAGTATGCATAATTTACATTTTCCACAACTACACTTTCTGTGATGTTATGTAAGCCAACTAGTCACATTTGTCAATGGAGACCTTTCCATGCTGGAAGCCAAAACATTCTTGATATTCGCAGCCTTAGAAAAAGTAACCAAAGGATGAGATCCAATCACTTTGGTGATGTCTCGATCCGATTGCAATACTGCCCAATGTTTCTGCATTATCTTCTTCACATTCGCAACCTGTGTGCTATATTTGGTCATGAATCCGATACACTCGCAATGATCTTTTTTTCTTGTTTTGGCTCCCTTAAGTAGGTCAGCCCGATACATATCTGCACCCTGTCAAAAGCTGGAGTATTGGTCTGCTTAGAGTAACCCGTTGTTAAAACGGTTGCTCATTATACCTGCTTCTTGCACAACATCCGTCTCCCTTGACCAATTCTGTTTTGCTCTGATCAATTCACCAAAGGGTATACTCTTGATAAGAGATTGGGGGTGAAAACTCCTAGCAGGTGATTGATATTAACACTGGTGGATTTCCTAAAGTGTCTGCTCTCCAAGTTCCCATCAACCACTTCAAGACAAACATCCAAGAATTCAAGTTTTTGTGAATCAATATTCATGATTAGTTCAAGATTCAGATCATTCTTATTGAAGATAGAAACAAATTCAGACATTTGGCAGGCGTTACTCCCCAAATCAAGAACAGGTGGTCTATAAATCTGAACCATACCATAACATCATCAAGATATTTCTACTGTTCTGATGACCAGGCTATTACATTCTTCCAACCACCCTGGTTACAGATTACCACAGGTGGGGGCCACACATGAGTCCATGGTGGTACCTCCTTTTTGCCTATATAATTTGTCTTCAAATAGGAACATATTATTCAGACAAAAAGAAAGGTCAATCGCAAGTTCGTTTTGTTGTTTAAAACTCACCAATCTTTGTTTAAGGAAAAATTCACACGTTTGTAGGTCTGCTTTGTGATTGATGCTGGTATAAAGTGAAACCACATCCAGAGACACAAGACTGTAGTGAGATTCCCAGTGAAACCCTTCAAGTTTCCTCAATAGATCAGAGGTGTCTCTTAAGTAAGAATTGAGATCCAATACAAAACGGATACAATAACTGGTCAAGATATTTGGAGGCTGATTGTAACAGGGAGCCCATGGAGGAAACAATGGGACATCCTGGTGGACCTGTAAGACTTTTGTGAACTTTGGGGAGTAGATATATTATGGCCGTCACCGGATGATGACATTTTAGAGAAATATTCTCATCATCTAGGAGACCCCGTTGATGCCATATATCGAGTTTGCAGTTGTATACTTCTTGGGCCTGAACTAACATCTCAGGCGTGATCACCCAACTGCCTCTGAGCTTCTTGCAGGTACAGGATCTTTGCCAGACATCAATCCCTCCCCCTTTATCAGCTGATCTAATGACTATATTTTTGTCAATTGCAAGCTTTTGATGGCCAGAACCTGCAACTGACTCAGAATGGGATTGTCCAGGCAGTTCCTTCAAATGATTTAAAACGAATTCCTCAAAAATATCAATAGCACTGGGTACCAATAGTGGACAAAATTTAGATTTGACTCAAATCCACACTGGTAGTCAGGTCTGTAGGGATGTCAAAATGTGAGGATATCTCCAACCCAGTCAAGTTGTCCCCCAAATCAATATCTTGATACACAAGAGATGACACCTCATTTACACTCAAAGGAGTAATGTCCCCATTGCTTGTACTCACACCTGGGACATTAATGGTAACTTTAGTGTTGTAACATGTAGTCAGTTTCATTTTGCGTATAAATTTAAACATATCTATATGTGCGTCAATGTAATTAAACATACTCACCAGAAGGGACAGCCTAGACCCAATACAGATTCTTTCTCTAGTAAGAATCATGTATGAGATATTATAAATCATTATGTTCTCTTGCTCAGCCGCAAGAGAATCTGTGGCAAATCCATTTTAAGGTCACAATGTCCAGCCTCAGCGAAGAGAGAAGAGCACAAGTGAGCCAGAAAAGGAGCCACCCACGAATGTGTCAGATTATTCAGAAGGCTCTAGGGGCAAGTACGGGGGGACCCCACCAACTGGCCATTATGGAAGATTGGATAAAATTCTCACATGGTATGAAGGAGCTCAGAGGGGCAAGTGGACATGGGACAGAGAAAGGGCAAAGAAAGAGAGCCTGTAATGTTAAACATACCAAGACCCCCTACAATCCCTCAGGCACGCCACAGAAAAAAGTGAAAAAAAACAGTGAGGTCCAAGAGGAGAGTGAATAAGTGGCATGACACATGCTCAGAGCTCAGAAAAAGATGACTAGTGGCAAGAGCACTACTCAGATGAGGTGCAAGCGACAGCATCATCTGATGAAGAGGGAATGTCTAAGAAAAAGTAAACAACTGAACTAGGAGAGAGGAAAATGCCGGTAGAATTTTGACACGGATACACTAATACACACGCATTCTGCAGAGTGGAAGTCACTGGCGAAGATAGCCTCATATCTAAAGAAATGGCTGAGAACGCCTTGAACAAAGAGGCCAGGAACAAACTTAAGGCAGAATGCCCAAAATCATATCTTTCAGAGGGTATAGCAGAAATACAGGAAATAGATTGAAAAAGAGATTAAAAAGATGCTGACATTTCTGAGCAAGTATGCAAAGGACATAAAGGGGTTAGACGGCTCCTGGCGGTCATGCCAGGACAAGACGCTAGACATGGTGGGACCCCTCACCAAAATTTTGAAAATGGCAGCGGAGGCCAAAGAGAAAAACAAGGCCGTAGACCCTACGATACTAACAGGATGGGCGCAGAGGGCAGCCTCCGTTCTAGGAAATGTGAACAGTGCGCTCTTGACAGAGAGGTGCAAATCAGTCCTCGTTAAAATAGACCCAAAACTCACTGAGCTGGTCACATCGGAAGCAGCGAAAGGAAAGCTCTTTGGTGACTCCTTTATAAAGGAACTTACAAAATTTGCAAACTCATACGTTGCCATTGACAAAGCGCAAGCATCCCTAAAAAGGGTGTTTGGATAGAAAATACTTGGACGGGGTGGCAGAGGGAGGGGTGGCTCAGCCAGCCGGTATACACACCACAGGTCCTTCAACGACTGAAGTCACTGGAGACAAAATGACCAAAAAACCCAACCCTTTCTTCCCATCAGGGGAAGAGGGAGTGGAAGAGGCAACCAGAATGCCAACAGCAGCCTAACTCAGATGAGAACAGTGATTCAGAGATCCTGTGTGATAGAGAGGTTCGCCCACAGTAGGCAGGCGCAATGCATAGAACACTGGTGTGACTTATCAGACACCTGAGCGAGACGATTGGCTAGTTAGGATAGATCTCAGGTATGCATCCCGACTCTTCCGATTGCTGAAAATGTCGGGAGATTCAGATGGAGGGGGCAGATATGGGAATTCATAGGTCTGCCCTTGCGGCTAGCGTCAGCACCATGGTGTTTCACAAAACTGATTAAACCAGTTGTGAAGTATCTAAGGGAACAGGGAATATGTATGATCATCTAGTTAGATGACATTTGCATAATGTGTCAAAACAGAGAGGCAGTCAAGCGGCAGGTGGACACCACTCTGAAGCCGCTAGGATGTCTGGGTTTCCTGGTAAACTGGGAAAAGTCAATACCGAGACCAGAACAGTCCATGGAGTTTCTGGGATTCTTGGTAAACATCCCTCGGGTACACTGAGTCCACTGCTTCACAAGGAAAACAGCATCAAACAAAAGAGATCAAGAACGCTCTAGCAAGAGGAGCGATATCGATTCAAGGGATAGCCAGACTAGTGGTAGGATTGATACAGGCGATTTTCCCAGGTCCACTCCATTACAAATAATAGACCTGATAATAGAGTCCGATGCCAGCAGATGGGGCTGGGGAACCCGGTGCGGAAATCGGACGACTGGAGGGAGATGGTCGGGGAAAGAATTAGATCTACATATCAACTGCCTGGAGCTTCTGACAGGCTTGTTGGACACAGGAAACGGCTCAATGTTGCATTCTCCTCAAGATGGACAATGTGTCTGAAGTGAGGTACATAAACAGGTTAGGCGACACGAGACCCAAAATGCTAGCGGATCTAGCAAAGGAGTTCTGGGACTTATGTCTCCAGAGAAGGATATCGGTGATGGCAGAATACCTGCCCGGCAGTCTGAACGAGGTAGCGGACTGGAAACTCCAGGTTCCTAAGAGATGCCAGTGATTGGAAGCTGGACGAAACAGTGTTCCAGAGACCATAGGCGAGGTGCAGCCCATTTCATTGATGTTGAACAACTGGAGACCAGACCCAGCGACAGAGGCAGAGGCAACAGATTCATTTTTGCAAATATGGGGCCCAAGTTCGGAATACGCCTTCCCGCCATTCTTAATTATAGCGAGAACTGTGGCACAGGTGAGGAGACAATGGGTATCGATATTATTGGCGACACCGGCATGGAGGGACCAGGCATGATAGGATATGGCATTTATAACGCACCTATAAACAAGTGTTTCAAGGCGAGACGAGGTGAGGCAAGGGGGTGGAACAGCGGGAAGACAGACAACAATCCTACTAGGCCAAGTGACATTAAGATTGCGCAAGTGCAGAGGAGGTGGGGGAAGGGTGAAGTGCAGTACATAGGATAACAGTAAGTAAATAAAGACAATAAATAGAACTGGGGCCAGCTGGAGGCCAGAGCAAGCATAAGTGCAGACATCGGGTGTCAAGTGCTAGTAGGAGCTGTAGGGATACAGAAACAGTCCCTGGGTGCAAGAGAAGCCAGAGGGGCAGTGCAGGTGTGCAATTGGCGGGGATGGAACCTGGGCCCAAGATCAGAGGGTATCCAGGTAACCAGTACAAGTTCAGTATCAGCCAGGAGATCAGCAGGGGAGAGGAGGAGACAAAGCAGAAGAAAAGAGAAAGGTCTCACGGTGCTTCTGGAACCGGAGATGGTATTCCTCAAGTTTCAGAGAGGCAGGGAGGCTGTTCCAAAGGGAGGCCCCAGGCGAACAAAGATCTACCACCAACTCTCTGCTTGGAGAAGCGACTAACCCTGAGGGAGTTGGAGGCGGATGAGCGAAGAGCTTGAGAAGGAAGATATTTAGGAAGAGACAGTTGAAGGTATTGAGGTCCCAGGCCCCAGAAGGCCTTGTGGACAATGCAGAGGGTTTTGAACTTAATCCTCCACCGGGAGCCAGTGCAGAGATTTCAGTCCTGGAGAGATACACTCCCTGGGCTTGAGGCCAAGGATAAGTCTTGCAGTCCTGTTTTGGATAAGTTGCAGATGGCGGAGAGTAGAGGCAGGAAGATTTAGAAAGAGGCTGTTGCAGTAGTCCAGCCTAGAGAGAGAACCAGAGCTCTGGAGACAGTGAGCTACTGGGGGAAGGAGAGGGAAGGAATAATACCTTTGAGAAGGTGCCGCTGGTAGTGTGACTTCTTAGAGAAGTCAGAGATGTGAGGAGAGAAGGAGAGTGTGGAGTCGAAGATGACCGCAAGGTTTTTAGCCTCACAGGTGGGAGTAGGAAGAGGGCCAAGAGAGGCCAGCCAGAGAGTAACAGGAAAGGAGGGAGCAGTGTGCCGATGAGGAGAATCTCAGTGTTACTGGCATTAAGGCAGAGATCAGTGGCGACACACCACTCCTGGATGGCGGACAGACAGTCAGAGATGAGAGAAGGAGAAGAGGTGGCAGAAGGGAGCCTGAAAATGAGTTGAGTGTCATCTGCACAGCACTGAAAGTTGGGGCAGAAAGCGGTGGTCAAGAAGTGCCAGGTATTGGTTGAAGAGCCAGGGAGAGAGGTTAGACCCCTGGGGAACACCACAGGTAGAGATAGAGGAGAGGAAGGACCCAAGTTGGACCTGGGAGGGTTGATCGGAGATGAAGGAGGTCAGCCAAGCCAAGGCCTGATCGGCGATACCCAGGTTATCACGGAGACGGTTGAGCAGGAAGGCATGGTTGACCATGTCAAAGGCAGAAGAGAGATCAAGTAAGATGTGGACACATGGGGTGTTGGAATCGAGGTTGGAGAGCAGGTCTTCACAGATGTTCAGGAGAGCAGTTTCCGTGCTTCTGGCAACTCTGAAGCAGACAACCGACAGATTCAGAGTGAAGATTAAGCTGGGAGATGGCCAGCTTTTCCAAGAGTTTGCCCAGGAAAGGAGTGATGGAAATTGGACGATAGTTAGCCGGGCAGGAAGGGTCGGCCGAGGGTTTAAGAAAAGGGTGCACAAGGGAGTGCTTCAGGGGGAGGGGAAGACTCCAGTGGCGAAGGAGTGGTTGTGGAAATCAGCCAGAGCAGGAGCCAGGGTGTCAATGTGGTGCTTGATGGTTTTAGAGGAATAGGGGTGAACCTGTTTTGATGAGACTTTCATAGATCGGACTTGTCTAGAAACCTTGTCTGAGGAGAACAGGGGAAAGGCAGAGACGGAGGGAAGAGAGGTGGCTGAAGAAGGGCCCGAGGAAGGGCAGGGAGTGGAGGGAGGAGGGGGGGGGCAGAGGAAGAGAGAGAGGTCAGGATGTCCTGAGTTTTAGAGATGAAATGAGTAGCCAGGGGTGTGCACAGGGCCTGGGAAGGGACGGGAGAGGTAGAGACTGCAGCAGGATTGGCCAGCTCCTTGCAGATTATATAGAGATCGGCCAAGTTGTTAGATGTCGCAGAGATGGTGGTTTGGATGAGGGTTCTCTTCTTGGTGCGGACGGAGAGCCAGTATTTCCTTTGGGGCAGGCGGCAGGCCAGTTTGTCAGAGGATGTACCGTAAGCACGCCATTTCCTCTCAGCCACCCTGCACTTGCGTTTAAGCGTGACGAGGTCTGAGTCGTACCAAGAGTTGCACTTGGCTTTAGCTTCAAGCGGATCCTCATGACAGGGGCAAGAACATCGAGTGTATCAGATATAGCAGAGTGGAGCATGGAAAGGGTGTAAGTCGGCCAGGGGGGTTGGGGGGGGAGGAGAGAGAGAATGTGGCGGCAAAAGCCTCAACTGACACACGCTTCATGGGTCGGATAACCAAGAAGGTAGGTGGCAGTGCTGGAGTTAGCTTGGCCTGAGAGGTAGAGAGGGTGAGCTAAGAGGAAAGAAGAAAGTGATCACTCCAGGAGAGAGGAGTGGTGAGAGGGATCGAAAGGGGAAGGTCTGAAGTGTTCAGAACATCCAGAGTGTGCCCTGCAGAGAAAGTCGGGTCAGTGGGGAGAATGGAGAGTGAGAGAGAGTCCCAGAGGTCACGAAAGAGTCCAGTGGAAGGACAGGAAGCATCCAGGTGGATGTTGAAGTATCCAAGAAGGAGGAGTTGAGTGATCAAGAGCAGGAGGGAAGAGGAGAGAACCGCCCTTTCAGAGAGGAAGGAGGAGATCTGACCAGGTGGCCTATAGACAGTAGCCATGGTGAGGAAATGGCCAAGAGAGAGAGAGCCTACGGACGAGGCATTTGAAAGAGGGGTAGGCCTGCATAGGAATGACAGAGGCAGGAATCCACTCAGGGAAGATCAGGGCTACACCCCCTCTGGTATGGTAGGATTTGTGCGCGGAGAGGATCTTGTAGCCATAAGGGAGGAGTGTCAAAGCACGTGAGAGCTGGCCATGAACCATGTCTCTGAGACCGAGGACATCGAGGTCAAATTCTTCCAGGTGTATGCAGATGTCAGAGGAGTGTTTGACAGCTGAGCGAGAGTTTAGAGTGGCAATATGGAGAAGGTTGCCATCCTTGAAAGACTTCCAGGGAGGGGTACAAATCAGAGGTAAGCCCTGCAGAGGTCTAGAAGATGCCTGAGGGGGCGACAGAAGAGGAGGAAGGAGGAGAGGGCAAGGTAGCCAAAGAAGAGAAAGCAGGGGAAGGTGAGGAGAGAGGGGGACAGCAGGGTAAGAAAGGAAATTGATGAGGCGCAGGAAGCATCTATCAAAGAGGAGAAGGTTGGCTTGAGAGCCTTGGACCAAGACGGTACCATTCAAGTAAAAACTTTAAATGATGACCTTGGAGGAGTGGAAGGAGGACAGGAGGGCCTCCCACTGAGTGCCACCATTAATTGTAGAGGAAGAGAGGGGAGAGAGAACAGAGACCATATTTAGAGTCCATAGGTCTGGCAAGGGAATGACAAAGAGGATGTCAGTGAAAAAGTTTGCCTGGAGGAGGCACTGGTATAGGTGTCAGCGATAGACCAGGAAGTCTCTTTTAAACTTCCTCCTACCAGATTTAGTGAGGAGAGCAGGATAGTCGATAGAGAAGCAGTTAGAAAAGATAGGAGAGACAAAGAGCACCATAGAGTAGGTAGGGAGCGGAGAGAGGAGGAAGGGGGTGGGAAGGGGTAGGGGTGAACACTAGGGAAGGAGAGCAGGGCAGACGAGACAAGTTGACAACTGGACAAGACGACAGGGTTTAGATAGTGATAGAAAGGTTCGCTATATGAGTGCTATGCTAGGAGGCAAACTACAGAACGTCACTGCTTTCACAATACAATTCAAAATACTTTCACAATGGTATTTTAAAACAGGAGAAAAACACACCTAAGTTTGAGAGTCTGCTATATGGACAGGTTTGCAGGGTAGAGTGAGGTTCTGTAGCTATCCGGGGGTCACTCCTACCTTACTAAGTCACTGCTGGTTGACCGCTGGCACTGGCTTCCAGTGCGGACACCTGCAGGCACTAGCTGGAGCCGCCTCTGCTGAAGCCGCCCTTTGCGTAGGGGCTGCTGGGAAGAGGGCTGCCAAGGGAGGGTCAATAATGACCAGCAAGGCCGCCAATCAGGGGAGGAGGGTGGGCAGAGAGGCGGGAGGGAAGGCAACGAGGGACTGGATGCAGAGGAGGGAGAGGGAGACCAATGGCGCTTGTAGCGTGAAAAACAAGCCAAATTAAAAAGTTTTGCAAATTAGACAATTGAAGCCCAGGAGGGGCTTTGCCAGCACTGACCTCAACTGCAGTCATCACGAGGACATGAAGCGAGTTTGGGACTCGGAGCCCAGTAGCACCAAACACACGGCAACAAGGCCACCAATCAGGGGAGGAGGGCGGGCAGGGAGGTAACGAGGGAAATAACAAAGTTCCTATATTCAGTAGGAACTCCCTTCCCCTGCACACCTCTTAGTATTGGAAATGAATATTCCAAACAGTTTTTAACGACTCAAATATTTTTCAATCCTCAGTTTGTCTCGGAATATACCTCTTAATGTGTAAAGAAGTGATGACAATCAGATAAGCAACCTTCACTAAGGTATTAAGTTCCGAATGTTTTAATGTAGTTAGGATTCAAAAAATCAGGAATCTAAAATTTGAGAGTTCAATTCACTTCACAAACTCACTTAAAAAAAAAGGGAAAATTAATAATTATGAGCTCTACGCGTTTCGAGAGGAAATCTCTCTTCTTCAGGAGCCATTAAAAGTTTTATAACAATATTTCAAGCATTCAACAAAAATATTCACAATCAAATTATACAATCTGACACTTCTAAATGATATTTGTTCTTCAATCTTTTGTACAAACACTGAAGTTTTTCAGCTTAATTTTCTTGTTTATCTTCAGAGAATTATTATTCAATTGTGGGGTAGTGGAAGCGTCATCTTCGCGCACAATTTCTGTAAACAATACGGATATTTGCTATTAATGATTTTGTGAAACAAAGAAAATTCTAGTATTAAATGGAAAAAATTCTATCGAAATACCTGGTATTGCTGCATCTAATTAGGGGTCTCAATTGTCCCAATGTATAGTGGTATTACCCTGTGGAGATAAGTACATCTACTTAATTTCCAATAGCAGTTAACGTGTATTCTTACTGGTTTAATCTTAGAATGCAGGTTGGATCTTTAGAATCCACTCACCTAGTTCCTAGGGACGCTATGTATAGTTCAGCCCACGTGCTGTTGCTGTCAGCGTGTATACTTATTTTCATCAGGCGGTCCAAATTCTATAGTTAATTCCCCTCAAGTATGCGATTCTCTAAAAGGAATATGAAATCTATCAGGATTAAGTTTAGAGTTATTTACACTAGGTAAATTCTACCATACTATTAGGACATACCTCTAATTCTTCACTTGTTAATCGTCAGCGTTTCCCTCTTAATCGTCAGCCTTATTCTCCAAATTGAAGTCTGCGAGAACCGATGCATTCCCGCGTGATTGGTTAAATAGTCATGTGATGTGAGTCACATGCCTGTCCGGAACGCTGGGAGTCGTAGTCTCTCCAAATTAGATTAGTTAAAAACGTATGATGTAAAGATATAATTGAGACTAAAGGGATGTTAATGTGAATTTAGTAGGTCTTATCCATCATTGATGGTAACAAACGGTAATAAGTGAGCTCACGCTCAATTTCAAAATCGCTCGTAATTTGGAAGGTCCCAATATTTACTACAATGCTTTCTTTAACATACTTGTCAGTCCGTAAGTGCGCATTTCACTACAATTTTTAAGCACAAATGTATTCATTATTAATGTAATTCCATATTAGTGCGTCTGATATTTCGTGCAATAAGGTGTTCTGGGAATCGTAGTGCATTAATGAGAAGATCTTCATTCCATTATCCCACAGTCAAAAAAACTTTCAATTTCGAATAATTACAAAATTCATTCAACGTTAGCAATTTTGCACGATTACATATCAAGAACGTTTTGCATGACTTTTGATACCAGAGTCATTTTTTTTCTCCCCGGCACCCTTGAAGTCTCATAAGTGGTGAGAGCTTTCACAGCTCTAAACCTAACCAATTAAGACAATTTTTTCTTGTGCAATTAAGATAGGGTGTGCAGTTTCTCTATCATTTTCTGAGGGAGGCAACGAGGGACTGGATGCAGGGGAGGGAGGGAGGCAGAGGGAGACCAACGGCGCTCTTATCGTGGAAAACAAGCCAAATGAAAAAGCCCAGACCTGCTGGAGATGACATACGACAACTCGATTGCACTACTGATGATCCAAACAATCATTCGGGACCCGACCGGGGGCAACCATCCTCTAGTGGAATCAGGCAACCTTAACCTCATTGCATGGGCAACCTCAGGGGAGCCTGGGCTAGGTCGGGACTATCGAGCAAGGCTGAACACATCATTGAGGACTCCTGGGCCCCGGGGACCAGAAAGGCATACAGGTCTGCATGGGCGAAACAGCATAGCTGGTGTATGGAAAGGAACGCTCATCCAGCTAGAACAGATGTTGTGCATGTAGCACATTTTTTTGTGAAACATTGTGTCGCACAGCAGGGCATACAGGCACATCAATACTGCCAGATCAGCAATTTTATCGGTGCACATACAGCTGGAAGGTCAAGCAGTGGGGGAACACCCACCGATATGCAGACTACTAAAGGGTGTCAGACTGATTAAACCTCCAAAGGTAAAATACAACCAGTTATTGGGTGTAGATAGAGCATTAAAGTTGATCACAATATGGCCGGATAACAATGAGCTATCCAGCAAGGAGTTATCGGCTAAGGTGGCAATGCTATTTTGTTTACTGTCATGCAAACGAGTATCTGACGTAAGAGCATTAGAAGTCGATAGGAAAACATACACCACATGGGTGACATTTTATATATCTAGGAGAACTAAGACAAATCTGAGAACAATATATTATGCAGCATTCACAGGGTAACCAAAGTTATGCCCAGCACAGTGTTTACAAACATATATAAGCGGGACAAAAGACCTATGGCCCGCATGGGTATCTCAGTTGCTCATTACTCTGAAGAGAGCCTTTGGGGCAGTGGCGTCGTCCACTCTGGCAAGATGGATGAGATGGGCGACTAGTCAGGCATGCATTGACATTTCGTGCTATGGCGCTCACTCAGCGAGAGGAGTCATGGCGGCCAAGGCATTTAGTGTGCGTGCCCGACTGGAGGATATATTGAAGGCAGCAGATTGGACGAATTGAGTCCACATTGAAGACTTTTTACTTCAAACCAGTCAAAAACGCAACAAAGTTGATGGTAAGCAAGCTTTATACAAGCATAATCCGAGCCTCGGGGTCTTGACATAGAATTCAGATTTTCACACAGAGACGAAGGATTATCCCACCCTTTAAATCTTGAAAATATCCAATATGATGTCATTATTTATGATGCAATTTCTGTCATGCAACACGATTACCCACCACAGAAGAGCAGAGATCTAAAATGTTTCTTTATTTTCAAGTTCCATGGGCGATGACAAACAGACGGGAACATGATCGTCAGGGCGACGTTCGATAAAGGTTAAGGATTTACCGATTGGGACGCAAATTGGATGACCAGCGAAAGAAAGAGGAGAAGGATTTAAGATGGTGGACATATTTATGGATGTGATTATAGACTATTGGTGCAATAATGTCACGTGTTTCTTTAGGGACCAATAACAAGAGAACTACTAAAGACTCGGTTTTTCATAGAACATGTAATTTCTCGCTTTATTGTTCAAATGTTTACTGTTAAGCTGCTTGAGTTAGTAAAGCATAAGAGAAGCATAATCCTTCGCCTCCGTGTCTTTAATAGAATGACTTTCTTTAATGAATGTGTTGAAAATCTGAATTCATTACCCACCTGCTACTAGCAGCTAGAATCACAATCGGCAGAACCTGGAATACCACAGAGGGTCCGCTCATTCCTATGTTGTGGACAAAGACTTGGGATATCTTAGTGGCCTGAAAGGTCACAGCAGCAAAAGAAGGGGTGTTGCATCAGTTCACAGAGGTCTGGTTTCCCATACTTGAGTATGACCTCGACTATGCAGCACAAACGTATAAGCCGCGCCTGGTGGCACATTTCTTAAAGGGATTGCTGAAAGGTAGATGGAATGTGTGGGACTGAGAAACGGTGGGACAGCACTGGGGTAATGGGAGAGTATTGGTAAAAGGTGGACTTACTCTGAATACACTTGTTTGCAGTCGAATTTAAATGAAGTTGTTAAATAAAAAAGCTAGCTAAAATCTTAAATGGGAGCCTGGCATGGCTAACAAACCATGAAACTCGGTGTTTTTACAAGAATGGCTTTTGCAAGTAACCGCAGCACAGGCAGCATTTTATCCCACTCAGAATATGCAAGTACACAAGCCACATCCCCCATCTCAGTATTGCGTGCCAACGTGTTTTCCATGCTACTAAACCAAATGCTCCCAAACGGTCTACCAAAGATCTATGCTCAATGCTGCCAGAGTAAGTTTTCCTTCCGATGTGGATCTCAATTTGAATTTCCATAGTTATTTGGGACACTGGGGGCAGTTTTCCGTGTGACTTTGTTAAGCACACCGTTGGAAAGATGATCCCTCGCTGCAGTAATACAGTAATTCGATATTTTCAAACCAAGGATAGATAGTCGACTTATTAAGCACATGTCTCTGACATCTGGGTGCAATCTGCTGTCACAGAGTTGAATTCTCGCAGATTGCTAAAGGGAGTACCATAAAATTGGCTATCAAAAACACTTAATATAGTGACAGGCTAGACAAAACCGTGAAACGATCGTTGTTAAAATTGTAACAAATAAGAGAATGCACTGAACGGGCATTGTAAGGAAAACCAAAAAATTAACACATGATTGAAGTGCAATTCAGGTTGCTGTGTGGGACCAGAGTGGGAGGTCAGTGCAGACCAATTAATTTGATGCATTTTCCATTATTGGCAAAACACGTTCAATGAAAAATGCCCATGAAAACAAAAATGCCCCTGAACATTAATAATAGCTTTTTTGCATTTGTTGACATATCTTACCCAACTAGACTGTGTAGGCACTTTATGTAGATCTTTTCTTACATCACCATTTCACTAAATACAAACGCATATATGCATACAGTAACTCAAATCAATTTGGCCTATTGAATTATTTGCATGTACCCCACCGCCCAGCTTTGTACGTGCCCCCTAATACTCATTCTTATAGGCATTACTGAAACCTTAGTGTGGTGAAACCTAGTGTAAACAAACAATCATTGGCAATGCCAACAGTTTCAGCTTTTGTGTAGATACAGAAAATGCACTTGCCGCAATGGTATTATTAGCTGGGCACGGAAAATAGCAGCTGCAAAATGGTGTGACTGCCTCTACAATAGCAATGCCTGGCAAATGTCTAATGCTTATAGACAAGAAAAAACTAGGCTTTGCCAAAGCTTGCTATTAACAGGACTTCATTGAAGGATACGCATAGGGCGTATAGAGTGGCTGAAGACAGTCCTGGTTAAGACATTTTATTACATCAGATGCGTGTTTACAGCTCCAATAAATCATTAACTCTCAGAAGACTGCTTTGAAAAAACACCGGCAAGTACTTCAAGCAAGGTTAGATGGTTGGCTTGATAACGCTAGCTCAAAGAGATCCCAGGAGAACGAACTTTAGGAGGGGCAGTACGTCGGTGGGAATGGCCATGATGGGGTAAATAACTAAACACCTACAAGCTTTGTGTCCCTCCTCATATGCCATGTCTCCCCAACTGTACAATCTATTGCAGTAGTTCAAGCTTATAGGTGGCGCCACCTAACAGCCAAAACAAAATGGAACTGCTGCCAATCCACTGGGAGAAATGATATGGTGGCAGGTGGATCCTTCCCAGGCAGAACCCCTTAAGAAGTGAGTCACCGAGCAGTGTGGATGGATTCAAGAGGATGTTCTGTCCGATGCAACTCTGGTGTCACTGTGTTTGTGGTGAACAGATTTTACTGTTTTGGTTCTTGAAGAGAGTTGGGGGAATAAAGGGAGATTTGGTACAGTAAACAAGTCTTGGCAGGGTAAACCTCCGCATCTGCCCCGCCCCTTCATTTTTTTCACTGTCAAACGTGTCACGTGATGCGGAAGTAAACTCTATGTAGACCCCTTCTAGTTTGTCAAGTGGCCCCCACCTTAGTTTTTCCTTGTACTCACCTATTCTTTGCCCCACCGGAGAGGCATATGGGTTCCCGAGCAGAAAGTCCATGGTGTCTTCGACAGCAGGCTGAAGCTCCAGACCGGCACGGGTCAGGTCATATGACCGCCAAGCGAGACAGAGCCTTACCCCTTCCCAACGTGACCGGGTGGCAGTAAAACAGAGAAAAGACTGCGGAAAACCACAAATGAGGAATTTAAAGGGAGACATACATTTGCGTCCAAAGATCGCCATCTTACTCGATCTTTTTTTCGCGCCTGTTAATGAGGATAGTATCTTTTTCTTTTTTTAAAAAGTCGTCCCCAGTAGGACAAAGACAAGATTTTCATGAATTATATATTTTTCAATGCTAAACATGCGCGGCAGAGTTGCGTCACTCTGCCGGGCAGGCACCACACTCCAACGTATATGCCAACCCTCCCGATTTAAGCAGGAGAATCACGATTTTTTAATGAAAAATATTGCAAAATATTCCTATTTTTCACGTTCTCCCACCAAAAATAATTCTAGCCCCAATGCATGCCTATGGGAAAATTAATTTCTCCTGAATTCTCTTATGAAATCTCCCTCCTAGTTGCTCCAGAATGTTGGCATATATGCCCTACATGCCAACATTCAGACGCACCTGGGAGGGAGCTTCCCACAGGGAAATCGGGAGTCGTTCATTTCCCCAAAGGAATGCATTGGGGCTACAGTTATTTTAGGTGGGAGGCTGTGAAAAATAGCAATATTTTTCACAGAAAAATCGGGAGTCTCCCGCCCAAATTGGGAGAGTTAGCATGTACCCAATATATAACTATGGCATAGCTCCCAACTCGCACGCTTTTGGCCGGTGTCACCCGCTCTGTAAACAGCTGACTCACCCACCAAGCATCCTGCACGTCCATTTGTTTCAAGGGGCCTCTCACCCGCCAAAAACAAAATCGGGTGATTTCACCCGCCTTTGCATCACAAATGGTTGAGAGCTATGCTAAAGCAAGGACCTATGAGGATGCTAAAGCAAGGACCTAGGAGGACAGAAGAAAGGCCGTCCAAAGAATAAAGTAGAAAGTTCCACACAAAGGAAATGGAAACAGAGAAAAAGTAGGAGAAGTGAACAAGGGAAGCGATCGTCCAGTAAGGAAACCACACTTTCAATAGAAAAAGAAATAAACTACAGTAGTCTAAGAGAAGGCTGAGAAAGAACTAGTAGAAAACAGACAACACCGTACAAGACGGCGAGAGCAAGAGCATTCAACACAAAAACAAACAGACCGTGATGGTAAAAGATGACCACAGCCCTCGAACTAGCGAGGCAACGGTACCAAAGGAAGGAGCAGAAAGCACTGTATGCGACGGCGAAGAGCAGGAGAAGGTAAAACAAGAACAGAAACAAACAGACCGTACCGGTTCAAAGAGGACTACAGCCCTCAAGCTAGCGAGCCGCCGGATACGGTACCGAAGGAAGAAAAAGGTAAGCCGAGAAAGCAAGAAAGAAGGGAAACAAAGTAAAAGGGAAAAGTACAGAAGCAATAGTAGGAGTTCAGACAAAAGAGATATAGAACGGAAAAGAAATCACTGAAAAAGAATACATAGCTCTCAACTCACACGCTTTTGGCGGGTGTCACCCGCCTTGTAAAGGGCCGAGTCACCCGCCAAGCCCCCTTCACGCCCATTCATTCCAATGGGCCTCTCACCCGCCAAAAACAAAATTGGGTGATTTCACCCGCCTTTGCAACACAAATGGTTGAGAGCTATGAGAATAGTGAGAAAGAACTGATAGGAAAGACCGTAAGAGCAGACCTGTCAAACACAGTATCAAAATGGAACAGGAGGGTTTGCAAAGGAACGGCGAGCAAGGCGAAAGAGAAACAGAAAGAAAACTGCAAAGCACTGGTACAACCGAAAGCAGTACTAGCAAGCGCAGGTATAGAGACGGATACAACGCACAGTGTATCTGGAAATGACCGCATAAATAACTGCAGCTGCCATTTCTTGAGTAGACTAGACCGCACAAGACAGTTTTAGCTAACATAGCCACAGAGCCTCCACCGATTCCAGCACTTCCAGGGCAGGGGCATGACAGTTATGCTATGGGAAAATGTATGTCTCCCGATTTCCCTGATGAAATCTCCCTCCAGGTTTGTCAGAATGTTGACATGTATGTGCCATACAACAAAAAGAGGTAGATACAGACACTTCAAAACATTACACTGCACACAAAATAAGCACCCCTTTAACTGCTTCCCTCCCAGTCCCACAAATCACTGCACAGCCCGTGGGCTGGTCCCACCAGTTCAGGGGTCCAACACATAGTCACTGAGATGGGAAAGCTTCCCCGTCCAGACCCTTTGGGGATACCTCCTTCCCGCCACCCGGATCGGGCCCTCCTTACCTGCGTCCCCTCGACCTAGAGGACTCGACGGATGGGCCAGGACACCACCCTCGTCCGGTACCTCAACATAGTCTCTTCTATGGATCGCCTTCGGCCTGGTCCCACCTACCTTCTTGAAAAACCGGCCTTTTGGATAACAGTGGCAGTTTGATCAGATGCAGTCACTATCGAGCCACTCGCCGCCACCACGTCCATGGGACCAGGCTCATAAGTCAGTGAGAGCTTGCCTTGTGGATGTCGGTTCTTCACGAGCACTTCAAAGCTGTCCCCTTTGAACGTTGGTCCATTGTCGGAGCACAGGGTCTGAGGCAGGCCTTGGGTGGCAAAGATCTTTTCTAGTGCAACTGCCACCTTGTCAAAAGACACTGATTCAATGAATTCGAACTCAGGGTGCCGTGACCACTCAGCCTCCACCACCAAGAAGTGAGTGTCCCGGCCAGTGGACCCAAAGTCAGCATGTACGTTCTCCCAGGGCCTCGTTCCTTGGGGCTTCGTCTCAAAAGGGACTGCACGCAGACCAAATGGGCTGGCGTCGACCACGATCTTGGATGTCAAGGACGGATCGAAGAACGCCATGGTGTCCTCAGCCATCGGCGCTCCCTTCACATGTTGGAACGCGACCTGTTCCAGCGGACCCCACTGCCATGTTGCCTTTTTCTTTGTGAGACTTCTCAGGGGCTCAGACCAGGAAGCTAGGTTCTGGATGTGTGGAATTGGATGAAATGAGGAGCCTGAATTGTTATCATTATTAGAAATCATAAGACTCTCTGTAGAAGAACCATTACCCATTATTAGACTCACTGTTAGAGAATCATTAGAATCACCATTACTTTACTATGGAATCATTCCATTATTGCATTCTGTTTAGTTCTGATTAGTACATTGCTGAAGTAGACACTATTATCCATATTAGACTGTCACCTTTGTATGCATTTGCAGATTTGCTTATAGATTGATATGTATGCATATATTGCTTGAGAGAAACATGCTGCCACTTTGCACTTTTGCCATTTGCAATAGAATGACACTTGCATATGTCTGAAGTGCCATGTAGTGTTTTAAAGACACAATATATACTCACCATGATATGCTATGTATTTATGTTTGCATTAGAAATAGCGCTTAGGCTGTGAGAGAAACTTATGTTTGCACTACAGAGAAACGAATTAGGCCTGGAATGACACACACACGGGCATATTTGAAATGCACGTAAAGCCATTCACACATTGTTATGCTTTGTAGAGACACATTTAGAGATATGTTTGGTATGTTATGTATGTATGTATGTATGTTGAGTCACTTAGAATAAGTCTGCATTATGTAGTGCTTGTATTGTGAGAGAAATCGTAAACGCTAGAAAGCATTAGGCTGGCATTTGCATCCATTCTGATGGGACAGAAGTTGCCTGCGCCACTGGGCTCAGTGCGGAGAATTGTTATGAATTACACTGAGAAAGTATTCGTAAACATTGGCAGAGAGTACAGATAACATGGACCCTTGTCCTAGTAGAGACGGTGTAGGAAGCTTATCAGCATGGCTGGTGTGCTTCGCGGAGAGAACACAAGGGTTGAGGCCATGAAGGGCGCGACATGGAGTGGGTAGAGAGGAGAGAGGGAAGCCTTTTCACACAGAAGAGGTGCTTTAAGAACGGGCCCTAAAAGAGCATTTCGTAATGCATAGTGATGCCTACAGTGCAGTGAATGGAGAAACAGGGAATAGATGGTGTTTCGCACACAGAATGGCCATGAAAGAATGATATGATGTTCTAATGTCACGCTGACAGCACACAAAGTGACAGGACATGCCGTGAAAGTTCACGCAACAAGAACACGACAAGAACATAACACAGACGGGGGGCGTGACCAGCACGCATGGAGTGAAGACGCGAATCCACGCAGCTCCCATTTGAGATCCTGTAAATGATCCTGTAACGGCGGATACAGACTTATCTGTCGGCAAGCAAACACAAATAAAGTTGGCGGAACTATTTTCCTACCCTCCGGTGCCATCCCGGAGAGAAAACAGACCAGGGAAACTGTGGTAGCGGCTGTTTCACGTGACCCCGCTGCCTCCTCCAAGATGGCGCCGAGGGCTCCCCGATGTGCGTAAGACCGGGCAGGCCATCTCCGTCACCCCAGAAGCCGACCGAGCGCCTGAGACAACAGAGGCGGCGAGGGGCGAGCCCTGCAGACTTCGGGCCCGAGAGCGCGCCTGCACCCTGTGGCCATCGCCGACCCGCAGGCTGACGGGCCTAGGCGGGCTGGTGGTGAGGCGGTGACCGAGGAACACACGAACGACACGGTGGGGAACAGTGCCCCCGGGGCGAGCGGGCTCGGACGGGCCATCGCTATCACCCCTGACGCCTGGGAACCGATTGAGCGCTTGAAGCAACAGAGGCGGCGAGGTGTGAGCCCCGCAGACCCCCGAGCCTGGGCACGGCCTCCTGCACCTCGCGACCGCCGCAGACTTGCCGGCGGGTGGGCCCGGGTGAAAAGGCGGCAGACGAAGAGCGCACCAACGACACAGCGAGGAGCGGGGGGAAGACGCCCGACCGAGGTGAACAGATCGGGATTGCAGGTACTCGGAGATCCGGATCACCCGGAGCACCTGTCTTGGGGTGGCGTGCCCGTGTGCTGCGGCCCCCTGCTAGTCACAAACAGGGCTGTGTGTGCCACAGCCCTGGGGGACACTTAACCACCTGGTGGCAGCAGGCGGGAGGCAGCTGTCCCCACCCATGACAGAGCTGGAGGTCCCCACGAGATTGCATACGAGACTATACAACCCCCCGGGAAGAACGGGCAAAATCTGTTCCCGCAACCTCCACCCTAACGGCGCAGGCGACGAACAGGACCCCCTCACCCACCAGCCCGGCTGCCACAGCTGGTAGAAACCCGGCGGAAGAGCTCGCCCCTCGGGGGAAGCTAAACCCCAGATAAAATAACAGCAGTTTCGAATTGAGAGCAGATCACGGCTGAAAGGGACGGGAGCAGAGCCATACCTAAATGCCCATATACAAACAATGCCTACCAACAAGAAAACAGAAGTGAAAACTAAACAAGCCACCATGGACACTTTCGCTACAGCACCTGGGAATAAGCAACCAAACGTATAGGATGTGGTGGCGGCGGAGGCGAGCGCCCCACGCCAACTAGTCAATGCGACAAACGGAGAGGTCCTGGAGGCGATTCCTTCCCTAAAGACGTGTCTCGAAAACAAAATGGACATGGCTATAGGTGCCCTGAAGCATCCCTGGAACAGAAACTGGACACAGTCATGGTGGATGTGGGCCTCCTTCGGCAGGATGCTAGGAACTTGATGGACAGGGTGTCAACAACAGAGCAGCAGTTACAACAAAACACTGCAGATCTCACGGTTACAAGGACAGGAATGTCAGAAGTGCTGCAGAAAGTCAGGCTCCTAGAGCGGAGGGCAGAGGATGCGGAAGGCAGGGCCAGGAGGAACAACGTCCGCATAATTGGAGTTCCGGAGGGCGAAGAGGGGAATGACCCCACAGAATATGTAGAAAATATGCTCCTTCAGGAAATCGGAGCGGGGTCGTTATCCCAGGGCTTTGTGGTGGAACGAGCACACAGAGCACTATCTAGGAGGCCTCGGCCCGGGGCCCCACCGCGAGCAATGATCGCCAGGATAATGAACTTTAAAGACAGAGAAAGGATACTGTCATTCTCGAGGGGAGGGGGAGAGATCATCAGAAATTCCTCTAGGATCACAATATATCCAGACTATACTGCCACCGTCCAGAAACAAAGAGCCCAGTTTGGCCCTACAAAGGAACGCCTCAGAAGGGCGGAGATAAGATGCATGCTCCTCTTTCCGGCCAAACTAAAGGTGATACATAAAGGGAAATCTTATTTTTTCGAATCTACGGAGGAAGCTCAAGCATGGATGGATGCGCAGGGGATCCCCCAGCTGACACAGAAGGATGCCAATGACGGAAGGGGCCGACCCCGGTGAAGGGATACGCAGCCAACTAGGAATAATGATGCCGAAAAACATCGAATATACAATAGGAGTTCGGAGAGTGAAGACAGATAGAAAGGAGCGACTAGCTCCACTCCGAAGCGCCAGCGAAGGGGGAAAGGCCAAGCCCCTAAGAAGAGCACAATGAGAGTTTGGATGCCAGTTCTAAGGTATCACGCTGCGGCGAGTCTGCTTTGTCCAAAGGAGCATGACAAGAGAAGCGGCGAAGCCCGAGCGGGGGGAGAGTGGCTGGACGTTAGTTTAAAGGTTGAAGTTTGGGTTAAGAAAGTTACGGTTTACATGTTGGTTGATATTAGACATGGCCGACTGGCACACGGCACCATCAAGGGATGAGATGACTCAAGCAACTACAGCATGTCCCGAGTGGGTGGAGATCGAGAAATCACACAACAGCAAAGCATGCAGTCCCACCCCAGAGGCGAAGGAGGAGACAACTTGGTAGGAAGCAGGGCAACGAACGAATTGAAGGCTAAGGGACAACGGAGCCGAAGGAATCAATGCATATATGAACCCTGACGAGATAAAAATAGCAACTTGGAATGTGCGGGGACTCAATGCTTATGTCAAGAGACTCAGAGTATACGCCTGGCTAAACAGGGTGAATGTCAAAATAGCAATGCTCCAAGAGACTCACTTAACATCGGAAAAGCAGGCCAAGATGGCAAAGAAATGGGGAGGACAAGTATATAGCAGCACATACTTGAATTATGCAAGAGGGACACTAACATGGATTGCACCTGGAGTGCCGTTCCAGCTCATGAAGCAAGAAACGGACTTGGAGGTGAGGCTAGTGCTGGTACATGGAATGCTAGAAAACAAAGAAATATGTCTGATCAATACTTACGCTCCGAACCACGAAGCAACCGAGTTCTTCAAGAAAGCGGCACTCAGAGTGGCTCAATACAGAGACGCCACACTCATCTGGGCAGGGGACTTCAATTGTACCTTAGACCCATTCCTCGACAGATCAGATGACAAGTACAGGAGTCCGGCGCCTCCAGCCAAGGAACTTCATAGAACACTCACACGACTGCAGCTGGTGGACGTCTGGAGGCAGGTACACGGAGGAAGGAGGGGGTACACTCACTATAGCATGCCCCACGGGGTATTCACACGGATTGATTACCTGTTCACAGGTGCTGAATCCTTAATAGAATTCACAGGAATTTACATTAAAGCACGAACACTATCGGATCATGTCCCGGTAATAGTAACATG
Organism: Ambystoma mexicanum; assembly: GCF_040938575.1. NCBI lineage: Eukaryota > Metazoa > Chordata > Amphibia > Caudata > Ambystomatidae > Ambystoma > Ambystoma mexicanum. The sequence goes on from NC_090926.1 coordinate 54,547,495, forward strand.
GGCGTATACCCATAGGAAAACCCCAATACCAACATGGCGCCTCCGAGCGGAGGCGCTGGAGGAGAGCGAATTGGAAGCACACCTACAAGAGGTAATAGAAGAATACTTTGAACACAACGAGGGAAGTGTAGGAAGCAACGCACACTCTGGGACACGTTTAAGGTAGTGATAAGGGGGGCGGCGATTGGGAAAACAGGAGGGCTAAAAGGGGCAGCCATGGAGGAACTGGATAAAATAGAAAAAGAAATAAGAAAGGAGGAGAAAAGGGCAGAAAAGGCAGGCGGGGAACCCAGGGAATTGCTGACGTTAAGAATAAGATGTATGGAACTCTGGGAGAAATTGAGGAAGCTAAATTATGGGAAATACCTACAGAGACTGCACGCAGAAGGGAATAAGCCCAGCAGACTCCTAGCATGGCTCACGAAACAAGAAAACAAAAGGGACCCCACAATGGTACTGGAAGATGAAATAGGGACAGAGGTTAGAAGTCAAGAAAATATAAACAACCTTTTCACCGGCTTTTATGAAAAGCTGTATGCTCCTAATCCGGAGTGGAACCGGAATACATTCCGGACACCCTGGCCGAGATAAGGTTACCAAAACTAACGGAAGAACAGGCCCAATCATTAGATGCCCCCATCACATTAGATGAAATTGAAACAGTGATTTCCGACCTCCCCTCGGGTAAAGCCCCGGGTCCTGACGGACTCCCGGGAGAATTTTACAAGGTATACAAGAACACCATTGCCCCGAAACTATTAGAGACATACCTGGAGGCCTATGAGAACATACAACTACCAAACAGCATGTCGGAAACGACGATTGTACCGATCCTTAAACCTGGGAAATCCCCAAGGAAATGTGCCTCATATAGACCGATCTCCCTCATCAACCAAGACACCAAAATACTCACGGCGGTCTTAGCGAACCGCTTGAAAATAGTGATACCCACATTGATCCACTCAGATCAAACGGGCTACGTCCCAGGACTCAATACGTCATGGAACCTTTGCAGATTACATCATGTTATAGAGGAGACGAACCAGATACAGGGCGAGTGCGCGGTGGTGTCACTAGACGTCGTCAAAGCATTCGATTCAGTTAGTTGGAACTGGCTGCTAAGTGTTTTGGCATAGGGGAAGGGTTCCTTAGATGGATCAGGCTACCATACAAGGATCCCAGAGCCAGAGTAAAGACAGGAAGGCACATTTTCAAAAGCTTGGAGAATATACAGGGGCACCAAACAGGGCTGCTCACTGTCTCCAATGTTATATATATTGGCCTTGGAGCCATGGGCGGTTTTCCTCAGGGCAGAATACGGAGACACAGGAATAGATATAGACGGAATTGTACATCAGATCTCGATATATGCAGATGATACCCTGCTCTTCGTAGAAAACCCACGTACTAACCTGCCCTGCCTCCTGGAAGCAGCAAATGCATACACCAGACTCTCAGGGATTGCCATTAATAAAGAGAAGTCGATCCTTTTCCCCCTGGCTGACCTCAGACGAGTCCCCCGAGACAAACTCCCAGACATGGGTCTGACATGGGCACCAAACTCCTTTAGATATTTAGGAATAGAGATACACCATAACACTGTAGAATCACATGAACGTAATACACTAGTAGCATTAGACAAAATACAAAAGGCCATGAGCTTCTGGGAGACACTCCCTCTGGGGATGATGGGAAGGGCAGCCATCTTGAAGATGGTAGTACTCCCAAGGTTGCTATATTATTTCACAAACATCCCGCACGCCATACCCAGAGCCTTTGTCAGAAAATTAGACACAATGGCGCGGAGGTTCCTGTGGGGTGGGGGGAGGTGCAAGATCGCCATGACAACTTTACAAATACAGTACGAAGCAGGGGTTATCAGGTTACCCGATTTCGAAAGATACTACCTAGCAGGGCAACTTCAATTTGTGGTCAAATGGCTGGGGGAGGATGAAGCAATAGATAAAATACTCTTCCAACCGGCACTGAAATCATACTATCTACGAGAAATCCCATGGCTAGACAAATCCCTACACAAGACCTTACCAAGCATGCTTAGGCTTGTGACAAAACTGTGGGCGAGGGTGTGGACACTCCAGAAGGCGATGGACCCTTGCTCGTCACAGATCCCATTAGCCGGGCTATTGGGTACAGATCGGAACATGCTTGCAACATACAGATCCCAATGGGAAGCCAAAGGGGTGACACAAATAGGAGATCTGAGGATAGAAGAACAGTGGGCAGAGTTCCAAGACATGGTGGAGAGTTTTGATATACATGAAGGCCAATTCATCCTATATAATAGGATGATACTGACAATTAAAAAGAGGTGGCCTGAGTGGCCAGAACAAGAGGATAAAGAAGGGGAGTTAGATGTATGGTACGAGATAGCAGAAGGTGGACACACAACTTCAAGGCTATATGAACAGCTGTTAAAATCTAATAACTCACAGGCGCCACACACGAGAGGAAGCTGGGAGGAAGAACTCGGACGATCCCTTACCGATCAGGAGTGGACCAGAGCATTGAAATATCCCAAGAAAGTATCAAGGAACGCAAGGTTCAGGCAAGCACAATTATATGTCACACACAGAGCGTACTTAACACCCAAAAGGATGAATTTAATGAAGCTGGGAGAACCCCGCACATCCCGCCGCTGTCCGGAGGAGCAAGCGGGCATGGTGCACATGTTTTGGACCTGCCCAGTGATACAGGTCTTTTGGGACGGAGTCAGAAGTAAGGTGGCAGGAAGCGGACTCCAAATACAAGTGGGGAACCTGAACTATACCTACTGGGCCTCTTCCCTAGAGGAGGCAGACATAGGTCGCACCTCGCAAAAATGAAAGACTTAATATGTATATTAGCTAAACGACGGATAGCGATGGCGTGGAACTCGAAAGAGGGCCCAAGAATAGACTCTTGGTGGGCAGATCTCAAGAAATGGGCGATGACAGAAACGGTGGTGTGGATGAGGGCAGCGCAGAAAGGAGAAGAGGGAATAGGACAAAAAATGATGGAGTAGAACTCCCTGGTGCAGGACTTACTCGAACAAAGAGAGGACAGTGAAGAGAGGGACCTGGGAAGGGAGGAAGAACAGTAGAGGACGGTGCTCGCAGCACCCCCCAGTACAAGAAGGTGGAAAAAGAAAACCGCTGCACAGCTACACCGCCACCTAGACAGAGGAAACTCAAATGGCAGGGTCGCCTGCCCACTCGGGGGCAAAGAGAAGTAGGACACTTATACAGAGTGCCAAGCAGCCAGTCATGTAATGTGTTACACGTTGTATCTTATATGTTTGTCCGTTTTTGTAACGTTAAAAAAAAAAACAATAAAGTGTTTAAAAAGAAAAGAACATAACACAGACAGGCAGGCATTGCTATATGCTGACACTGAGAGAGACATTCTTAGTAGAGTAACCATAGAGATATGCGCGTCATTGGGGACTATAACCAAGGAGGAGAGGAGAGTCCGTTAGAAGTTGTTTGCTGGAGCTAGTTCGAGAGAGTTCGGGAGAGCCAGAGAGTTGCGGGGAGTTCCAGTTGTTGATTGCTGAAGGAGAGTTGCTAGAGAGTTGGAGAGAGCCACAGAGGGGTTGCTGAGGTTGCTGGCTGTTGGCTGGAGATGGTGCAAGACGAGATGCGATGAGAGGTGTCTTGGTGCAGCTGACTGATGAGGCTTGATGAGATCGATCTGGCAGAGAGAGAGCTTGGGAGTTCGAGTGACCAGATCTTGAGAGAGGCAGACACTGACTGACCTGGAACACATGCAGAATGGGAAGTATGGTTTTGGCCTACGCTAAACTGATGGATTAGAACACACACACACACAAAGAGCTTTGGGTGAAGGGGAAAACCAGACAGGGGATTGTCTAGAGTGAGAGTGTGAAGATGGTGTGGATTTGGGGTGGATTTGCCCATGAAGGTGATGGATGTTGGCGCTTGCATTAGATTGCATTAGAACCACACACTTGCAGCACAGGCTTGCATTAGAAACCTAAAAGGCTTATAGTCACTGCATGGTAGCTTTGCACCAGAAGTATAAAAGGTGCAAATTAGACATAGCATTAGGACTGCCTGCATTGTTATGCATTATGCTTAGCTGTGTGTATATAAATAAATGTATCCCATTGTTATAAATTGAATCGATTCTTTGTGTTTTCTTTGTGTCTTAATGTTATTTGTTATTTGTGTACATGGTAGTAATCTAGGAGAAAGTAACCACAGTGGACATAGGGCCTGATACGAATGCAGTCAAGGGGGGGGGGGTATAGTGATCCATAACACCCTAGGAGATTGTCCAAGATTGTCTGAAGAACGGAGCGTGCTTGCCAAAGGGGGGGGCAACACGACGGTTAGGGGTTTGGTTTTTTCAGGCTGACAAAATGAAGGGGGCACCCGGATCTTCACTCAATGCTGACTGATAGAGATAGATGTTTTGCAGCTGGTCTGTTGACACACTTATCAGTTTCGCAGCGGTCAAAGTATGAACATCTTGTTTGTGCAACTGTGTTTTTTGTTTTTCTGTTAGTTCTTTCGTGGGAATAGAGATTTTTTTTTTGTTTCATGTTTTGTCTGTCTTGGTTATGTTATTGTCTTAGAGCATGCTGTCTACAATTTCGTTCGTCGTGGGAAGGGGAGCGTAATTGTTTGACCTTGGTTGCCAGAATTGGTTGACATTAGTTGACAAATGTTTTATGAATAAATGTACATTAATTCACTGAGTGAGAGAAACAGTTTTTTTCTTGAAGACGCTCGGAATAATTGAATCTGCAGAATGAGTTAATTTCTTAGTGACCTGAAGGCAATAGGAAATCGGCTTAAAAATACACTTGCTTCCTGGGATGTATCACAGGCATCAACTGTATTGAAAGTGAAAAGTGACATAGCTATGAGAGAAGGGAGCCCACATATTGTTGACTTGCACTCAGTAATATATCGTCTCAAATATGTGATTAATAACTGGGAAAATGTCCCAGCATTAGACCCATTGAATTCAATTTCATCAGCAGTGATGGGCAGGAACAGCGTTCCTATAGAAATGCATATTGTTCATGGGGAGAAAAAGTTACCTCAGGACAAGGAAGAGATAGTGCAGATTTGACAGACATGTGCAGTGTGCCTAGAGAATTGGCTAGAGGAATGCATAGAGGCTTTGCCTATGAAAACTTGAGGTATTGTGAAACTATGTCATTAGAGAGCATGTTGCATGAAAAGAGTTGTGTGCGTGAAGGGAGTTATGTGCAGATCTTTGATTTGAATAGGAATAATGACAGTTTTTGCAGCAGTGAAACTGCCAGCATTTTGATTCCTACGTTTTCGAGTGAAAAGAAAATATTGTCCAATGACCTAGATATTTTGGAAACATTGAAAGGGAATACTGATAAAAGGAATCGTGCTAAATTTGGATGTTTTGAAAGCTTGCATTCCTCAAATTGTCGTAGTTTTAATGTGTGCGTGGAAAGCATGTTTGTTGACATTGTAGAACGCGCGGGACTGGCAGACGGAGTATTTGAAGCAGGAGTTGGCAGTGCATCTTTTTCAGCATTGCAGGAATTTAGTGTGTATTTGAATTGTTGTTTAAATGACACTGATTTGATTTTCCAGCATGTAATAATTCAGCTTTGTGAATTCTTAATGACGAAAAATGGGGAGAGTGTTGTGACATCTAGAGGACATGGAAGTGACACAGAAGGAAACGCAGGATTGAAATTGAATGCAGTTGTGACATTTTTGAATGTGCATTTGAAAGTGACATGGTTGAAGTATGTGAAACTGTTTGTTTTGTTTTGTTTTGAAAAAGATCGCAATGGAATGGCAGGAGTCATGCATTAAGCATGCATGCATTATGATGCAGGGAGAGACAGGCCTAGTGAGACAATAGACAGAGGCACTGACACATTGATAGGACACAGGGGGAACTAGCATGGATGCCATTGAGAGACATGGGAAAGTGTAGAGATAGCGATGTGCACTTCAACGCACAATGAGAAATGCTGTTTTATTTTGGTTTTGAAAAACACCTGAAACTGAGTAAGACTGATTCTTGCACTTTTGTTTATTTACATGAAATCTGAAGAGACACCTAGACCAGACGAGATGGCATCGCCGCATGAAATGACCAGACCATGATTGAGCAGCATGACACCTGAGAGCAGCATGTCCAGATGACCGGCATGACCAGACCAAATGACCAGAAGTTGATGATGGCTGACACCTTGTGACTTTGCATGGCTGTTTTGAAGCAGCACCAGAAAGAGACTGGCTTTTGTCACCGTGCAATGTGACTTTGCATCATGGCTGTTTGTTTGCAGCAATGATGAGCCATTTGACGCTTTGCAGCAGCACTTCTGGGGAATGCCGACCGACCGATTTACCGTCCTGGTGAGAGGCCTTAGGGTGTTGCCTTGTCCAATGGCTGTGCTCTGAGAATGTACCCAGAAAATGTGCTTGCTACCCAGTCTGAAGAGACTTTGTGGCATGACACCTATTGCCATGGAGAGAGAAGAGATTGTGACCGACTGCGCAGAGAGAGAATACACCTTGCAGCATCCTATGCCAAGTGAGAAAGAGAGAGCAGTGAGAAATTGTTCAGCAGTCAAGCAGCAGCAGAGGAGAGCAGAAGAAGAAATTTGAATTGCTTTGTGAACAGCTTTTGTAATCTGCAGCGAGAAGAGAATCCATTTGGAATGCCTTTTGCACCAGACAAGTTTGTGCCTGAGCAGAGAAAGAGAAAAATGCAGCAATGAGCAGGAATACACGCTCTGAAAGCATTTCTTGCCTGATCCATGTTTGAAAGCAGTGAAGCTTTGTTTCTTGAGTGAAGGAGACAGAGCATGGTGCTTTGAAAGCATTTGCACTTGCATTTAACGTTGACTGTCCCTCATTTGAAGAGCATGGGACTGGTGGCATGACAACAGCATGGCAACAGCATGACCTGGCGAGGGAGGAGAGAATTTGAAGCTGGAGTTTGGGCCTACGGAGAAGGGCCAATGTGCATGAAATTGCAGTGTGCATGGAATTGCACTGGAGAGTAACCATCTGCATTGTTTTGCAAACACTCTGAATGAGTGCACCTGTCGCCTTTGTTGAGGCCTAGGGAAAAAGGGAGCGTAATCATCGATTGGCATCAATTGAAAGTCCTGACACGCAGTTTTTCCCTGTGCTACCTTTGAAGTGAAGGGCACATGTTGATCACCCCATGGGGACGAATGGGGCACATATGGTACCTGACACTTGCTTGCTCCTTGATGGAGCCCTGTGCAAAAATCTCATGCTGCCATATATCAAGCAGGCCAACCTGAATTGGCTTGTACATGTTTCTGCTACCTGAACACTTTGCTGCTTCACACTTTTGCTGTTGTGGGGCACCTTTGCAACCTGAACTTTGACCTTTTGCTGAACTCTGATATGCTCGTTGTGAACACATCATCCGTTTGTGAACACTTGCTTCGTTGACATTTATCTTTGTTGACATTCCATGGCTGAAACCTTTTTGCATTAGAACTGAATTTGTACTGTGTACGGTTGTGAGGACACACATACCTCATGAGTAACTTGGAAATACCTTGGACTGGAATATAACTGAATTGGCCTATATAACCAACACTGCATGTATACACTGATTTGTATGCATTCATCAATGGAATGTTTGGCCTGTTTGGCTACAAACATCTGTACTGACCTTTGACACTTGTGAAAGTGATTGTCATATTTTGTGCTTGACACATTGTAACAATTACGGACAGGAGACTATGCTCGTTTTGCAATAATCTTTATTATTGCCGTATGGATGATCCGGGAAAAGACAATAACTGAGGTGTGGTACATAAACAACAAACTGAAAGTTCTGGCGGTTGCTTCACCGCGGGGTTTTTCCTTCCCCACTCGCCCTTGTGATAAGGCTGTGGTCCTCTAACTCGGGTTATCTGGGTAGGCCCACCACTCGGGGTTGCCTGCTTGCTCCTCGGTGTCCTGTGAAAATAACAGACCGCCCTGTTTAGAAAAGGCGGGCCTTTATATACTTCCCTTGGTTCAAATCCCCACCAATGAGCAGACGTCTTGCCTGGCTCGTTTGTTATTGGTTGGGAAGGATTGGCCCCGCCCCCCTTAAAACCGGGTTTCCCTGCCGTCCGTTTTGCCTGCCCCTGCAGCATGGGGACTGCTCCTGAAGTGCTTCCATCGGCGGCATCCATGCGGCGCCGGGACTTGGGTACATAGGGGTGACCTCTGATGTCGGGATTCTTACTCCTCCTCGGCCGCGGGCCGCGGTCTGCATCCTGACAAGGTTCCCGCCCCCTTCCCAGTCCGGGTCGGCGACTCCAGTAAGGTGAGTAGCTAACCCCACCGTAGCGTTCAGCGGGGCCAGTTCCGCTCCTGTCAGGACCGCCGAGTTCGACCGATGTGTGCGAATCGGTGGCTTTTCCCAAGGCCGCTTCCGGCACCTCTTCACACATACTCACCCCGGGATCTGGCCGATCGGGCCAGTGGGAGCATCTGGACAGGTAGTCCGCCACCAGCTGAAATCTGCCTGGCCTATGCAGAGTCAGAAAGTCAAAGGGTTGTAGGGAGAGGAACCAGCGAAGAACCCTCTGGTTGGTATCCTTGTGTCGGGCAAGCCAATGGAGAGGGGCATGGTCCGAGAACAACGTAAACCGACGACCAACCAGATAGTACTTGAGGGATTCAATCGCCCATTTTATGGCCAGGCATTCTTTCTCAATCGTGGAGTACGCCGACTCATGTGGTAGCAATTTACGGCTGATGAAGCAAATGGGCCGCAGTTCCGATTCTTGTTCCTGAGACAGGACTGCGCCCAAGCCCTGGTCCGAGGCATCGGTCTGGAGGAAGAACTGCTTCTGAAAGTCGGGACAACATAATACCGGATCAGATGTGATCCTCTCCTTTAGCAGGTCTATGGCCTTTAGGGCGTCTTTGTTATTGGTCAGGTTTGGGTTCCCTTTGAGTCTTAGCGCATCGGTGAGTGGCGCGGCTATGGCAGAGAAATCGGGAATAAACCTCCTATAATAACCAACGAGCCCCAGAAAAGCCAGTATTTGCTTCCTGTTCACAGGTGTTGGGATGCGATGAATGGCCTCAGTTTTGGACATCTGTGGTTTCAGCATTCCACCCCCGACCATGTGGCCGAGGTACTTTGTTTCGTGAGTTCCCATCGTGGTCTTACGGGGATTGATGTGAAGGCCGGCTACATGTAGGTCGGCTACCACCTTTTCCAAATGGTTCAGATGATCCTCCCAGGTTTTGCTGTATACGATGATATCGTCAAGGTAGGCCGCTGCATATCCCTCATGCGGTCTTAGGATGATGTCCATAAGTTTTTGGAAGGTGGCTGGTGCCCCATGTAGGCCAAAAGGAAGAACCTTAAACTGATACAGTCCCCTTGGTGTGGAAAAGGCGGTTTTTTCTTTATCCTTGGGCCGCAAAGGGATCTGCCAGTATCCCTTTGTTAGGTCTAGCGTACTCAGGTACCGGGCAGCCCCGAGTCCCTCTAACAACTCGTCCATCCGTGGCATTGGGTATGCTTCGTAACTGGACACGCTGTTCAGCTGCCTGTAGTCCATGCAGAAGCGAATTGAGCCATCAGGTTTAGGGACCAGAACGATGGGCGACGACCAAGCGCTGACTGAAGGCTCAATGATGTCTAGTTGCAACATTTCATCCACCTCCGTGTTTATGAGTTGTCTCCGGGCTTCGGGTATCCGGTAGGGTCTGAGCCGTACTACTTGTCCGGGCTCTGTTTTTATCTCATGCTCAGGTAAATTGGTTCTCCCTGGTAGGGTGGAAAAGGATTCTCTGTAGGGTAGTAGCCTATGCATCAGCTCCCTTCTCATGTGTGGCGATAGGGCGTTCCCCCACTGGACGCGGTCCAGCGAACCGGGGTCTGGGTTCGCGGTTTCCAATGTTTCTATGTCTCCGATGGTTCCTAGTGCTGATACCCGGGGTTCATTCCACTCCTTCAACAAGTTAATGTGGTATATTTGATCCGGGTTGGTTCGGTCAGGTTGGTGCACCCTATAGGTCACGGGACTGAGAACATCCGTGATCTCGTACGGGCCTTTCCATCTGGCCAGTAATTTGTTGGCGCTGGTAGGTAAGAGAACGAGTACCTTGTCTCCTGGGCTGAACCTTCTCATTCTGCTCCCTTTATTGTAGTTTTTCTCTTGTATGTTCTGGGCATGAGAAAGGTTGGCTTCCGCCAAAGCACGCAGTGCGCTTAAGTGTTCCTTCAGTTCCTCGGTATATTCGGTTAGGGTCGTTTCTTCGGAGGCTTCCCATTCTTCCTTAACCAGGTCTAGGATAGTTCGGGGTTGTCTCCCGAACAGGAGTTCGAAGGGGGAAAACCCCGTGGAGGATTGGGGTGTGTCTCGAAGGACCATCAGAACAAGAGGTATCGCCCTATCCCAGTTCTGGGCACCTGGTCCTGTCACCCTTTTCAACATTTTCTTTATCGTTTTGTTATATCTTTCGACTAAGCCGTCGGTTTGGGGATGATACACGGATGTTCTTAGCTGCTTGATGTGTAGGCGTTCACACACTTGTCGCAGTAAAGTCGACATGAAATTCGTCCCTTGGTCAGTGATGATTTCTGAGGGTAAGCCAACTCGGGCAAAGAAGGGTATGAGTTGATCACATAGTTGTCTGGCTGACGTCCCTTTAAGGGGAAATGCTTCAGGATAACGTGTAGCGTAGTCGACTATGACCAGCATGTATTTATACCCTCGACTGGCTGGTTCTAATGGACCGACAATGTCCATGCCGATCCTCTGGAATGGTACTGTTATAAGGGGCATTTTTTGTAGAGGAGCTTTGGCTGGTTTTACTCCGCTCGTTAGCTGACAGGTAGGGCATCTTTTGCAGAACTGAGCCACCTCGCCATAAATTCCCGGCCAATAAAACCGTTTGAGTATATTTTGCTGTGTTTTCAGCGAAGCCATGTGGCCTCCACAAGGATGGTTGTGGGCTAATTGCAGCACTATGGGGCGTTGCTTCTTGGGTAAAACCAACTGTTCCTTAACAGTCCCATCATCTGTCTTGTATCTTCGGTACAGTAAACCTTGATGAAGCACAAATCCTGGTCCCCTGGAAAGATCCGGATCCCCTTCCTGTGTAGCCCTCTCCCGGGCTACCTTGAGGGTGTTGTCCGTTAGGGTTTCTGTCCTGATGCTATCTTCATTATCCTCTAGTCTCCAGTCGATTGCTCTAGTCGTATAACAAGCCTGACACCAGTCCATACGGTTTCGTCTCTTTTTATTGAGGGTTCTTGGACTAGGCATGCCCCTTCCCGGTTCTGACTCGGGACATACGTCCCTTCTCCCCTCCATCATCAGTGCCTGGTCAAAGTTAGGTAAATCGGTCCCTATGACTACCGGGGCAGGCAGAGAAGGTAGGACGGCAGCCCTCACGGGTGACAACTCCCCATTAATTTCGATAGCCACATTTTTCATCGGATAAAGTTTTATATCTCCATGAATACATTTAATAGGTACGGACACGTTAAGTAAGTTGGGTTTGCTACTTACATTAGGTGATATGGCGGTTTGCCGGCTGCCGCTGTCAAGTAGACCGCGTGTGGGTCTGCCGTCCACTCGTATGTCCACGATGTAAGGACCGGGTATGCTCTCTTCTTGTAGCGCGTGCAGGTACCCGATATCCATTGGTTCAGCGGATCTTTTCCTGGGACAGAACCGGGCTATGTGGCCCCATTCGTTACACTCAAAGCACTGCGGTTGCCGATATCCCGGACTGGTCCCCGCGGACTTGTCTTCAATTCCAGACCTCTTCTCGTCTGGCCTCCGAACCGCCTCCTCGAGTTGTCTCCATCTCAACTGTTGTGGTCTGACCCCTTTGGTCAGCGGGGCATCAGTCGTTGGTACTGCTATGCGGGCTGTTATCCCTGTGGGTGGAAACCTGTGGTACCCAGCTTTTTGATATGCAGAGGCAATGTCCACCGCTTCAGTTAGGGAGGGTCTGTGATGTTGCCTCACCCACCTCTGCATTTGTCCTGGTAGGGCTTCTATGAACTGCTCAAGGATAATCTTTTCAAGTATCGGTTGAGTTACGACCGTCGGAGTTGACAGCCATTTTTCCACCAGGTCTTTTATTCGATAATACAGCTGCCGTGGATTTTCCCCAGGTCGTAACTTGGTGTCCCTTAGTTGGATTCGATAGGCCTCTTCATCAAGGCCAAGACGATCCAGTACAGCCGCCTTTATTTCACCATAGGGAGTATTCCCGGTGGGGTTTGCCGCCTGGTAGGCTCCTTGCATGACGCCGGACAACAAGGGGGCGACATATTGTCCCCATCGTTCGGGGGGCCACTGTGCGTTCCTGGCTATTCTTTCGAAGCTTGTAAAAAAGAAGGCAGGGTCCTCGCCGTCTTTGTACTTCTGTAGTAATGCGGATGGGACCATTGGTTGTGTCCTAGAGCTAGCCACCAGCTCGGTTAGCTTCGATATAGTGTCATGATGTTTGTCCTGTGCAGTAGTTTGCACCGTGCTTTGTACCTGCAATGCCTGCTGGAAGGCTTGGCGGTCGGCAGCTGCTTGTTGGTTTTGTATCTGAACCAACTGCTGCAGTTGCTGCTGTCCTTCCGACAGCGTTTTTATCAATGCCTCCATCGCGCCGTCGATATCCCACCTTCGTCGCCAGTTGTAACAATTACGGACAGGAGACTATGCTCGTTTTGCAATAATCTTTATTATTGCCGTATGGATGATCCGGGAAAAGACAATAACTGAGGTGTGGTACATAAACAACAAACTGAAAGTTCTGGCGGTTGCTTCACCGCGGGGTTTTTCCTTCCCCACTCGCCCTTGTGATAAGGCTGTGGTCCTCTAACTCGGGTTATCTGGGTAGGCCCACCACTCGGGGTTGCCTGCTTGCTCCTCGGTGTCCTGTGAAAATAACAGACCGCCCTGTTTAGAAAAGGCGGGCCTTTATATACTTCCCTTGGTTCAAATCCCCACCAATGAGCAGACGTCTTGCCTGGCTCGTTTGTTATTGGTTGGGAAGGATTGGCCCCGCCCCCCTTAAAACCGGGTTTCCCTGCCGTCCGTTTTGCCTGCCCCTGCAGCATGGGGACTGCTCCTGAAGTGCTTCCATCGGCGGCATCCATGCGGCGCCGGGACTTGGGTACATAGGGGTGACCTCTGATGTCGGGATTCTTACTCCTCCTCGGCCGCGGGCCGCGGTCTGCATCCTGACAAGGTTCCCGCCCCCTTCCCAGTCCGGGTCGGCGACTCCAGTAAGGTGAGTAGCTAACCCCACCGTAGCGTTCGGCGGGGCCAGTTCCGCTCCTGTCAGGACCGCCGAGTTCGACCGATGTGTGCGAATCGGTGGCTTTTCCCAAGGCCGCTTCCGGCACCTCTTCACACACATTGAACTGGAAACACCTGTATGCACATTACTTATGTATTGATTCTATGCATTGCTTTTTCGTTTTCTGCTTGTAGAGACACTTTCACACCTTTGGCTTGTAGACACTTTTGGCTTGACCTTTGACATTTGGCTATGCTATTCTGATTTCTGACACATTTGCAGCTTTGCATTTGATATTTTAGCTTGCCACTGATAGAGTGAAATGCTTGCATTTTTTAGAAGGGTTTTTTGCATCATGAAATATATGCTTTTTTCCTTCAGTAACTTTGCTTGGTATTAGCATACCACGATTGCTATGCTATGTTATATTAGACTTATGTTATGATTTATTTAATGATAAAAGGGAGGGTTGTGGAATTGGATGAAATGAGGAGCCTGAATTGTTATCATTATTAGAAATCATAAGACTCTCTGTAGAAGAACCATTACCCATTATTAGACTCACTGTTAGAGAATCATTAGAATCACCATTACTTTGCTATGGAATCATTGCATTATTGCATTCTGTTTAGTTCTGATTAGTACATTGCTGAAGTAGACACCATTATCCATATTACACTGTCACCTTTGTATGCATTTGCAGATTTGCTTATAGATTGATATGTATGCATATAGTGCTTGAGAGAAACATGCTACCACTTTGCACTTTTGCCATTTGCAATAGAATGAAACATGCATATATCTGAAGTGCCATGTATTGTTTTAGAGATACGATATATACTCACCATGATATGCTATGTATTTATGTTTGCATTAGAAATAGCGCTTAGGCTGCAAGAGAAACGTATGTTTGCACTAGAGAGAAACAAATTAGGCCTGGAATGACACACAAACTGGCATATTTGAAATGCACGTAAAGCCATTCACACATTGTTATGCTTTGTAGAGACACATTTAGAGATATGTTTGGTATGTTATGTATGTATGTATGTATGTATGTTGAGTCACTTAGAATGAGTCTGCAATATGTAGTGCTTGTATTGTGAGAGAAATCGTAAACGCTAGAAAGCATTAGGCTGGCATTTGAATCCATTCTGATGGGACAGAAGTTGCCTGCGCCACTGGGCTCAGTGCAGAGAATTGTTATGAATTACACTGAGAAAGTATTCGTAAACATTGGCAGAGAGTACAGATAACATGGACCCTTGTCCTAGTAGAGACGGCCTAGGAAGCTTATCAGCATGGCTGGTGTGCTTCGCAGAGAGAACACGAGGGTTGGGGCCATGAAGGGCGCGACATGGAGTGGGTAGAGAGGAGAGAGGGAAGCCTTTTCACACAGAAGAGGTGCTTTAAGAACGGGCCCTAAAAGAGCATTTCGTAATGTATAGTGATGCCTACAGTGCAGTGACTGGAGAAACAGGGAATAGATGGTGTTTCGCACACAGAATGGCCATGAAAGAAAGATATGATGTTCTAATGTCACGCTGACAGCACACGAAGTGACAGGACATGCCTTGAAAGTACACGCGACAAGAACACGACAAGAACATAACACAGACAGGAAGGCATTGCTATATGCTGACACAGAGAGAGACATTCTTAGTAGAGTAACCATAGAGATATGTGCGTCATTGGGGACTATAAGCAAGGAGGAGAGGAGAGCCCGTTAGAAGTTGTTTGCTGGAGCTAGTTCGAAAGAGTTCGGGAGAGCCAGAAAGTTGCGGGGAGTTCCAGTTGTTGATTGCTGAAGGAGAGTTGCTAGAGAGTTGGAGAGAGCCACAGAGGGGTTGCTGAGGTTGCTGGCTGTTGGCTGGAGATGGTGCAAGACGAGATGCGATGAGAGGTGTCTTGGTGCAGCAGACTGATGAGGCTTGATGAGATTGATCTGGCAGAGAGAGAGTTTGGGAGTTCAAGTGACCAGATCTTGAGAGAGGCAGACACTGACTGACCTGGAGCGCATGCAGAATGGGAAGTATGGTTTTGGCCTACGCTACACTGATGGATTAGAAAACACACACACACACACACACACACACACACACACACACACACACACACACACACACACACACACACACACACACACACACACACACACACACACACACACACACACACACACACACACACACACACACACACACACACACACACACACACACACACACACACACACACACACACACACACACACACACACACACACACACACACACACACACACACACACACACACACACACACACACACACACACACACACACACACACACACACACACACACACACACACACACACACACACACACACACACACACACACACACACACACACACACACACACACACACACACACACACACACACACACACACACACACACACACACACACCCCTCCCCCCCCCCCCTCCCCCCCCCCTTTTGGTGAAGGGGAAAACCAGACAGGGGATTGTCTAGAGTGAGAGTGTGAAGATGGTGTGGATTTGGGGTGGATTTGCCCATGAGGGTGATGGATGTTGGCGCTTGCATTAAATTGCATTAGAACCACACACTTGCAGCACATCCTTGCATTAGAAACCTAAAAGGCTTATAGTCACTGCATGGTAGCTTTGCACCAGAAGTATAAAAGGTGCAAATTAGACATAGCATTAGGACTGCCTGCATTGTTATGCATTATGCTTAGCTGTGTGTACATAAATAAATGTATCCCATTGTTATAAATTGCATCGATTCTTTGTGTTTTCTTTGTGTCTTAATGTTATTTGTTATTTGTGTCCACAGTAGTAATCTAGGAGTAAGTAACCACCGTGCACATAGGGCCTGACACGAATGCAGTCAAGGGGGGGGTATAGTGATCCATAACCCCCTAGGAGATTGTCCAAGATTGTCTGAAGACCGGAGCGTGCTTGCCAAAGGGGGGGTAACACGACGGTTAGGGGTTTGGTTTTTTCAGACTGACAGATGAAACGGCCACAGCAGGTGACCATCCTCAGGATGCTTCGGACTTCAGATACATTTTCTGGTGGCCTCGCCTGCAAAATGTCTTTGACCTTTCGGGGGTCAGTGACACGCCTCCCTCCTTGAATACGAACCCAAAAAATTCAATGTTTCTCTTGAGGAATTTGCATTTTTCCCTATGCAAGGTCAGCACCAACGCCTGCAACCGATCCAGAGTCCTCACCATGCACTCCATGTGTTCCGCCTCTGTCTTTGCAAACACCCGGATGTCGTCGCTGATGTTTCGGACACCCTCTAGATCTGCCAGGGCCCCACAGATTATGTTTTGGAACACCTCTGCCGCCGATGAAACCCCAAAGCTCAGGCGCTTGTATCTGTAGAGGCCTCTATATGTGGTAAAGGTGGTAATTTATCTTGAGTCCTAGTGCAACACCACTTGATGGTAACCCGTCTGTAGGTCAAGCTTTGAAAAGAACCGTGCCCCTTGCAGTTACTCAATGATGTCATTGATTGTGGGCATCAGGTGCCTTTCTCACTTGTTGTCCCTATCCGGGAGCCTCATGTCCACACAGATCCTCACCGACTCCGGTTGCTTTGGCTTCCTTGCGATGACTATTGGCAAAACCCATAGGGTAGGTCCATCCACTTTCTCGATGATGTCCAATGCCACCAAATTGTCCAGTTCTTTGTCTACCAGGTCCCGCAGATGGATTGGGACTCTGCGATGCTTGAGCACAATTGGTCGTATGGACTCATCAATGTGCAGCCTCACAGGTTCCATACAGCCTATTCCTTCAAAGAGCTGGTTGTACTTCACGAGAAGCCCCTGTACATCTTCCACATACACTGAATAGGCAAAACTCACAATGCACAATGCTTCTGCTGCCGCATAGCTCAGGAGAGTGTTGCTGCTGATGCTCGTCACATAGAATGGACGACCCTCCATGCTCAACCTTTACCACAAACACCCCACCAAAAGTGAAGATTCACGCCCTGGGCTTCTGTTGTGTGGCGGTGTCACCATGGCATCACAGTGCACCCTGGCCATTACATTGGCTGATGCCCCTGTGTCCACCAGCACCGGTACCGTTGACTCGTTGACCTTCACGAGGCACTCTGGCTGCCTTCTAGTGGAGGCACGTAGCACACTGACGTTGGAGAAAAAGAAAATGTTCTCCTCCTCCTCTTCCTTTTCTTCTTCGTGAGTCACACCATCATCCCCCTGGTCTACTTGGGAAATATTGGGCAGTCGCTGAGGCCTGAAGAAACCTGCCCTTACTGGCCTCCTCTGCACCACAACCGCCACCTGTGCCCTGCACATACGGGCATAGTGGTTGAATGCCCCACAATGTCCATAGGCCTTCCCCTGCACAGGGCACTCTGCGGGGTGCGGAAGATCATACCCACACTTAAGGCAGGACTCAATGGTTCTGGCACCTCTGTCACGCTGGCCGCCACTTGGACATTGGGTCGCTCTTCCTCCTTGACCTCGGCCCACAGCACACACCTCCTCTGTCTTCCCTGGCCGAATTGCTGCATCCATTTTTGACGCCCACACCTCTGACACTGATCTAGCTCCAATATGCGGGCCGCAAGTTCCGGTTCCCGCAGCACTTGCCTTCTCAGTTTTCCAGATTAACAGCCCTGTATGAGCTGGTTCCTGATCATGGTCTGGGGGTTCTCCCAGACACATGACAGCGACATCCGTCGCAGACCTCCATAGAATGTGTCCAGAGACTCATTGTCTTTCTGTCTGGCACTGCACATAACGAAGCATTCATTATCCGCGTTGGCCAATGGCATGAAGTGCTCACGCAGTGCATTCTTGGCCGCCGTGTACGATGCATCCACTGGTGCCAGGGACTAAAAAACATTTTGCACTGCTAATCCTGCTTAGTATAGAAGTGTGACCACTTTGCTGTCCTCATCTGTTTCACCAGTGGACCGTACGTACATGTCCAGCCGATCTATCCAAAGCCTCCACCTTGGTCCAAGGCTTAACGGGGCCCCAGAAATATCAAACTCGGGCATTGGTGTCAGCGCCCTTTGTTTTCTCAGCAAACGTGCACTCACTGGGCCTGCTGCTCCTGCTGGCGCCGCTGGGGCTTCTGCACCGTCATCCATGTCACCCATGGTGTTGAGCGCACGAGCACCCCACGTGAGCACTGGGGCCGCAAATCACAAATGGCTCTCCTCCGGGCAGAATGCATTAAAATATTGAGCGCGCCGAAGGAAGCTAATACTCCCCTTCGGGCTTGTTCTGGTGATTGCACCTCCACCAATTCCACACAGTCACACAATGCGTCTTCCAGCCAGGAAGAATGGGATAGCCTCCCTAGGCCATGGGCCAGAAGTCCCCAAAAATATAGTGGGGTGGGGCCCAGGGGAAAAGAACAAAGAAAAATCTAATTCTACGCCTCCCCTTTCTCCTCACCTCACACTCAATGAACAGAAAGTGTCCAAAACACTCCAAAATTATGAATCAGCAGCACAATACTCCCCCTGCGCAAGGGGTTTCAAAAATGTACATGTGGGAGGCGCACAAGCACTCCTAATAGGAGCCACAACCCTCACCACCACGTGGACAAGATGGCGGCCGACCGCATTGACCCCGCCAGCTCCGCGGCATGAAAAAATGCCTCCATGTTTTTTCACTGCCTCTGCCCAGTGGGTCTGTGTCGGAGCGACCCCTCAACTTCATCACCACTGTTGCATGTTGCCAGAATGCTCATCCGGCCCCCGTGAGCACCCCCAGCCACAGAGCACACTGCACAAGATGTTTGCTGTCCAGGCTCCACCGTCGCACTGTACAGCCGTGGCAACGCCCCGTTTATTACAAACACATGCGGTGGAGTTGCCTCACTGCGCCGCGTGTGTGCCCTTAAAGGGGCAGGCACCACAGTCCTAGTACTTAAATCTTATGTATAGTAAATGGACACACCTGTTTGACAGGAACTCAAACTTTTCTTGTCTAGCCAATCCTCCCACGCCATCCAATGAGGTGCACAATAAACTCAATGTCCTACAACGCACACGTTAATTATTCTCTCAGTAATTCCAAGCAGGATTGGGTGAGTAGCCATGTTGCATGCTGCAGGAGCATTCTTGCTTAGCCAAGATCAGAGCAGGGCAAAAGGTTGATTCTATGGCAAGACCGTTTCACGTAGTGAAGTCAGGGATTTTGTCACTAGTCAGGGGCAGCCTCGGAAGGGAGCCTTGGCATGGAGCAAGAGCAGGAGTGCAGTTACGATAAAATGAGGAAGGAATAAAGACCCTATCCTTTCCTTCTGTACACCTCTGTGTCCGCATCCTTCTTGGCTGAGAGGACGCTGTCCGGGGAACAGTATCAGCGTGCCTCAGCAGTCCCGAGGCATACGCCAGTCACATTGGCGATGAGGATGGGATAATAATCTTCATTCCTTTCAATAATAGTCCATGTTCGGACATTGATAGCTTATCCTTTACTAATAGCAAGCTCTTGATGTTGTTCTGGTCCTTCGGTATTGTCCCTTCCCCCATCTTCTTAGCATAATCCAGCGTCCTATCCGTAGGAATTCTTGTATGATTTGGAAGGCTTGATCATTTTTCAACTCTTGTAGGAGCCGGCGCCTGGTACACCTCATAGTGGATGTATCTATCCACTATAGACCGTTCTGGGGTCACTGTTTCCACCGGGTGTCTGGAGAGAAAATCTGTCTTCCTTTCCTGGCTGATGGATGCAGTTCCTGTCTTGCGATTCTCTGTGGCATCCTTGCCTGAGGGCTGCCGTAGATGAATAACAGGGCTTGATGGTTCGCCATGATAATAAATGGTTTTCCGAATAGGAATAGATGGAAGTGTTCACACACACAGACCACCGTTAGCCCTTCCTTTTGGGCTTGTGAGTACATTTGGTATGGTTTGGAGACACTTCTGGTTGCAAAGGATACAATGTGCCTTCTTTAAGATGTGTTGTCATGAACCTGCGCTAGCATGGCACCCAGCCCCACTGGGCTGGCGTCAACTGTCAGTTTTGTGTACCTCACCATGTCATAGCAGGCCATGTGGTCTGTTGACGATATTTTTTGCCGAATCAGCTCTAATATCTCCTAACATTCTTTGGACCGTTGAAATAAGGCCTGGTGTTTTATTAGGGCCCTTAGGGGTTCGCTAACTGATACAATGTCTTTGATGTATCTGGTGCAATAGCTAGGAAGCCCTAGAAAGGACCGCAGTTCTGCCACGTTCTCGGGCTGAGGTGTTTCGTTGAGGGCCTCCACTTTTTTCTGGATCTGGCATCATTCCCTGTGCTGAAAAGTTGTGTCCAAAAAATCAGAGTGTACCTTTCCTGAATTCACATTTTTCCTTACTGCACGTGTGGTGAGCCGCATCCAGCATCATTCATACTCTTGCTAGGCTATTGTCATGCTATTCCGTGTCCTTGTCAAATACCAGGTTTTCGTTGCTGATGTTCAGGCAGTTGGGCATGTGTTTTACGACATTGTGGATCTCAACCTGAAAGAGTTCTGTGTCTCACGACATCCCGAAACAGAGCCTTTTGCATCGGTATAAGCCCAGGTGAGTCACAAAGCTTGAAATGTAGCTAGACTCTTGACTCAGCTCCAACGGATGATAACCCTTGTTTAGGTCCAGCTTTGAGAAGACATGCACCCCATTTAATAGGTGTACCAGGTCTGTGATACGGGGGGGGGGGCCCGATGCCTTTCCCTCATTAAGGTCTGGTTTGGACTTCTTATGCCCACGCACAGCCTGATAGCGTTGGACCCATTATTTGGAACAGTCACAATGGCTGACACCCATTGTTTGGGTCCTGTTGCAGGTTCTATAATGTGTTTTAGAAGCTTATATTGTTCTTCTTCCACCTGGTGTTGTTTGGTAACTGTTATGCCCCAATAGCGTTGGGCAACTGGACGGACAGACGGATCAATGTGCAGGTGGATTTGTTTGTTTTTAAGGTTTCCTAGTCCTTTAAAAATGAGAGGATCAGCTGTTCCATTCTCGCCACTGTGCCTATGTATTTATGGGCCTTCAGACGGTACAGCACATGTATGAGTCCCATATCTAAGGCCACTTTGAAACTTAAGATGCAACCGCCTCTAGTACATATATTGGTAGTCTTTTGGATTTTGTTTTGCATTGGCAAGTGGCTTCAAAATATCCCTTGCGTTACAATGGTGTTTTGCAGCAGAAGGGATATATGTTCACCTCTGACGGTCGTAGGCGTGGAGCCTAGGGTATGTTGTTAGAAATGTCCTTGCTGATCACATTCACAGTGGCCCCTGTGTCTACCAGGAATTCTGCTTGCAGGTTATTTATTTGCAGCAGTTGGGTCAGGCTTTGTTCCTTCGCAACCTGGTTGCCAAGTGTGTCTAGGTACCCTTTTCATCATGATTCTTCTGTTGACGAGCTCGACCCACTATCTGAGGATGACTATTTGTCCTCAGGCACATCAACCTAATGGGTTTCACCATAGTCAGGCAAGACAATTGGACTTAATGACGCTCACCTGAGGTCAATTATCTCTTCTAATGGATATAAAAATCTTTGCAGTACAGCACAGGATGGAACGGGCTGGAGGGAAGGAAGCTAGTGACACTGGAGTCGGGAGCCGTGTCAAGCAGGAGAGAGAGACGCTGAGGCCGGCCGCAATAATTTCTGGAAGTCCTGCTAGCCTCCTTTCCAGGTACGCACAGCAGGAGCTGGGGTACACCTGAGGCTGAGGACCCCAGCCGCCACGGAAACCAGGGGTGCGAATCGTGCTCAGCGGCTGCCGTGAAGGAAGTAAAGCTCCTGGAAGTCAGAGAGCCGAACGAGCAGTGAAAGAATCAGAAGGGAGCTGCTGTGTGCAACCAGTGAGTAGAAACACTCATACCGGCGTGCTCTGGGAACATGAAAAAAGTACTTTTGAATAATAAAAGGACTAAAAGTCATTGTAAGCGTTTTTGATTGCTGAAACAAGCACTTTGAATACGGAACAAACTGAAAGACATAATAAGAACTTGTGAATGCCACCCTGTCAGTCTGAAAAAACCAAACCCCTAACTGTCGTGTTGCCCCCCCTTTTTGGGCAAGCACGCTCTCCGGTCTTCAGACAATCTTTGACAATCTCCTATTAGGGTGAAGGATCACTATACACCCCCTTTGGCTGCATTCGTATCAGGCCCCATGTGCACTGTGTACTCCTAGATTACGCCTAATAACAGATACCTATCTTACTACCATGGCCAATAACAAATAACACTACGACACAAAGAAAACACAAAGAATCGATTCAATTTATAACAATGGGATACATTTATTTATATACACACAGCTAAGCATAATGCATAACAATGCAAGCAGTTCTAATGCTATGTCTAATTTGCACCTTTTATACTTCTGGTGCAAAGCTACCATGCAGTAACTATGTAAGCCTGTGCTGCAAGTGTGTGGTTCTAATGCAATCTAATGCAAGCTTCAAGCATCCAATCCACACCATCTTCACACTACACAATCTAAACAATCCCCTGTCTGGTTTCCCCTTCACCCAAAACTGTGTGTGTGTGTGTGTGTGTTTGTCTGTTCCCCTCAGTTTAGCCTATGCCAAAACCATACTTCCCATTCTGTTGTCAATCAGTCAGTGGCAGGCCTCAAGACTGCCAACTGCCAAGCTCTCTCAAGCTCTCTCTCTGCCTCATCGATCTCATCAAGGCCCATCAGTCTGCTGCACCAAGCACCATCTCCAGCCAACTCTCTCTCTGTGGCTCTCCCGATCTCTCAGGCCAACTCTCGATCTCCCGTGCAGTCCCACAACTCTTCAGTCTTCCTCCAGCCCATTCTAGCCTCCTTGGTTATAGTCTTCCATGATGCACCATATTTCTATAATTACTTGCATTCTAAGAATGTCTCTTTCGGCGTATAGCAAAATGCCTGCCTGTCTGTGTTTGCGTGTCCTTGCACGGCATGTCCTGTCACTTTGTGTGCTGTCAGCGCGACCTCATATCTCTCCACCTTGGCCTTCCGAGTATGTTGCAAAATACATCATCTATTCACTGTTCATACCCATTCTCTCCACTGTATGCTGCACTCTGTATTACATAATGCACTCTTAGGCCCCGTCCCTCTCATGCAAAAAGCACTCCTCCATCTCTGCGTCGTCACTCCCTTGGCGCAGCCCACACCTTTGCAGTCTCTCAGCGAAGCACACCAGCCAAGCTGATAAGCTTCCTAGGCCGTCTCTACTGGGACAAGGGTCCATGTTATCTGTACTCTCTGCCAATGTTTACAAAACAATTCTCCGCACTGAGCCCAGTGTCTTCTGTCTCTCTCCATCAGAAAAAGGATTCAAATGCCAGCCTAATGCTTTCTAGCATTTACGATTTCTCTCACAATACAAGCTTTACATAATGCAGACTCATTCTAAGTGACTCAACATACATACATACATGCATGACAGTCTCTAAATGTGTCTCTACAAAGCATAACAATGTGTACTCTAAATGTCTCTACGTCCATTTCCAATATAACAGTGTGTGTGTGGTGCAAGCAATGCATTTTCTCTCTCAGCCTAAGCGCTATATCTAATGCAAACAGAGATGCATGGCAAATCACAAAACATCATCTTTACATGTCAAATATACGGTGTCTCTCAAACACTACATGGCACTTCAAATATGTGCAAGTGCAAGTGTCATTCTATTTTAAATGGCAAAGTGCAAAGTGGCAGCATGTTTCTCTCCTAATGGCAAGCACTATATGCATACAGTATGGTTCTAAAAGCATATTGCAAATGCATACAAAGGTGACAGTCTAATATGTAGATAGTGTCTACTTCAGCAATGTACTAATCAGAACTAAACAGAATGCAATAATGGAATGATTCCATAGCAAAGTGTAACAATGTAGGCAATGGTAATTCTAATGATTCTCTAACAGTGAGTCTAATAATGGGTAATGGTTCTCTACAGATAGTACCTATTCTTCTAATGGGTGTTATGATTTCTAATAATGATAACAATTCTAGGCTTCTCATTTCACCCAATTCCACAACCCGAGAAAAATCAAGTTTTGAGCAGTTGTGAGTGGAGTGAAAGAAAGGTGGTGCATGTGGCAGATACCACTGAATGTATTGTTGGAGACATAAGTATTGGTAAAGCCAAGATAATACCAAGGAGGGTATGAGATGAGAAACCAAGTATTGGGAAAGCTAAAAGAGTTGAAGGAACGGCAGGTTAAGAGGAGACCTGTATTGGCAAGAGCCAGAAGAACACAGAGCAGGGTAACAAAGTGCATGGTGGCCAAACAAGCGACGGAACAGTGTTATAAGAGTGTGACACTGATGAAAGAACCAAGCTTCACTGTCAAATGAAGACAGTGGCCAGTTGTTGATGGAAACCAGTCAAGATGGGTCATCGGGAGGGTGCTGTTGCGCAGCAAAGCCATGCGGACGTGAGCAGCTATAGCTCCCGAGTAGCCGCAGACATCCTGAAGCCTTTATCCTGGTTTCGCATACTTGCACATCTACAGGCACAGCCCTAGGCTGCGGAATGATGCAGCTCTAGAATGCTGCAGTCCCAGGGAAAAATGCACAGTCGCCATTTTCGTCCTCCTTCCACTCGGCCCGGCGGTACTGGCAGAGCCGGCTGTCATGACCCTCGCCAAAAACCCCCTCTGGCAAACCCATTGGCCAGGTGGAGTCAGGACTCGGGCCTCTAGAGCCTGGCATCCTCTTCAAAAGCCCTCATGGGCCCAGTGCTGGCGCCTATGGCGCCAGGCTCATACACCATGAAAAACAATGTGCTTGGGAACTCCTTTATTGTATTGTCAGCCAAAATGGAGGCATCCACATAGCTTGGTTCCTGAGAACCAAGCTATGCGGTCTAGTGTTTTGGGTGTGGCACGCCTGGAACTACTTTCCCTGGTACTACTTTACCTGGGCTATATAAACCACACCCTGACTGCAGAACATGCTTCGTGTTACTTTGCAGCTTGCAACGTGACGCTCACCGTGTCCAGCTATTCCCTCGAACCTCAGAGAAGCAGAACCTGCAAGGAGACACAAGAAACATCATTAGCAGCAGCATCTTACCTGCAGTCTTCATCTTTAAACACTCGCAGCTACTGAGAACAGCTTCCTCGAATCTGCATGCCTCCCGGAGAGAACGACCTGAAAGAGGAAGATAGAGGCAACATTAAAGAAAGCTGTAGAGACATTTACAAATTACGAACTGCTCAAAAGGCTTACCTGGCTGGTCGCCTCTCAGCTGGCACCACTCCGGACATTCCACTCGCGCTGAAGAACACTGTGACCTACAAGGAAGGAAAACACAGGTTAGCAAAGTCAAGACTTCCAGCACTGCGCATAGCGATTACTTACCGCGGGGCTCAACCAAGCAAGTTCGCCGCACTGAAGCTCTGCATACCTAAGGGAGAAAAAAGAGACATTTTAAACAAAGAAAGGCATGCAGGATAGCAACAAAACTAAAGAACAGCAATAAGACCTACCTGAACAATATCAAACGGGCCGGCGTTAGTGACGTAACTGGACCGCACTCGCCCATGAAAGACAACGTGCCCCTGCAAAGAAGGCAGGACGGAGAGCACGCCTAATTCTACCACAAGGTGAGGAGAGGGCGCCAGAGGGACTGAAAGCATACAGGGGTGGAGGGAGGATACTTACCCCAGTCGGTCAGTCTTGAACACAGTCCTCCTGTATTTTCAGGCAGAACCTTCCCTGCAGACCACATCAGGGCAAAGCTGAGAAGCATACCAGCGAGTAACCCAGCTGGGTGGCATCCCTGTGGATACCAGGTGAGCGTAACAGAACACAAAGCCTACCATAACAAATCCACCTTGGCGCCGTGGAGACATCAGAAATGGACCAATTGGCCCAATTACAAGGAGAGCTTTGTGCTGAGGTTCATTCTGCCCGACAAGAGACTAATGCCCTCCGGAGAGACCTAATAGTGACCAAAGAACGCACTGAGGAGATTAGCAGGCAATACTTGCAATCACAGGCAGGACAGACGCCTCTACCTGGAAGTAATCCAACGATGCAAAACCCCGCCATACCACCCATTCCGGTACAGATCACGTTACCTGGAACAGTGCCCCTGGCACCACCAGAACGGTTCTCAGGCGACCCACGGAAGTATGCGGCATTCATCAATCAGTGCCGCCTTCATTTTCTTTGTAGGCCTGGAGCATTTCCAAACGACCAAGCTCGGGTAGCTTTTGTCTTATCATACCTGAGTGGTAGTGCAGCAGATTGGTCGTTGCCGTTGGTAACCCATGACGATCCTCTATTACATGACTTTGGGGGGTTCCAGAGAGAAATGGAAAAACTTTTTGCTCGCCATACCCAGGAACAAGCAGTAGACAATGAACTCTTGTCCCTCCGACAGGGGAATCATGACTTGTTAACGTACATTGCTCCCTTCAACAGACTGGTTGCCGAAGCTAGGTGGCCAGAAAACAAAAGAACCACGTTATTCCATCGAGGCTTACAAGGTGAATTAAAGGACGTCTTAGCCCAGGTGGTTGATCCACCCAGAGACTGTGCAGAATTCATAAATCTGGACGTGCAGCTAGACGACTGGTTGCAGGACCGAAAGGCAGACCAGTCTAAGATGGACCCTCGGACCGTGTATGTTCGACCAAGGGAAAACACACCCTGAACACACCCTGTACCTGAAAATGCTGTAGAACCCTTGCAGATTGGAGGGATACAGCCTCCATTAACAAAACAAGAGCAGGACAAAAGAAGACAACAACACCTTTGTTTGTATTGTGGGAAACCAGGACATTTCCTGAAGGACTGTCCAAAAAAACCCCCAAGAAGAACAGTCGGGGCCACAGAGAAGGATGAAGCTAAGGAATCGGGAAACTACCAAGCTCGTCAAACGTAGAGGTCAGTTTGTCGAGTGAGAAGAAAGAGTTGCTGACCTCGCACTTTGCAATACCGGTGATCTTAATTAACCACCAACAGTCGTCAAGAATGCATGCTGTTGAAGTATACATCGATAGCGGAGCAGTTGGAAATTATATTGATCAAGAACTGGCAGCAGAGATGGGGCTTCCTTTGTGTTCTATGCCAAATATGGACAAGGTAACCACCGTGGATGGGACAGAAATCGCTTCCGGACCAGTAACCCAGTGCACAGCCAGGGTAACCTTGCTGTGTCAGGAAGGACATCGGGAGTCTATTTCATTCGATCTCATCAAGGCACCTCAGTTCAGGCTAATACTAGGGATGCCATGGTTGGTTGCTCACAACCCTTTGATAGACTGGCGGGCACAAAAAGTAACCTTCCCTGGTGACTACTCCCCTGCCTGCTATTACCAAGAGGAGAAACCCGACGTCTGTATCCCCATGACTCCCGGAGCGACAGTATCAACCCTGGGAGCAACTAATACCTTGCCAAGTGAATACCATGATTTCCAGGATGTTTTCCGAAAGGACCAAGCCAATACATTGCCGCAGCACAGGCCGTATAACTGTCAGATCAACCTTGTTCCTGGTGCACAAATCCCTTGCGGCAGGATCTACGCTCTCACAGAACCAGAAAACCTTCATTTGAAATCGTATTTAAACCAGTACCTTGCAAACGGATTTATCCATTCTTCGAAGTCCCCCGCAGCCAGTCCTTTGTTCTTTATACCGAAAAAGGAAGGAGACTTGAGAACCTGTATTGACTACCGCACATTGAACCAGATCACCATGAAGAACCGCTACCCCTTGCCACTTATCCCTGAGATGCTAGACCAAGTTAAAGATGCCCAGATTTATACCAAATTGGACCTTTGAGGAGCGTACCACCTGGTCCGAGTCAGAAAAGGAGATGAATAGAAAACCGCCTTCCGTACTAAATACGGCTTGTTTGAATATCAAGTCATGCCCTTCAGGTTATGCAACGCTCCTGCAGCATTCCAATATTTCATGAATGACGTCTTAAGGGAGTTAATTGATGTGTGCGCCTTAGTGTACATAGACGACATCTTAGTATACTCAGCCTCGGAACAAGATCATGTCAGGCATGTTCGTTCAGTCCTCACCAAGCTACGTCAACATCGCTTGTTTGCAAAGCTCAAAAAATTCTTTTTTCACGTCACCGAAGTAGAATTTCTTGGTTTTATCCTTACTCCAGGAGGCATCAGAATGGACGTGCACAAGGTAGATGCCATTCTGAAATGGCCTTCACCGACGTCTCTGAAAGGGGTACAAAGCATGCTGGGCTTTGCGAACTTCTACCGCCGGTTCATCCAAGACTTCTCTCAGGTTGTGCACCCAATCACAGTACTATTACGAAAAAACAATAAAAAGTTTGCTTGGACCGAAGAAGCAGAAGAAGCATTTCATGAACTTAAACGAAGGTTTACCTCCACTCCAATCCTGTGACATCCTCGTCCAGATCTCCCTTATGTCGTTGAAACTGATGCGTCCAGTCTCGCAATGGGGGCTGTCCTTTCACAGAGAGACCCGGAAACCGGCCACTACATCCTGTGGCCTTCTGGTCGAAAAAGTTCTCACCACCAGAGATTAATTATGCCATCATAGACAAGGAACTCCTGGCTATCAAATCCTCCTTTAAAGCCTGGAGGCACTACCTTCTGGGGGCCAGACACACCATTACAGTCATCACCGACCACTGAAACCTGCAATATCTCAAAACAGCCAAGGCCCAGTCTTAGTGCCAATTACGACCCTTTTCTTCGCCGAATATGATTATGTAATCACATTTCGACAAGGAGTCAGAAACGGAAAGGCGGATGCCTTATCTCGCATGGGCATAGATGAAATAGTATATACAACTCCACACCCAGTACCTATTATACGGGAAGACAAACTCTTGGGTATCACGACAGCCTTAACAGAAGCAGAACTATGAAAAGAAATCCAACGGACAATGAAACCTGATGCCTACCTCGCATGGCAAACTCAAGGAGAACAATATACCATCAAGGACCACCTACTGTCACGCCTACTCCCTGCCGCACCATTACCAGACAACATTCCAGATTCACATCCAGCACCTCTAACCATGCACACTTCATCCGGCGTGTTCCCCATAACATTCATCGCACTCAGCAACTGAATTACCAAGGACGGCTATGACCTTTCCTATACTGGAATCTGCAATGGCGCTTCTCTCCGGGACGGCACCCGTCCACGGGCGTCCAGAGACTACGATCCAGCGCACAAGGTGTTTCCGATCAGGTGACCAAACGCCGGCAACAGGCGGCCAATCGCCGGCAGACTCCCCGTGCAACGTCGAGGGTCATGTGACGTGGATCCGCGTTTCCCTCGTGACTGTATCACGTGATTAATTCAACACAGTCAAAAGGACAGGGGAACCGCGGAACAAATGCTTCACAGCTGCTTTTCGGAGTGCTGCACGGCGTTTTTGGATCTCGCTTAGAATTTGGATTTCTTGGACCACGGAACGTTTCACGGATTGCTTTTGGTCTCTTCCTCAGGCTCAGGCGAACTTTAATCTTCAGGCTTCACGACCTTTGGCTTTGCACAAACTTTTGAACTTTGGATATTGGACCTTGGCTATTGTTTTCTTGGCTTTTGACCCTGGACTGTTAACGGATTGTTTACGGATCATCCACTGGCTACCTGACTTTTAGGTGTACTCCATCAAGGTGCCCACAAGGACCCTTCTGTTTCCCCTAACCCTTTGAGGCATCCTGACCAGCACATTTGGGTAAGCCCTTTAGCTTCTTCCACCATATTACACTGTGATCATTGTGACTGTCTGCCTTAATCATTTATTGCCTTACAGTGGTCAGGGGGTCCTTCCGGTGTTCCTGGTTCCAGCTTGACGGCACTCCACACCTGTGGCCTCAAGAATTGCATTGGTAGTGATATTATTCTTACCAGTGTGGTACTTGGGGACGGAGGTATCTTCATCTACACGACCATCAAGATCATAACACCTACCCTTTTTTAGGGATCGCCTATATGTACCCAAGAGGGAATTACAACAGCATATTATTTCAACCTATCATGATTCACTGATCGAAGGGCATCTTGGGATTGCCAAAACCATAGCTAAGGTGAAAGAGAACTTTTGGTGGCCTACCTGGCGTAAGGACATCATTCAGTATATTCAGTCCTGAGGTGTCTGCGCACAAAATAAATCACAGAAACAAAAACCATCTGGTCTCCTACAACCATTGGACATTCCTCCAGTTCCATGGCACACTCTTTCCCTTTACTTCATCACTGATCTACCTCCAAGCCAAGGGTTCAACACCATCCTTGTAGTTGTGGACTTATTCTCGAAGATGGCCCATTTTATTCCTCTGAAAGGCCTCCCAGACGCAGCCACTTTAGCAAAAGTGTTCCTGGAGGGCATGGTTAAGCTACATGGCTTCCCTTCGGTTCAGCTCTCTGACCGAGGCAGGCAGTTTGTTTCAAACTTCTGGAAAAAATGCTGTGCAATGGCGCAGATCGACGTTCGGCTATCTACCAGTCACCATCCCCAAATGGACGGCCAAACCGAGAGAACCAATCAGACACTCGAGCAATATTTACGGTGCATGCTGCACCATGAACAAAGGAATTGGAAAGACCTACTATGGATAGTCGAATATGCATATAACAATTCTTTGCATTCAAGCACGGGACAAACGCCCTTCTATACCCTTCATGGCAGACATCCACGTACCTCTGAACTAGACTTTCCAGCCAGCTTGGAAATGCCAGCGGTAAAGACTCTACACACAACCATTACTCAGGCTTTCAAAAGGGCAAAGGAACACCTTATTCATGCCAAAGAAAAACAAAAGAGATTTGCCGACCAACACTGGAAAAAGGTACCTGATTATCAAGTAGGAGACAAAGTTTGGTTAGCCGCTAAATTCGTACCCATCAAGGGAACCCGGACCTTTCATCCCAGATTCTTAGGACCCTATACCATTAAGGCAATTATCAACCCAGCAGCCGTAAAAAAACTGGATTTACCACCTAATCTACACATCCACCCGGTATTCCATGTGTCCCTCCTGAAACCAATGCAACCCGGCACACGGATTGGGACACCACCTAAGCCCATACTTGTTGATGGAGAACCAGAATTCGAAGTCAAAGATATCTTCGACTCTAAATACTCTAGGACCAAGCTATATTATCTCGTCGATTGGAAAGGATTTGGATCACAAGATAGATCCTGGGAGCCCAGTGAGAATATCCACGCACCATGTCTAATCTGGAAATTCCATCGGAACTTCCCAACCAAACCTGGGCCAGACAGAAGAACACCATGGGAGGGGCCTTAGGGGGGAGTGCTGTCACGACCCTCGCCCAAAACCCCCTATGGCAAACCCATTAGCCAAGTGGAGTCAGGACTCGGGCCTCTAGAGCCTGGCATCCTCTTCAAAAGCCCTCATGGGGCCAGTCCTGGTGCCTATGGCGCCAGGCTCATACACCATGAACAACAATGTGCTTGGGAACTACTTTATTGTATTGTCAGCCAACCAAGCTATGCGGTCTAGTGTTTTTGGTGTGGCAGGCCTGGAAATACTGTCCCTGGTACTACTTTACCTGGGCTATATAAACCGCACCCTGACTGCAGAACATGCTTCGTGTTACTTTGCAGCTTGCAACGTGACGCTCTCCGTGTCCAGCTATTCCCTCGTACCTCGGAGAAGCAGAACTGGCAAGGAGACAAAAGGAACATCATTAGCAGCAGCATCTTACCTGCAGTCTTCATCTTTAAACACTCGCAGCTACTGAGAACAGCTTCCTCGAATCTGCACGCCTCCCGGACAGAACGACCTGAAAGAGGAAGGTAGAGGCAACATCAAAGAAAGCAGTAGAGGCATTTACAAATTACGAACTGCTCGAAAGGCTTACCTGGCTGGTCGCCTCTCGGGTGGCACCACTCCGGACATTCGACTCGCGCTGAAGAACACCGCGACCTACAAGGAAGGAAAACACAGGTTAGCAAAGGCAAGACTTCGCAGAGCTGCACACAGCACTTACTTACCACATCATAGCGCTCTTAATGCGCCATCATTTACCAGCAGGGCTCAACCAAGCCAGTTCGCCGCGCTGAAGCTCTGCATACCTAAGGGAGAAAAAAGAGACATTTTAAACAAAGAAAGACATGCAGGATAGTAACAAAACTAAAGAACAGCAATAAGACCTACCTGAACAATATCAAACGGGCCGGCGTCAGTGAAGTAACTGGACCACACTCGCCCATGAAAGACAACGCGCCCCTGCAGAGAAGGCAGGACGGAGAGCACGCCTAATTCTACCACAAGGTGAGGAGAGGGTGCCAGAGGGACTGAAAGCATACGGGGGTGGAGGGAGGATACTTACCCCAGTCGGTCAGTCTTGAACACAGTCCTCCTGTACTTTCAGGCAGAACCTTCCCCGCAGACCACATCAGGGCAAAGCTGAGAAGCATACCAGCGAGTAACCAAGCTGGGTGGCGTCCCTGTGGATACCAGGTGAGCGTAACACCGGCGGCCGAGGGTGGCAACACTGTTGGTTGCTGCTAGCGGCCTTCCAAATCCCCCTGCCTCCCGGACGAGGGTGCAGCAAACCCCCATCGGACAATGCAGCCACAATCCAGACTGCACAGGGCAAGGTGGAAGAACCGACACAGGGCACCCCTCCCACAGCCAGGCGAGAGTGCCGGGACAATGAACAGCCAGCTGCCGGAGCAAACCCTGCAACTAAGCACTGTGAGGAGCCCGGGGACCTGGGTCGACAATAGCGTCCGGCTGATACTGCGGGGTCAGAGGCAGGAGGACAGCCCCCCAGCGTGGAACGCGGCGTGGAAACTCCCACTTCCCCCAGCACCCAGACTGTGCCTCTACCCAGGCGGACTGAGAACAGGGCATCTGCACCAACGGTGCCTCAGGGACCCGATACTGAGAACCCGCACAATGGGCCCCTGGACTTCTCTACCCCTGGCAATGTGTGGCACGATGGGTGCCCTGAACTGGAGAGGCTAGACCAGAGTGGTCCTGTGACACCTGCAAAAAGGCCGCGTGGCTGATCCCTACCCTCGCAATCCATTCCGTACTGCAGCCTTTTACATCTGGAGGTGCCATCACCTCACACTCCTGACGGAGCTCTTACCCCCGCTGCCAAGGGCTAGAACTCAGATCATCGGTCCCTGCCCCAGCGGTCTGCCTGTTGAGCTGCTGGGGATGTGAGGACTGCATCCTCCCACCACAAGACCTGCAAAAACACACCAGTGGCACCTGAGTGGCCGCGGACCACCTAAACTGCTGGACATTAACGCCAGCCTTGCCATCACCCGGACATCAAGGTGGACTAGGGGGAGAGGCGCAGAGAAGAAGGCACCTGGCCTGCGGGATAGCGACAGAACAAAGTGGCGGCGGGAGCAGAAGAAGAGGGGAACAGTTGGGAGAGATCCTCCCCTAGTGAAGCCATGGCTCGAGTGCGCCCAGCCAGGAGCCACCTCAAGGCCATTCAGGGACCATATTGGCCGACGGAGGTGGGGAAGCAACAAGGGCAAAGACACCCAGACACTCTGAGCGGGACACCCAACCAGGAGGGGGCAACACTATGCATACAAGGCCCCGCAAGTGAGATGCAAAAGGACAGACCCGGTGCCGCAATCAGTAGCGGGGGACCCCACTCGTGCAGGAGCCACAACCTGCACACCCACACAACGCACATCACAGAGAAACAGGAGGAAGCACTAAGACTAACCACGCGCCACACTGGTTAGTCAGCCCAACGGAATAAAGCCTGGGCTCTCACCACTGTGATATCGACAAATACATCGGGCAGTGAGAACGAGAGCCGACTGCACAGCACCATGTTCAAGACTCAAAGACAAGGCTAATAAGACCGGACTCAATGCAAGATAGACCAATACACAGTGGGTGTTTCTCAGCCCCCCCACGACTCGTGCCAATGGATCAGAAGGCATGGAAGGGGAGCCACAAGACTCCCAAATCACGCTACATGACATAATGGGAGCCATATGGGAATCCAGATCATCAATCAAAGAAAAAATAGACACCCTCTCAATTGAAGTGACCTTCCTCAGACAAGACATGCGGAACATAAACTCGAGGGTCGGGGAGGCAGAGCAACTCATCTCGGAGTCAGAGGATGCCATCAAGAAAATGGAAAGGCGATTATCGGTGGTCACCCAGAAGCTCACACAGCTCGAAAACAGGGCAGAGGGCAGCGAGGGAAGAGCTAGGCGAAACAACATTCGCATACTTGGAGTGCCATAAAAGGAAGAGGGACCAAGAATGGAGCTCTTCTTGGAAAAATGGCTATCGGAACTCTTCACCCCAAGGAAGTGCTCCAAATTCTTCTCGGTGGAAAGAGCACACAGGCTGCCAGCAGGTTGCCCCGTTCCTAGGGCACGCCCGCACCATAATCGCTCACCTGGTGAACTATAGGTACTGGGATGACATACTACAAATGGCAGGAGCTTCCAGCCCCATAACATACAATGGCTAGCAGATGGGGTTCTTTCCAGACTACACCCGGGAGGTACAGAGAGAGCGCCAATCCTTTGAATCCGTTAAGAGGAAGATGCATTCACTCAGCATGAAATATGCGCTCTTTTTCCCAGCACAACTTAAAGTCTACCACGAAGGAACAGTGCACCTCTTCAACAATCCGAAGGAGGCATGGTCGCGGGTGTAAACAAACGTCCTCTCATTGCCAGAATACCAGCCACCGAAAGGGAGACCCAGAAGTTAACCAGACCTGAGTCACTCTCCAGCATTGTTCGACTCGCAACCAACAGACCTAGTAGCACCCCTGGAAGCAACGCCAGCGCAGAGGGCTACAGATGACTTGGCGCATACAGACGCCGGGCAACACACCTGCAAGATGTGTAGAGGCAAGTGACTACAGCGGCTACAGATCGGAAGTGGAGGCTCGCATTGACAGCTTCTGCAGGCACCCAGCAAATGGTTGACACAGTTATTTCATACCCAGTTGGTGTGGAGTTAGGGCTACAGGTGCTTCAAGTTTGGGAGGAGTACGGGCCGGGAATGTGGGATAGTTGGGCAACCGTTGTTGGCCGGAATATTGTTGGGGTTGGGTTTACAACATACTCAGCGCACAAAGGCACCCAAACAAGGACTGGCATGTGAAAAGGAGGGTCAATGAGTGGTAGGGTTGGAGAGGGAAGGAGGGGCACTACCTGGGCTGCAGCAGAATTCCCTTGGGAGGATAGCTCGTGATGGAAAGGTCACAGTGATGACCTGGAACGGAAATGGGCTGTGTTCTGGGATCAAAAGAAAGCTAGTCCTACAGTTTCTTAACAAGCTCTCCCCTACATCATGTTCCTTACAGAGACCCATATGACAGGAACAGAATGCAAATTCTTTCTCAGGTCCAACTACAAAGTAGCTTTCCACGCAAGCTTTGCTAGGGGCTCCAGAGGAACGTTAATACTACTGCACAAGAGGGTCCCATTTCAGCTAGCGGAAGTGAGGTCCGACCCCAGGCGGTGCTATGTCTTGGCAAAAGGGGAGCTTTGGGGGAACAGCCTGGGAATGGTAGTGGTTTACACCCCCCCTCCGCTCTCTGCAGATCTCCTAGCGAAACTCCAGAGACTCACGCTTCAATGCCATGCTGATACCTGGATACTAGGGGGGATTTCGATGAGTTGATGGACCACGGCCTGGACAGATCATATATGAGCACCAGGAACCTGGCAGCATGTACCAAATTGCGCTCATTCACTGAAGCCCTGGGGTGGGTAGACGCATGGAGATGGATGCATCCTACTAAACAGGGCTATTCCTTGTTCTCTGGGGTGCACACAACAGTGTCACAAATTGATTTTTTTTCGACACACTGTCTGCCAAATACCTGGCCAGAGGGATATCAGATCATTCCTACCTACTTATGGAGCTAAAGAGTGGGAGGGCAAAGCCCAAAGGGAGCTGGCGCCAAATTTGTGGAAGGCCTAGCATCAAAAACCGAGGACTACTTCGTAATAAATACGGGACGGTGGACAGCCCAGTCACACTCTGGGAAGGGTACAAGGCAGCGCTCCGGGGGGAGGACCTTTCAATGGTGGCGGCTAAGCATAGGCAGCATATGGCTGAGGTGGAGAAGGCCGAAAGGGCAGTGCAGAAGGCGGAGTGTGGAGGTAGTGTGGAGGCGGAGCTTCTCTCCTCCGGGGTGCAGAAGGCCAAGCGGCCACTAGTTACGGCGCAAGAAACACTGTGCAACATGGCAGTAGACAATGCCAAGGAAGTGCACTCGGTCAAACAAAGCCAAATCCATGAAAGCAGGGATAAGGGGGGTGTGACGTCCAATACTGGCCTGGTTAGAACGAACGAATAAAGGATTGGGGCACGTGCGCGCCCTATGGGATGCCCAAGGGGAGGAAATTACCAGTGATACAGACATAGCGGAGGCCTTTGTGCAATATTATGAGGTGCTATACACCGTGAGGGAGGAGGACCGAGAGGCATGGGATCTGGACACAATGGGCCAGGTGCCTATCCTGTGGATCTCTGCTCAACAAGCCTCTGGATTGGAGGAGAACGTCTCGGAAGAGGAGATCTCAGCCGCAATCGCACAACTGCAGACGAGGAAGGTGCCAGGACCCAAAGGGTTTCCAATAGAGATATGGAAGCGGCTGCGGGAGAAGGTGTGCAGCTCTCTGCACCGCCTCTTTCTACAAAGTAAGCTAGATGGTGAATTACCGCCCGACCTCAGAAGGGCTAGCATAGGGGTTCTCCCGAAGTCTGGAAGATCCCCAGAACATTGTGCCTCCTATCGGCCAATATCCCTAATAAATGGGGAAGCTAAGATCCTGGCCTGCGTATTGGCCAACTGCCTAATGCGGGTGATAGACTTGTTAATACAACTGGACCAGTGTGGGTTCATTCCCTCTAAATCTACGTGAATGAATTTATGCCGCGCAAACCTCGCTATCGGTCTGGCAACAGAAATACCCGACGCACTGGCGCTCCTTGCCATCGTTTTTGAGAAGGCGCTTGATTCCATGCGGTGGAACTCGCTTTGGGAAATAATGCACCGCATGGGGTTTGGCAAAAGCTCCCTCGCATGGGTCCAGCTATTATATACCTCCCCTGAAGCGGTGGTAAGAGTGAATGGCGTCACCTCCTGAAACATTCACACTAGGGAGAGGCATGTGGCAAAGATGCCCCTTCTCGCCGCTGCTATTCATCCTCGCAATAGAACCCCTATCAATACGACTCAGGGAAACCCCAAACTGGGGGGTATTCAGATGGCCCTAGGGGGAGAAGACAGGGTCTCGCTCTACGCGGATGACCTATTAATATACATGAGCACCCCCAAGGCCTTGTGCCAAGTCGTGACAGGAATACTGCAGGAATACCAAAGCTTTAGTGGGCTCAAATTAAACTTGCAAAAATCTGTCCTTTTCTCACTGCAGGGAGAGATAGTATAGCTTCCCCAGGAATGCCCATACACGAAAGCAGAAACAGGCTTCAAATACCTGGAAATCCACCTTCACTCTTGCTTAGCGGACTATGTCCGGCTCAACCTAACCCCTGTAGTGAACAAATTCGCACAAAATATTACCCATTGGCAATCCCTCCCATTAACTTTACTGGGCAGGGCGGCTCTGTTTAAGATGCTCACGCTACCCAAATTCTCATATGCCCTGCAGAACACCCCGCTCCCAATCCCAAAGAAGGTTTTTGTGGAAATTGAGGGATCCCTAAGGGGCCTCCTATGGGCGGTGAAACTGTAACCCTCACCTGGTATCCACGGGGATGTCACTCAGCCTGCTCTGACCTCTTACGACCTCGAACCCTTTCCTGGAGGCTATTCGACTGGAGACTGGGCCTTGTTTTCTTGGATAGTATGCTCTCCGTCCTGCTTTCAGCGCAGGGGCGCATTGATTGATGCAGGCTTGTTGCTGCCTAGTTACTCTAACTCTAGTTCTCTAGTTCTCTAACTTCGTTCCTTTCCTTCCTTAGATGATGGCTGGCGTCCGGGGTTGGCGGCATGCTGCTGAGATGAGTAGCGCTGAAGATGATTGAGAGCGCGATCATCGATGCACCCCTTTCGTATTTGCATTGAACTGAGTTCTTTTTCTGTGTCTTTTAGGTGCCGCAACGTTTTCAGCGTGGATGTCGGTTATGAAGAACAAATGCGGTGGGTAAGCGCGGTATGCAGCGCCTCTAGATGTTTCCACGCTTACCTGGAGTGTCTTTTCCCTCTTGCAGATGGATGAGAAGTTCCGGAGACAGAGTTCCCCCAGAGCGGCTTGGATTCAGGTAAGCGTTTGAAGCTCGTACAGTATTTAAAAATAAGCGAAGATTTGCAGAATGCTTATTAATGCCTTTTTTCTGTTCTTTTCCCTTTTCCTTAGGAAGCGGCATGCCGGGATGGGAATGACACCGCCGAAGATGCCCGCAGAACAGAAGGAGCGATGAATGATGGGCAGAAGCTCCGCAAGGTAAGGCTGTTCCTAACGGTGTTCTTGTTCTTGCAGGAGCTGAGCGCAGAAGAAAGATGCAGGCCTACTGGAGACCGATCCGAACACTGTGAGTGTCACGCTGCAGGTGCAGAAAACGCAAAGCATGTTTCTCAGCCTGGGTGTGGCTTAAATAGTCTCTGGGTATCCCAGGTGTCTCTGGGCTGAACCACACCCAAAAGACTAGACCGCACATGCAGTTCTGGGAACCGAAATATGTGGGGGCATCCATCTTGTCTCCATCAATGCACTACAAGTCCAATCCCCAATGGTATCCTATGGGAGTGAGTGAGTCTGGTGCCACAAGCGTCAATTCTCACTCCAAGTGGGTCTTTGGAGGGCTGGGGACATGAGGGGCAGGAATCATGACAGAAACAACCACGAGTGGCAATGAAGACGATACCAGCGGTCAGTGTGGGAAGGAGGAATAGGTTTAACCAAACTGTGCAAATATTACTGGCCAGTCCAGCTACAGACGGTAAATGACTGGCTACACGGAGACCAATAACTCCCACAAACAGCGGCGGAGCGGAAAAGGCTGATGGGCCGGACGCCCAGACAAGCCCTATATGGGGGGAAGTGATACATGAGGACCCTGCCGGGGCCAATGAGACACACGTGCCAGGTGTAGGTGGAGGCTCACCAAGACATGGGATGGGTCCGGAAACCGACTCTTGACCAGCCCAAATGGTATAACGTGTACCTAGGGGAACTGATTAAGATAGGGTACTTTGAGAGCTGGTCGGCGAGCGGAATAGACACCTTGGCGGACATCATACAAGACGGACACCTCTGGTCATTTGAGGAGCTGCAGAGACAATATGGCCTATCAACAGGTGAGGGATTCAGATACATGCAAATATCTCACGCCATCACAGCCCAATTCCCCTCCCCGGGAGAAGTCCCAAATAGTTCCCCCTTTGAGGCTAACCTATTCACAGTGGGAATTTCTGCTAAGGTCACATCCACCTTATACCAAGTGCTTACGGCATTTGGGGCTGTAGAACTCACCAGCCTAAGAGAGAGTGGGAGCAGGACCTGGGAAGGATGGAACCAGAGGAATAGGTGGA
The DNA here is from genome assembly GCF_040938575.1 of Ambystoma mexicanum. Lineage (NCBI taxonomy): Eukaryota > Metazoa > Chordata > Amphibia > Caudata > Ambystomatidae > Ambystoma > Ambystoma mexicanum. The sequence continues at coordinate 54,587,284 of NC_090926.1, forward strand.
GGCACTGATGTTCCCGAGAGAGGTGGGAATGGCGGCATGGATGCGGCTAATACAAATTAAAATCCTTCATAGGGTATACTACTCCCGCACAATGCTCTACAAATGGGGCACGATAGACAGCGACGCATGACTCAGATGTGGTAGTAAAGGGGGTACTTTTTACCACACACTTTGGGAATGTGCACAAATCAGAATCTTTTTGGCTAAATCCATACAAAAACTGTCCACCGTGGTGGGGGCCCGGATCCTCTTGGAGCCGAAACTGACATTACTGGGAATATGGGAGGACAGGGATTTCACGAAACACGAGAAAACCTTCCTGGCTGTAGTAATGGGACTTGCTAAAAGACTGATAGCAACATCCTGGGGCTCAGCAGAGTGCCCAAGGTTAAGTCAGTGGTCTGTGGAATTGGACCGCTGTATGGTCCTAAAAAGAAGAATATATAGAGCCAGGGATGCCCTGGGAAATTCATGAAGATATGCAGGAAGTAAGAAGGTGTTGGCTAAGTGGCCCGATAGGATGGACTGCCCAGACATTGAACACCCATCCTATTAACTCACCTCACCGGCACCCTGGCAGGCGGTGCTCAAATGTCATCACTAATACTATGTATGGATTCTAAATTGATTTGCATAAGTCGTACTATTGTTGTGTATTGTTTGTTCTGTTATGTAAACAATAAACAGATTGATTAAGAAAAGATGGGGTATCGGTTGCATGAGCTGTAATGGGTGGTCCGACAACTGCGCCTAGACCTGCCCCCTGTATGGAGAAGCCAATGAAAGTATTCATAAATAAGCTTGCCTTTCGCAACAGCCGCTTATGTGATTTTGAAGTAAAGAAACAGAACTATCTATGTGAACCTATTAAAGGTACTGATGTCAAAAGAGCTGTGAAGGGTCCCAAGGAATTGTGTTTTGTTGAAAGCTGGAAGATTGGAACTCTTGGGGAAGGGAACCTCTGTGTTCTATGAACTACTTGGGGAAGGGGAAGCTAATTACAAACCAAGAGCTGGAAGAAGCTCAGAACTTTATTCTGAACACTATTAATTTTGATGCTGACATCCCTACACATTGTACAAAGTTAGTTGTGAGGGCAAGTATATGTTTTGGACACAGACAGACATTTCATTTGAAATTCCTGACACAGACTATCCTCAGTTTTCTTTAGGTAGGGAAATACCACCTTAGCATAGGGCAAGTTATGCCTTACTCCATCTTGCCTTTTAAGTTGATACAACTATTGAGAAGCAATTTTGAGCCTGTTGTCTGTGTTTACTTCATGATGCCTTCACAAGGGAGAAATTAAAAAAGTAAAACATCTTTTAAAGAGAAAGGGGTTGTCTCCTGCCTGCATCAGGCGGGTTGGCATGTATGTCTTTCTTTGATGTTTAGGGAGCAGATGAGTAGTGTTTATATATGTATGTACTGTGAGACAGGCATGGTATCAAGAGAGACACAGACTCATATTAAACCTGTATTTGCTAAGATTCACGGGTTGGTGTAATGCCTGACTGGCCCTTAAGGGGTAATTCCCTTAACTGATGTTTCTAATGGCCAGTGTTGTCTAAGAGTACAAAATAAAAGTCTGTCTGTGTCTAAACTTATGCTTGCCCTCACTCTATACAAACATGTGATAGGAAGTCTCTTCAAAATAAGAAAAATAGTGGTTCAACAAAAACGGAAACAAGAGTTGCTTTCAGGTGGTCTTCTTACCAGGTGCTGCTTGGTCAAGGTCACACAAATTAGTTCAGTCCACAAGGCTATTCATAAGACCTTCTCCACAGGTCCCTTGTAGTTATTCTATCTACTTTCAATGTATTTGTGTTTCTTGGGGTTCCCTTCCCCAAGCTTCAGCTTAATCAAGTTTCAAAACACCATGGAAAATTGTAACACAGTTCTTTTTGTAAACTTCTCGGGGTTCCCTTCCCCATGCTTCAATCCTTTCAACAGTAAAACAAAAACGAACAAGTCTCCAACTTGGCTAGGCCTCTTAGGGTTACCTTCCCCAGCCCAGGCCCCTTTCAACCTTTAAACACAAAGGGCCTCATTACGACCCAGGCGGTAAGTTACCGCCTGGGCCGTGACTTTACCACCATGGCGTAAACTACGTTTACGCCATGGTGGTAGGCGGACTTACCGCCCCATTCCGACCTAGGCGGGGCGGTAAGTCCCCAATCCCCATTTACCCTTCCCCATTCCCATTTTTGCCCCATAGGGCATAATGGGAGTGGGGAAGGCGTTAATTACGCCACCGTAAATTACGGTGGCGTAATTAACTCCATGGTCCCTTAGCGCCATGGATTTTAACACCTGCTAAAAGCAGGTGTTAAAAGCGCCATGGCGCTAAGGGACCTCGTAATTGGCGGTAAGGGGTCGGCGCAGCTAACGCTGGCGTAAACCCCTTACCGCCAGGGTCGTAATGAGGCCCAAAGTCACTGTTATGGGGATGCTTTCCTTGATGAGATTTTATTTTTCTGTAGATGGCTGCAGTGAGTTCTCCTTCATACTGCGCTCCCGCCATTATTTAATTAATTAACTTTGCGTGTCTTGCTGCTGCCTCACTGCTTGTCTTCCCCCGATCCCTTCTGCCTCTGCTCCTTTCTGGTTCTTCCCTCCTCCCATCCCTCCCAGGACCCCTTATTGGCCTGCTGCACACTGCCCGAGGCACTGCCGAGTGCCAAGCCCAGCCGTTCTTTGCACGGCTAACATTTTCTTTAGGAGGCTGCAGTGAGTTCTACTTCATCCCCCACTCCTGCCTTTATTTGATTAATAAACTTTGCGTGCCTTGTTGCTGTCGCTTCACGGCTTGTCTTCCCATTATCCCCTTGCACCTGCTCCTTCCTGGATTCAACTTCCTCCCACCCCTCCGCAGACCACTCATTGACCTTGCTGCCCACTTATTGGACCCCAGTAGGGCAGCCCCACTGCCCGTTGCAGCCCCTGTGTCGAAGGGCCCCAAGGCCAAGGGCTGCTCCACATACACAGCCCCAGATGGTGTCTGCCGGTGTCAGCAGGTGAAGCAGGAACTAGTGGCCATCAACCTGCTGCGACAAATCAGTGAAAATGGAATGTGGGTGTTTTGCATTGCTGCTGTGTTTAAAAACGAGGCATTTCTTCCCCTTTTTTAGGAAAGCTGAATATGGGTGTTTTGCATTGCTGCTGTGTTTAAAAACAAAGCCTTTCTTCCCCTTTTAAGGAAAGCTGAATCTGGGTGTTTTGCATTGCTGCTTTGTTTAAAAACTAGGCTTTTTTCCCCCTTTTTAGGAAAGCTGAATCTGCGTGTTTTGCATTGCTGCTGTGTTTAAAAACCTGCCTTTTCTCCCCTTTTTAGGAATGCTGAATCTGGTTGTTTTGCATTGTTGTAACTGTGGTACTGTTAACTGTGTCTCTTTAAGCTCTCTCCTGGTCCACACCCAGTGGGAGTACCTTTGTAGTGCTGAGTGTACCTGTCTGATCCTTCTGCACGTTCCCTACTGCGTGCCCCCCCCGCATCCCATTAGGCTCTCTCCCACCACTAGGTTTCCATCCACTGTGGTTATTGCTGTACTGTGTATTGTGTCCCATTAGGCTTTCACCCACTCTCTAGGTCTGCCGCTGTACTGTTGGAATCACTTGCTTTCTCCTACTGTGGTTCCCTAATGTGTCTTCCCTTTTTGTGTGCCCCCACCCCACCACCCCATCTGTGCATCCTGCGTTGTGTGTTGCTGGACTGTGTGTCTCTCTCTCTCTTCTCTCGCGCCTTCTCATTCCTCCTTCGGACTCTCTATGGTGCTCTCTGTTTCACCCATCTTCTCTAACTGTTACTCTATCTCCTACCCTACCCCTCTCACTAAGAATGGAAGGAAGAAGTTCAAGAGGGACATCCTGGTTGCCAACCCTGGCCTCATTATTACTGATACCTACATCAGTGCCTCCTCCAGACAGACTCTCACCGACATCCGCTTTGCCGTTCTCTCACTGGACCCATGGACCCCTCATATGGTCTTGGCTCTCTCTCTCCTCTCCCATTAATGGTGGCACTTGGTGGGAGGTCCTCATGGCCTTCTTCGATTCCGCCAAGGCCATCATGAATGTCTACTTGAATGGCACTGTCTTGGTCCAGGGCCCTCAGCCCAATCTCCTCCTTTTCGATAGGTGTCTCCCGCGTCTTATCAACTTCCTTCCTTCTCCCGCTACTCCTACTAGCACCTCTTGCTCCACTGCCACCTCCTGCCTCCGCTGTCATGAATCGCAGGGTGCGCCCCTTTTGGGCCTCATGCTCTCTGTCACAACAGACTTATACACATTAATACCTCCAATATGGCCGTCCAACGCATTCCCTTCTCGCTCCATGCGTTGGACGTAACCTTCATCTATTTCTAGACCACGCCTACCGCCGCTCTGCGTGTCTCAATGCTATAGCGAAGTAGCGACCAGACTTGTGCTCCGTAGCTCGCGGTTCTTCTCCTTTCCACTCCGCCTTCCCTTCCTCGAACCCCCCCCCCTTCTTCTTCCTCCTGGATTCTAGTTCTAGCGAACTTACCTTGCCTCCTGGATTCCTGGATTCGAACTCCTGGAAAACTGAACGCATTCTGGATTCGGCAGAGACACGGGCCGCCTTCTTCAAAACCTGATCCATCCGAATGAAGGCAGCATCCAAGGACACCGGTAAAGAACAGATTCAGGTGAGAAGGGGGGAACACCTTGACAGTTTGAGACGCCACCCAATCGAAAGCGATATCGACATGGAGGCTGCCGTGCGGGACTTGATGCGTCGTATGCAGGAACTATCAACCGAGGTACAGAATCTGAAAGCGGAGAACGCCGCTCTCAAACAATTGGTCCTATCCCGGGATTCTGCTACAAAAGAGAGTGTTATACTGGGCGGAGTCGTGGATAAATACGACGGCTCAGCAAAGACCCTTCATGCATTCCTGGATTCGTGCTTGGTTCACTTTACCTCCAAGCCTTACTATTTTGCGACCCCCAGGGCCAAGGTGGGTTTTATAATCTCTCACCTTTCCGGGAATGCCTTGACTTGGGCCACTCCCCTCGTTAACTCTAGTGATGCCCTCCTGGACGATTATGATGGGTTTATACGGGCCTTAAAAGACATGTTTGACCGCCCTGAGCAGGTCTATAGCGCACAAGAACGCTTGTTAGACTTTCAGCAAGGGGCCCAGGATATGCTCACGTATGTGACCCGATTTAAACAACTGGCAAAGGAAGCCGACTGGTCCACTGAGGCGAGTTTTACCCTGTTCAGGAGAGGATTGGACGAAGAAATTAAGGATGAGCTGGCCAGAGTGGCACGACCAAGCTCATTCCAGGCATTAATGGATCTTGCCATGCAGATTGACTTCCGTATCCAGGAAAGGAAGTCAGAAAAGAAGAAATCCAGGGGAACTCCTTCCAAGGTATCATTTGAGGGTACCCCCAGACCGGAAATCAACCCAAGCCCAGTTTCAGAATCCGAGCCCATGCAGATTGGGGCCTTTCGTGGACCCATATCTCCACAAGAGAGGATGAGGAGAATTCATACTGGCTTGTGCATGTACTGTGCCTCAGATAAGCATTTGGTTAGGGAGTGTCCTTTAGCATCCCCTCGGCGTTCGGGAAACGCCAGCTCCCGATCCTAGATGGAGCAGAGCTTCGGGAGAGAGATGTTTGCTCCACATCCATTCCATCCTTGAACTCTCCTGGACAAAACAATTTGGTGATACTACAGGCCTTTTTATCACCATCCAAGAATACAAACTATTCCATTTTGGCCCTGGTAGACTGCGGAGCTATGGGAATATTCCTCGATCATGAGTGGGTTGATAAACATCAGATTCCCTACAAAACACGAAGCATCATGCAGCCTGTGGAGGCTATCGACGGAAGACCCCTCACATCAGGACCCATTAGCCTTCAGACCAAGGAGATCCAGCTTTCAATAAATCACCATCGAGAGCTGATCAGGTTTGACATTATTAAGACAGCTCATTACCCCTCGGTATTGGGCATGCCCTGGCTACAGAAACACAACCCATATATCAACTGGTCTGCGGGTTCCCTATTCCTAGGCTCAGAGTTTTGCATGTCTCATTGTCTATCCCTAGAACCTCCGTTAACACACCCAAAGGAACCAACAAAGGAACAACAGACACCACTAATGGTATCCAATGTCATACAAGTTCCTGAAGTCTACCAAGCTTATGCTGATGTGTTTTCGAATGCCATTGTCCAGGCCTTACCACCACACAGACCTGAAGACTGCGCAATAGATACGGAACCCTCTGCAGTGATTCCCTTCGGCAGGATGTTCATTCTTTCCGAAACCGAGAAGAAGGCCCTAAGAGAATACCTGGATACCAACCTTCAAAATGGCACCATAAGACCTTTGAAATCTCCTGCTTCTCTATTCTTTATTCCCAAGAAGGATACCAAGGAACTCAGACCCTGCCTTGACTATCGCGGGCTAAATCAATGTACCCTAAAGGATCTGTACCCGTTACCCCTGATTTCGGATATCCTGAAAGCCGTGAGAGGTGCAGTGATATTCACCAAGTTGGATCTCAGGGGCGCCTATCATTTGATCCGTTTCAGGGAAGGAGACGAATGGAAGACCGCCTTCAGAACACCCTTTGGCCATTTTGAGTACCTAGTCATGCCCTTCGGATTGGCTAACGCCCTGGCAATTTTCCAACGCTTTATGGATAGGGTGTTCTCTGACATGCTGTTTCTCTTTGTTATTGTATATCTGGATGACATACTGATCTTTTCCAAGGATCCTAAACAATATGAAGAGCACATGAAGGCAGTTTGGCAGAGACTCTGAGATCATAAACTCCTGGCCAAACCTGAAAAATGTTTGTTTCATGTGACCTCCGTTCACTACCCAGGGTTTATTCTTACCAGAGTGGGCTGACCTCTCCACATCTCTCTGTGCCTCTACATCTCAACTTCTCCTCGGAGACCTCAACATCCACCTAGATGCTTCTGAGCCCTCCAGAGGGCTCTTCCACAATCTCTGCGACTCTCTATCTCCATTCTACCTTCTGGTCCGACACACACTGTCGGACACACCGTGGATGTTCTCATCTCCTCAGACATCCCTCTCTCTAACCCTCTCACTACTCCTCTCTCTTGGACTGACCACTTTCTTCTTTCCTCTCACCTGGCACTCTGTCCCCCAGGAAAAGCCCACCCCAGCACTACCACCTACTTTCCTGGTCATTTGACCCATGAAGCGTGTGTCAGTTGCTGCCTTTGCCTCCACCTTCTCTGCTCCTCCTACTCCTGCCGCTGACTCACACCCTGACCAGCCCTCTCTAATCTGCATCTAGCCATTTCCAACACTCTGGACATCTTGGCCCCTGCCATGAGAATCCATCTGAAGGCTACCTCCAAGTACAACTCTTGGTATGACAAGTCCGATCTATGAATGTGTTGTCCAAACAGGTGCTGCCGTGCTCTTCCAGAACCATCAAGGACCACATTGACACCCTTGCTCCAGCCTTTGCCGATTTCTGCAATCACTCTTTCGCCACTGGTGCTTTCACCTCTCTCCTCAAGCACTCCCTTGTGCACCCCCTCGTTAAAAAGCCTTCAGCCAATCCTACCTGTCCGGCTAACTATCACCCAATCTCTATGACTCCTTTCCAGGGCAAACATCTGAAAAAGCTGGCCATCTCCCAGCTTACTCTGCTCACTGAAACTGTTGGCTGTCTCAATGACCACCAGTCTGGCTTCAGAGCAGCCAGAGGCACGGAAACTGCTCTCCTGAACACCTGTGAAGATCTGCTCTCCAATCTCGACTCCAGCGCCCCTTCTGTCCTCATCCTCCTCGATCTTTCCTCTGCTTTCCCCCACCCCACCATCCTGCTCAACTGACTCCATGAGAACCTGGGCATCACAGATCAGGCCCTGGAGTGGTTGACTTCTTTCCTCCTGGACCGACCCTCCCAGGTCCAACTTGGGTCCTTTCGATCCACCACCTCTCTCTCAGGATGTGGTGTTCACCAGGGCTCTGACCTCTCACCCTGGTTCTTCAATCTCTACGTGGCCCCTCTGGCCCACCAAATCTCTACCTTCTGCTCCAACTTTCAGTGTCATGCGGATGACACTCAGTTCTCCTTCCGGGTCCCTACAGCCTCCTCATAGAGTCTAGTCTCTCCTCTCTTCACATTATAAGAAGGCCCTCTGCCAGCTGCACTTCATCAGAGGTGCTCTTCGTTTTCTCACATTCCCCCAGAAGCTCATTATCTCCACATCCCTGGTTCTCTCTAGGTTAGGCTACTGTAACAGTCTTTCTCAATCTGCCTTCCGCCCTCTGCAAATAATCCAGAACAGTTCTGCAAGACTTATCCTTGGCCTCAAGTGGGGCTGAGGTCTCCCTTGCTACCCCTAAAAAAGAAAAAAGAAAAATAGTGTTTTTTTTTATTTTTTTTAATGGAAGCTCCTGGGCTGGAGCCAGCAGCATGTGGCTCTTTGTTTCTGGGGTGGCTGGCTTTCTTGTTCAGGCCTCTTAAAAAGAGGGGGTTCCACAAGTCTACCACTTTGAGCGAATACCGTAAATAAGAAAGAATAGGAATAACAAATAATTTGTCTTTCTGGAATTATATACACTAATTGCAAGACTCACCAAAGATTTATTTTAGGCACACTTCAGAGGACGAGTCACTGATTTAGTCTGTTATTAAAGAGCTCAAATTCACAATGCAGAGGAAAACCTCACAAAAGTATTTAGCATAGAATAAGCATCCATTTTGGACTATGGGGTAATTCCGAGTATGGAGGCAGCCATGGTGCTATTAGCACCATGGCTGCCTCCAAACTCGGGTCCGGGTAGTCGGAATGGGGACTTACCGGGACATTCCGACCTATGCAGACCCGGTAAGTACCCATTTCGAAAACCATTCCCCATTCCCATTTGAGCCCCCATAGGGCTCAATGGGAATGGGGAAGGAGCTCATAACGGGCCCCAAATTGCGGGCCCGTTATTACTCCATGGTCCCTTAACGGGTCCCGCTAAGGGCAGCTGGTAAAACCAGCTGGCCCTAGTGGGACCCGCTAAGGGACCTCGAAATGTGGCGGTAGGGGGTTAACGGCACCGGCATCCTTACCGTTGCCGTTAACACCCTACCACCGTACTCGGAATGACCCCCTATGTATTTTGCTTTTTGCAAGTTGCAGTTATAGAATGTTTTTTTCTGCTGTTGTCTCTGTTATGATCATCACAAGACATTCCATCTGTGTCCTCGGTCCCTTGACAAAATCCTTGAGCCTAAAAGCTTGTGTACAGTGTAGAAATGTTCGACCATAGCACATTAAGTGGCCCTTGATTTTATTGTGACATAATGAATGCCTTGTTGTAATGTGTCTTTCTTTCCAATTTCCATGGCATGCTGTTCAGCATGCTTGTTTGCATTTATGAGGTAACGAGTGCCCAGAGTATGGGATGCCATGTGAGGCCAACCTCTGAAGCCTGAAAAGTAGATCCACGCAGGGTTGACATGTGGCCAACTTTGCACCAGACCTGCAGATTAACTGGAACTGGCCTGCTGTTAAATCTGTTACCAGTTTAATGGTATCCACTACAGAGTGTAATCTGTTTTCTGACTTGAAAATTCAGACATGTAATTGCTAATTTTACTATAGCATGTAACATAGCTATAGCTGGTAAGATAGCTCAGTGGGTTGAGTGCTCGCTGCAGCAATGTGTGTGTGATCGGCAGGTTGCAGGTTTGAATCCCGACATGGTCAACTCAGCCATTCATCCTTCTGAGGTTGATAAATGAGTACCAGCACAGGTTGGGTGATATTGCATGTATCTTTGTTCTACATAAAGCGCGTAAGCATAAGCGCTACATAATAACACATCATTATCATTTGGCCTTGGATGTCTGCATGCATGCACAGTAATTTGGTAATATGGGCCTATACACACTAATATTAACAATACATATGGCGATTCATTGAAATGTATATCACATTACAGTGATATTGTAACCATATTTATCGTAGTGTACCTAGGAACAATGCTATGTGATGCCACTTCCTGTTTTGTCAAGGGGGGAAAGATCATGTTCCATCGCTTACTGTGATGTCACTTCGGGGGTGGGATCAAATGACATCACTTCCTGTAATGTCATCCGATGTCAAGGGTCGTCTGATGTCACTTCTGCTACATCTGGCATTTCAGTGAAATGACATCCCTGGGCTCAAGCCCAGGGACCGTATCTCTCCAGCCCTGAAATCTGTCCACTGGCTCCTGGTGGCTGCAAGGATCAAGTTCAATACATATTGCATCGTCCACAAGGCTTTCTGGGGCCAGGGCTCGCACTACATTCAACACTCTCTTCCTAAATACCTTCCTTCTTGAGCCCTTCGCTCTGCTGCCTCCAACTCTCTGAGAGTCAGACGCTTCTCCAGGCAGAGAGTAGGGGGCAGATCACTCTCCTCTGCAGGTGCCTCCCTCTGGAACGGCCTCTCTGCCCCTCTCAAACTTGAGCTGCACCACGTGAAGTTCCAGAAGCAGCTGAAAGTCTTCCTTTTCTCCTCTGCTTTCTCTCCCTTCCTCCCCTGCTGACTTAACATCGGCTGCGCCGACTGGTTGATTGGTTACCCTCAGAGTCTCACTGGGTACCTGGCTACTCTTGACCGTCTTCTCCTCATTGCCTGCGGGTCTGTCACGCACTAGTGACTGTAACCTCTACAGTCCACTGCCTCCTTGCACTTACCCAGAGCTGCGCTGTCCTGGCTGCAATTACTAAGAGCAATGCTGCCCTGATTGCACCCCCTTGCACTTTGCCCGTCCTTTCCCCCTGCACTTTAAATTACTGCACTTGCAAAATCTGAATGACACATGGCCTAGTAAGATTGTTTATCTTGTACTCCCTCTGTACCCTACCTTGTCTTGCCATGCCTAGAAACACATGTGTACAGGCATGTTATAAATGTTTTATCATATCGTATAATGGGCCTCACAGGGTTCCTTTCCCCCAAGCTTTAGGCTTCCAGCTTTCAAACACAAAACATGATTTAACACAGTAATTTCTTGAGTTCATAGGGGGCACTTCCCCAGGTTTAGGCCCATTCAATTCACAACACAAACTCTGCTGGTTAGGATGTACCTTTTTCCAGATTAACAATCTTTTCCACATACCATCCTTTCATGGGGTAGAATCAGAGGCTTTCAGAAACGGCAGGCTCTTGGCTTTTCCTAGGCGTGATCACTCTGACCCTTTTGCGCCTCTTTGTTTTCCAGCTCTCACTTTTCCTGATACCTTTTTGTTTTCTTGAGATGCTTCCTGCACCCCATTTCTACTGCTTTCCTTTCCGTGCACACTTGTACTATCTACTTTCTTTTCCATGCACACTCGCACCTTCTTTTCTGCTTTCCTCTTTAGCGTGCCTCTCTCGTTACGGGCCACTCATACTCTTGTGCTTCTTTCCACTTTCTCTCGCTAATCGCTCCGATCAGACTTTTTCTCGCTTTCCGCTCAGATCTGCTTTTCTTACTTTCTGCTTTACATTCACTTTCAGCGAGGCTCTTAGCCTTTTCCGCTTTCTGCTTCACTCCTGCTTTTTACCCGTGCTTTCAGCCTTTATGCTTTTTGCTTCGCTGGGGCTCTCCGCTGCACTTTCAGCCTTTTCCGCTTTCTTCTTGACTCTGGCTCTCTGCTGCGCTTTCAGCCCTTTTGCTTTCCGCTTCGTTCTTACTGTCAACTTTTACACTTTTCTTTCTTTACATTTCCATGCTGCTTTTCCAGTTCCTGCCTTTCTCCTGATCCGCTCTCATCTAAACGCATACTCACAGGTTTCTCTCACATTCTCCACGAAACGCACCAGGCAGCGTTGCGTTCAGGAAATGCACGGTTGTGGTCAGGGTCTCACCACTTGCCCCTCATGCACCCTTGCAGTCAGCACTGGCCCCAAGGGAACGAGCACTTTGCTGGATCTGGCCTGCAGAATGCAGGCTGTGCTTCCCTTGTTCACTGGAGGCATGGCTTCCTCGCCACGCTGCAGCCCCCATTCCACACCGGGACAGCAACCCTGCACGCCATCTTCCTCCTGCCTGCACCTCCTGCTTCTCTCTCCTTCTGGGCCCCACCGGTCCGGACTGCATCCCCAGTTCACTCATTCACATGTGAACAACCACGCCTTTTATAGTTGAACTTACTGTCGAGTGGAATCAATTGTAAATAGCTGCCTGACTCTATAAGTGGGACAATTATTCTTTTCAAAGTTGGTTGCCCTTACTTTTCCCTGGTTGTTCCTAGGGATAATCATCATGGCTCCTAGTTGCCTCTTCTTCTTCTCCTTATTATGTGGGAATGGGAAGGGGAAGATGGAAGGGTTGTTATAAGAAAGGGGAGGGAGTCTCAAGGTGTTTATGAATTGAATGGGAGATATGGGGTTCTTCTGGCCTTGTGGTTATGGACGTGTTTTCTTTCTTTTGTGGCATACTACTTCCTATCCCTGCTGTTCTGTTATAGAAGTGTGGGCCCTGATAATATTTCCCATAATCTAGATGGATAAGGGGTGGGCTGATATTAGTATAAAGGGCTCATCTTGGTCCTATTTATGTTTTCTTCTTTCTATTTCTGGGGTACTGAACTCTTTTCCTCCTCACCCTTGGGTCATGGAGGGTGAGATTGGAAGGAGAAAGGGTGAGATTGGGACTGGGCTGGCAATCATGTATCCCATGAAAGCGTCTGGGACTTTCTCCCCCTTCTCTATTGTCCCATTCGGATACCGTGTCTCGCTGAGGGTATCCCCCGAGAACAAGCCCAGACTACCCTACCCACATGATCCTCGCCTGCTCGTCTACCTCCAGGGTTGGGATCCAAGAGCGATGGCCTGGAGGGGTGCTGTTGAGCAGCCGAGCGTAGAAGGGGAGCGCTCTTAAGTTCTGAGCAGGAATGCGTATTTTCTACTTGTATCCCAGCCTGACACTGCTAAACTATCTACTGTGGTGGGCGAGCGGATAAGACCTAACCAGGCCAATACTGGCTTAATGGGATGAATCTGTGGTGAATGGATCTCGCATTGCTGACACAATAACCTCTGCAGCCTGATCCTGAGGAAACCTGCGGTGCTGGTGCAGGGTGAGTGGCAGATGACCCGACCCGTGCAGCCGATCCTGCTTCCGTGCCGTCTGGCTTGACTGGTATCACTGAGGACCCGAGAGGGGCTGAGACAACCGCTGAAGGGCTATTATGCCTGTTGCTTAGCCCATGTCTAATACGAGCTGAAGCAGGCTGAGGATTACTGCGACGCTGGCAACAGCGAGGTGCTGCACATTGGGGGGGGATATGGATTCAGCACCACTGAATTACGGGAGGCAGGTGAGGCAACAAGCAGACCGTGTGGGGACCAGGACTGTCATTCAATGTTGCTGCTCCTGTACTACCATGGAGGGTGAGGCTGGCGTATGTTAAGGCGACAGCACACCGGTGATGATGCAGGCCTGGTGTACTGTGGAGCCTACCCAGGAACCGCGCAGTTGTCAACACACTTGGAACCCGATACCTGTGTGCCCCGGGGGATTTGAGAATACTTTGTGGCTGGACATCTCAGGCAGCTGGTGCTGCTGGTACTGTGGAGGCGTGACTGTGGGGTGCGTGGCCCCGACAGTGTCGGTGGGTGGACCTGAGGACCAGGACACTCAACAACTGTGTGTATGAGTTTACTTTCCTCACTATAGATTCTAATATTGAAAAAAGAATAGATAAATGAACTACTCACATCCAGTGGTTGGATGGGGATCATCCATGCTGTATTCAGCATTGCCTGGCATTCCACGTTCACTGCGGCCCTCATTTGTAATGTATTTAAAGTATGAACATGACATCATCACGAGTACGTGTTACATCATAAACCCACTGTGCGAAAAACACTTTGTTTGCCTAACGTCTTCCTCAATTTTAATTTAAAGCATCTAATATTGAATCTTTCTAATAAATGCACTGCGCATCTATAATGCATATTATGGGTGTCATATATAATACATTTTACAATGTGCCCAAATTCAACATTTAATTTAGTGTATATATAATTGCATAATGCCTTTGTCTGATACATCTCATGTCTCTTAGTCATGATTCAACGTGGCCGCCCATTTATTTCAGCCTGGAGGATTCGTCGACACCTAGCAGTGTCCATTTTTGCTCCCAACATGGCCACCGCTCAAAGGAACAAGTGGGCTCTAGTCATTGGCCTTGTTGACAACATCATCATTTAAGCGCTGTTGAGACATGTGTTCGGTGCGTCTCAACGCTCGGTAATGCTCTGCCGTGCTCAGCGCTTACTTGTGTTCCCTTTCTTGTTATCTCCTACTAGTGCCTCCGCCTGGTTGGGCTGCTTAACCTTCTTCTGTGTTTTCGGGTCGTTCCTGGAATGTCGCCGCTATCCTTCCTGCACCTTTCCTGCTACTGCATTGCTCTTGTGCTGTCACTTGTGGGTTCTCTCTTGAACCGCTGGACTAGTGCATCTTCCGTCCTTCTGGCGGCTGCAGTTGCAATTCGTCCGTTCGGATTACTTGCTCTATATTACTTCCTGGATTCCTTTGCTACGATCACTCCTGGACCTTCTTCCCTGGAATTGGTGACCGCGTGGACTCCCTAGAAATGCCTTTGGTCTGTCTTACTTGGGGAGTTGCCCTCGGTGCTAGCCTGGTTGGTCTTGAGCCAGCAGGGTGGCGTCTGGGGAGGCTTGCCCTTATCTCCATGAACCGCGATCTATGAAAAAGAAAGGGAAGACTTCTGCAAAGAAGAAAACTGTTAAAACCAAACAGGTGAGAAAGTGATCTGATTCCTCTCATACTGACACTCTTGTTCATGTGTCTTTACCCATTGGGCATTGTATATTGAATAATATATGTGTTACGCTCACCTGGTATCCACAGGGACGCCACCCAGCCGGGTTACTCGCTGGTATGCTTCTCAGCTTTGCCCTGATGTGGTCTGCGGGGAAGGTTCTGCTTGAAAATACAGGAGGACTGTGCTCAAGACTGACCGACTGGGGTAAGTATCCTCCCTCCACCCCCATATGATTTCAGTCCCTCTGGCGCCCTCTCCTCACCTTGTGGTAGAATTAGGCGTGCTCTCCGTCCTTCCTTCTTTGCAGGGGCGCGTTGTCTTTCATAGGCGAGTCGGGTCCAGTTACTTCACTGACGCCGGCCCATTTGATATTGTTCAGGTAGGTCTTATTGCTGTTCTTTAGTTT
Organism: Ambystoma mexicanum; assembly: GCF_040938575.1. Lineage (NCBI taxonomy): Eukaryota > Metazoa > Chordata > Amphibia > Caudata > Ambystomatidae > Ambystoma > Ambystoma mexicanum. Next base: position 54,602,482 of record NC_090926.1, read on the forward strand.
TGTTGCTATCCTGCATGCCTTTCTTTGTTTAAAATGTCTATTTTTTCACCCTTAGGTATGCGGAGCTTCAGTGCGGCAAACTGGCTTGGTTGAGCCCCTCTGGTAAATGATGGCGTATTAAGAGCGCTATGATGCGGTAAGTAAGCGCTATGCGCAGCGCTGCAAAGTCTTGCCTTTGCTAACCTGTGTTTTCCTTTCTTGTAGGTCGCGGTGTTCTTCAGCGCAAGTGGAATGTCCGAAGTGGTGCCAGCCGAGAGGCGACCAGCCAGGTAAGCCTTTTGAGCAGTTCCTAATTTGTAAATGTCTCTACTGCTTTCTTTAATGTTGCCTCTATCTTCCTCTTTCAGGTTGTTCTGTCCTGGAGGCATGCAGATTCGAGGAAGCTGTTCTCAGTAGCTGCAAATGTTTAAAGATGAAGACTGCAGGAAAGGTGCTGCTGCTAATGATGTTCCTTTTGTCTCCTTGCAGGTTCTGCTTCTCCGAGGTTCGAGGGAATAGCTGGACACGATGAGCGTCACATTGCAAGCTGCAAAGTAACACGAAGCGTGTTGTTTTGCTCGGGTGTGGTTTAAATAGCCCCAACAAAATAGTCCAGGTAAAGTATTCCCTAGGCTACCACACCCAAAACACTAGACCGCATAGCTTGGTTCTTAGGAACCAAGCTATGTGGATGCCTCCATGTTGGTTGACAATACAATAAAGTAGTTCACAAGCACATTGTTTTTCATGGTGTATAAGCCTGGCGCCATAGGCGCCAGTATTGGCCCCATGAGGGCTTTTGAAGAGGATGCCAAGCTCTAGAGGCCCGAGTCCTGACACCACCTGGCCAATGGCTTTGCCAGAGGGGTTTTGGGCGAGGGTCATGACAGCACTCCCCCCCTAAGGCCCCTCCCATGGTGTTCCTTCTGTCTGGCCCAGGTTTGTTTGGGAAGTTCCGATGGAATTTCCTGATTAGACGTTGTGCGTCGATATTCTCACTGGACTCCCATGATCTATCTTGTGGTCCAAATCCTTTCCAATCGACGAGATAATATAGCTTGGTCCTAGAGAATTTACAGTCCAAGATATCTTTGACTTCGAATTCTGGTTCTCCGTCAACAAGTATGGGTTTAGGTGGTGTCCCAATCCGTGTGCCGGGTTGCATTGGTTTCAGGAGGGACACATGGAATACCGGGTGGATGTGTAGATTAGGTGGTAAATCCAGTTTTACGGCTGCTGGGTTGATAATTGCCTTAATGGTATAGGGTCCTAAGAATCTGGGATGAAAGGTCCGGGTTCCCTTGATGGGTACGAATTTAGCGGCTAACCAAACTTTGTCTGTTACTTGATGATCAGGGGCCTTTTTCCGGTGTTAGTCGGCAAATCTCTTTTGTTTTTCTTTGGCATGAATAAGGTGTTCCTTTGCCCTTTTGAAAGCTTGAGTAATGGTTGTGTGTAGCGTCTTTACCGCTGGCATTTCCAAGCTGGCTAGAAGGTCTAGTTCAGAGGTACGTGGATGTCTGCCATAAAGGGTATACAAGGGCATTTGTCCAGTGCTTGAATGCAAATAATTGTTATATGCATATTCGGCTATCCATAGTGGGTCTTTCCAATTCCTTTGTTCGTGGTGCAGCATGCACCGTAAATATTGCTTGAGTGTCTTATTGGTTCTCTCGGTTTGGCCGTCCGTTTGGGGATGGTGACTGGTAGATAGCCAAACGTCGATCTGCGCCATTGCACAAAATTCTTTCCAGAAGTTTGAAACAAACTGGCTGCCTCGATCAGAGACCAGAACCGAAGGGAAGCCATGTAGCTTAACCACCCCCTCCAGGAACACTTTTGCTAAAGTGGCTGCGTCTGGGAGGCCTTTCAGAGGAATAAAATGGGCCATCTTCGAGAATAAGTCCACAACTGCAAGGATGGTGTTGAACCCTTGGCTTGGAGGTAGATCAGTGATGAAGTCAAGGGAAAGAGTGTGCCATGGAACTGGAGGGATGTCCAATGGTTGTAGGAGACCAGATGGTTGTTGTTTCTGTGATTTATTTTGTGCGCAGACACCGCAGGACTGAATATACTGAATGATGTCCTTACGCCAGGTAGGCCACCAAAAGTTCTCTTTCACCTTAGCTAGGGTTTTGGCGATCCCAGGATGCCCTTCGATCAGTGAATCGTGATAGTTTGAAATAATATGCTGTTGTAATTTCTTCTTGCGTAAATATAGGCAATCCCTAAAAAAGGGTAGATGGTCCTTGATGGTATATTGTTCTCCTTGAGTTTGCCATGCAAGGTAGGCATCAGGATTCATTGTCCGTTGGATTTCTTTTCGTAGTTCTGCTTGTGTTAAGGCTGTTGTGATACCCAAGAGTTTGTCTTCAGGTATAATAGGTACTGGGTCTGGAGTTGTATATACTATTTCATCTATGCCCATGCGAGATAAGGCATCCGCCTTTCCGTTTCGGACTCCTGGTCGAAATGTGATTACATAATTATATTCAGTGAAGAAAAGGGTCCACCGTAATTGGCGCGAGGACTGGGCCTTGGCTGTTTTGAGATATTGCAGTTTTCGGTGGTCTGTGATGACTGTAATGGTGTGTCTGGCCCCCAGAAGGTAGTGCCTCCAGGCTTTAAAGGTGGATTTGATAGCCGGGAGTTCCTTGTCCGTGATGGCATAATTAATCTCTGGAGGTGAGAACTTTTTCGACCAGAAGGCCACAGGATGTAGCTGGCCGGTTTCCGGGTCTCTCTGTGAAAGGACAGCCCCCATTGCGAGACTGGACGCATCAGTTTCAACGACGTAAGGGAGGTCTGGACAAGGATGTCGCAGGATTGGTAACGGAGGTAAACCTTCGTTTAAGTTCCTGAAAGGCTTCTTCTTCTTGTTCAGTCCAAGCAAACTTTTATTGTTTTTTCGTAATAGTACTGTGATTGGGTGCACAACCTGAGAGAAGTCTGGGATGAACCGGCGGTAGAAGTTCGCAAAGCCCAGCATGCTTTGTACCCCTTTTAGAGATGTCGGTGAAGGCCATTTCAGAATGGCATCTACCTTGTGCACATCCATTCTGATGCCTCCTGGAGTAAGGATAAAACCAAGAAATTCTACTTCGGTGATGTGAAAAAAGCATTTTTCAAGTTTTGCAAACAAGCGATGTTGACGGAGCTTGGTGAGGACTGAACAAACGTGCCTGACATGATCTTGTTCCGAGGCTGAGTATACTAAGATGTCGTCTATGTACACTAAGGGGCACACATCAATGAACTCCCTTAAGACGTCATTCATGAAATACTGGAATGACGCAGGAGCGTTGCATAACCCGAAGGGCATGACTTGATATTCAAACAAGCCGTACTTAGTATGGAAGGCGGTTTCCAATCATCTCCTTTTCTGACTCGGACCAGGTGGTACGCTCCTCGAAGGTCCAATTTGGTATAAATCTGGGCATCTTTAACTTGGTCTAGCATCTCAGGGATAAGTGGCAAGGGGCAGCGGTTCTTCCCGTTGATCTGGTTGAATACGCGGTAGTTAATAAAGGGTTTCAAGTCTCCTTCCTTTTTCGGTACGAAGAACAAAGGACTGGCTGCGGGGGACTTCGAACGATGGATAAATCCGTTTGCAAGTTACTGGTCGAAATAGGAATTCAAATGAAGTTTTTCTGGTTCGGTGAGAGCGTAGATCCTGCCACAAGGGATTTGTGCACCAGGAACAAGGTATTTCTGACAGTCATAGGGCCTGTGCGGCGGCAATGTATTGACTTGGTCCTTTCGGAAAACATCCTGGAAATCATGGTATTCACTTGGCAAGATATTAGTTGCTCCCAGGGTTGATACTGTCGCTCCGGGGGTCATGGGGATACAGACGTCGGGTTTCTCCACTTGGTAATAGCAGGCAGGGGATCAGTCACCGGGGAAGGTTAATTTTCATGCCCGCCAGTCTATCAAAGGGTTGTGAGCAACCAACCATGGCATCCCTAGTATTAGCCTGAACTGAGGTGCCTTGATGAGATTGAATGAAATAGACTCCCGATGTCCGTCCTGGCACAGCAAGGTTACCCTGGCTGTGCACTGGATTACTGGTCCGGAAGCGATTTCTGTCCCATCCACGGTGGTTACCTTGTCCATAGTTGGCATACAACACAAAGGAAGCCCCATCTCTGCTGCTAGTTCTTGATCAATATAATTTCCAAGTGCTCCGCTATCTATGTATGCTTCAACAGCATGCATTCTTGACGACTGTTGGTGGTTAATTAAGATCACTGGTATTGCAAAGTGCGAGGTCAGCAACTCTTTCTTCTCACTTGACAAACTGACCTCTACGATTGTCGAGCTTGGTAGTTTTCCGATTCCTTAGCTTCATTCTTCTCTGTGGCCTTGACTGTTCTTCTTGGCGGTTTTACTTGACAGTCCTCCAGGAAATGTCCTGGTTTCCCACAATACAAACAAAGCTGTAGTTGTCTTATTTTGTCTCGCTCTTCTTTTGTTAATGGAGGCTGTATCCCTCCAATCTGCATGGGTATCTATTAAGGTTCTGCCTTAATAGATCTCACCTCTCAGATTCAAATTTTAAAAGACAATGGCAAACTGGCACTGCTCTTATTGCTTGATCTGTCAGCAGCTTTCGACTAGGTCAACCACCAAACGCTTTGCCACCACTTGAAATCTCCAGCACACTTCTCAGACGCAGCGACTGCCTAGATCAGCTCCTTCTTGGCGAACAGAACCATGAGGGTCTTCTCTCCTACTGACTCGGCTGAACCCTCACCAGTCTCTTGTGGTGTCCCACAAGGCTCTTGCGTGTCCCCAACGCTCTATAATGTATTCACAAAGCCCCTCTTCGATATCCTTTGGGTGTCACGTATACTAATTATGCAGATGACACCTAGATACTCATCCCTATCTCTGGCGACTATGCAACTGACAGCAAAACCCTCAATGAAATATACGCAGTAATACAAGCGTGGATGGCACACCATGGATTTTGTCACAATGACGAAAAAACTGAGTTGATTATCCTTGGTACTCACGCTAAACTAAAAAACTCAATACTGGTTTCAAATCATTCACTATCGATGGTAACCCCATCCCTGTCTCAATGACACTAAAACCCTTGGTATCTACCTCGATGCCACCTTATCCTTCACCAAACAAACCAATACAGTAGCTTCATCAGCCGCCTACACCTGTAAACTTATTACTGCATGCAGGCCGTTTATCTCCACACCCAACTGCATTACTCTTGCTAGAACGTTAGTCTTGTCCAAAGTAGACTATTGTAATGCCCTATACTTAGGCACTAGCCGCAAAAATATTTACAAACTACAAGTAACTCAAAATAATGCCATTAGGGCAGCCCTCAACATCCCCAAGAAGTCGCATATCTCTGAGACTAGACGTAATTTGCATTGGCTCCCAATAGAGCACAGAATATCCCTCAAAGCTCTTGCCCTTACTCACAAAGCTAGGGCTAACCTTGCACCATCCTACATCTCTAACCAACTTACCCCACACACATCTTCAAGACCACTGAGAACTGCTCAAGCAAACACTATGTCCATACCGAGATTCAAACTCCATAACTCGGGAGAAGTTAGTTTCCCTGTACAAGCCTCTAAGTTATGGAACACACTTCCTGCTCCACTTAGGTCTGAAACCTCCTTCAACCGATTTAAACGCAACACTAAACGTTGGCTTCATGACTTGGACACATCAACAGCTTAACATCCTAGAGCTTAGATTTATTGCCTACCCACTGTACTTATTGTAAATAATATCACAATTTGCTTCATCTACTGCCCACCACATTAAATTGCAACATGTATGCTTGTACTTGTAATACCAATGTATGTATTTATTTGTAACCACAACCATTGTAACTGTTGCCTACTGCTTGCTAACGTAACTGTACTCTTATGTAACCTGATCTCAAACTTACGCGCCCATATGCCCCTGGGCCTGGCTGCGCTTTATAAATAAACCAAATACAAATACAAATACAGCATTTTCAGGTACACGAGGTGTGTTTTCCCTTGGTCGAACATACACGGTCCGAGGGTCCATCTTAGACCGGTCTGCCTTTCGGTCCTGTGGTCTAGCTGCACGACCAGATTTATGAATTCTGCACAGTCTCTGGGTGGATCAACCACCTGGGCTAAGACGTCCTTTAATTCGCCTCGTAAGCCTCGATGGAATAACGTGGTTCTTTGGTTTTCTGGCCACCTAGCTTCGGCAACCAGTCTGTTGAAGGTAGCAATGTACGTTAACAAGTCCTGATTCCCCTGTCGTAGGGACAAGAGTTCATTGTTTACTGCTTGTTCCTGGGTATGGCGAGCAAAAAGTTTTTCGATTTCTCTCTGGAACCCCCCAAAGTCATGTAATAGAGGATCGTCATGGGTTACCAACAGCACCGACCAATCTGCTGCACTACCACTCAGGTATGATAAGACAAAAGCTACCCGAGCTTGGTCGTTTGGAAATGCTCCAGGCCTACAAAGAAAATTAAGGTGGCACTGATTGATGAATGCCGCATACTTCCGTGGGTCGCCTGAGAACCTTTCTGGTGGTGCCAGGGGCACTGTTCCAGGTAACGTGATCTGTACCGGAGTGGATGGTATGGCAGGGTTTTGCATCGTTGGATTGCTTCCAGGTAGAGGCGTCTGTCCTGCCTGTGATTGCAAGTATTGCCTGCTAATCTCTTCAGTGCGTTCTTTGGTCACTATTAGGTCTCTCCGGAGGGCATTAGTCTCTTGTCGGGCAGAATGAACCTCAGCACGAAGCTCTCCTAGTAATTGGGCCAACTGGTCCATTTCTGATGACTCCATGGTGCCCAGGTGGATTTGTTATGGTAGGCTTCGCGTTCTGTTATGCTCACCTGGTATCCACAGGGACGCCACTCAGCCGGGTTACTCGCTGGTATGCTTCTCAGCTTTGCCCTGATGTGGTCTGCGGGGAAGGTTCTGCCTGAAAATACAGGAGGACTGTGTTCAAGACTGACCGACGGGGGTAAGTATCCTCCATCCACCCCTCTATGATTTCAGTCCCTCTGGCGCCCTCTCCTCACCTTATGGTACAATTAGGCGTGCTCTCCGTCCTGCCTTTTTTGCAGGGGTGCGTTGTCTTTCATGGGCGAGTGCGGTCCAGTTACTTCACTGACGCCGGCCCGTTTGATATTGTTCAGGTAGGTCTTACTGCTGTTCTTTAGTTTTGTTGCTATCCTGCATGCCTTTCTTTGTTTAAAATGTCTCTTTTTCCCCCTTAGGTATGCGGAGCTTCAGCGCAGAAAACTGGCTTGGTTGAGCCCCGCTGGTAAATGATGGCGCATTAAAAGCGCTATGATGCGGTAAGTAAGCACTAAGCGCAGCGATGCGAAGTCTTGCCTTTGCTAACCTGTGTTTTCTTTCCTTGTAGGTCACAGTGTTCTTCAGTGCGAGTGGAATGTCCGGAGTGGTGCCAGCCAAAAGGCGACCAGCCGGGTAAGCCTTTTGAGCAGTTCATAATTTGTAAATGTCTCTACTGCTTTCTTTAATGTTGCCTCTATCTTCTTCTTTCAGGTCGTTCTGTCCTGGAGGCGTGCGGATTCGAGGAAGCTGTTCTCAGTAGCTGCGAATGTTTAAAGATGAAGCCTGCAGGTAAGATGCTGCTGCTAATGATGTTCCTTTTGTCGCCTTGCAGGTTCTGCTTCTCCGAGGTTCGAGGGAATAGCTGGACACGGTGAGCGTCACATTGCAAGCTGCAAAGTAACGCAAAGCGTGTTGTCTTGCTCGGTGTGGTTTAAATAGCCCCAACAAAATAGTCCAGGTAAAGTAGTCCCTAGGCTACCACACCCAAAACACTAGACCGCATAGCTTGGTTCTTAGGAACCAAGCTATGTGGATGCCTCCATGTTGGCTGATAATACAATAAAGTAGATACCAAGCACATTGTTTTTCATGGTGTATGAGCCTGGTGCTATAGGCGCCAGGACTGGCCCCATGAGGGCTTTTGAAGAGGATGCCAGGCTCTAGAGGCCCGAGTCCTGACTCCACCGGGCCAATGGGTTTGCCAGAGGGGGTTTTGGGCGAGGGTCGTGACACTATGTTATCATCTTGTTTGTACTCTAAATAACACCCTATCCATCAATGAATCATCTGATATTTATAAATTGACCACATTTAGGTCAATTCGTTTGCCAAAAACAATAGACACAATTTATCATAACTTAACCCTGTCCATACTTGCTATTCTTAATATTATATATAAGCTTATCAATTAATTCAGAGACAAACATTAATTTCATGTTCATAATGCAAACCAATGTATACTGTTTTCAAATTGCTTATGAGTGTAGCTTCCAATTGTCTGAGTTTCAATTCTCTGTCACCATCTCTACTGTTTCATCTCAAATGGATAAGTAGCATACATGTCTTCTTTTTGGTTTTCCTGGTGATCCTTATGCCAATGTAGAGCCAGTGATAAAATAGGATCTTGACTACCAATCATACCAAGGTGTTGGGGTACTCTGATCCTTAATTCTCTCATGGTACTCCTTATATACTTTTTTTTATATAAACCTATTATTGCATATACCACATATTGTGCCCTGCAGTTTCTGAAACCTTTAATTGCAATGTGTTGTCCATTAGTAGTTACAATTGTTTTGGTATCATTTAGTGCAAATGTACACATTGGACATGATCCACAGTTATAGAAACCATTCACAACATGTAACCATCTTCCCGTATCGTCTTTTTCATTCTTCATAAAGCCTGGACATAGTTTGGTACGTAATACCAAAGCTTTAGTGAATGTCAATGCTGGTTTATTTCCAATATATGCTCTTTGGTCATCATCCATTAGTATGTTCATTAAGTAGGATTTTATACAATATTTTGCTTTTATTTGCATAGCTTGTTCTGAACCCGATCTCTATGCCTTTTCTCTGTCCTAGATATTATTAATTACATGTTTATGATGGTCACTATTTGCATGTAAAATGGTATTTGCTGCTGTGGGTTTGACATATAATGCAATATAGGCCTGAACAAAGACACTGAATGTATGAAAAGTCTAATATAGATGATACCACAAGTCATAATAATCAATCAAGACTCTCCTTGCAAGGGTATAATGATAATAAACTATTTTAAAAAATGCCCTGAAATCATTTACACAAATGTACATGTAACCACACAGAAACACCAACATCTATTAGGACTAAATTGTCTATAATAACATATGATTTGTTAATTATACTGATCACCAATAACAAAAACACTAGTAGCACATTAATTGCATAGCTCTATATTATTTTGAAATATTTACCTATATTCTTCCATCCACATTTTTGCATTAATTTCAAGCAATAGGTTTATCAGCAATGATAACCCATATCGTTATCTCATACTACGCTATATTTAATTGTATTAACAAATATGTCAATTTCGGGTCTTTTTACTACTGAACGTTTATTCAAAGTGGATAGATAGAACATGGCCGTTGCATGCATGACATCATGGAGTTTATCGCTACGCAATGATGTCACTTAAATGCTGCATAACTAGACCCTATTTTGAATCATTGCCATCCTTGTGAAAGCAAGTAGCTTGAAAGAAGCACAATTTCGAGAAACAGAGAGACATCCTGCTTCAAATCCATCTACTCAAATACAAGTCAAAACACTATTATCCTTTGATCATTCTTTGCTTAACCAGGTTTTTAAAATCTCCAAGATAGATGTATAGATTACTATCAAAAAACATTTCCCCTTACTCCTTACACACATATGGAGCTATATTATTCAATTGGAACTACACAGATGTCACAACGCTGCGGCCATGGAAGCTATGGGCAAGATGGAGGCGCTATTAGGTCTCTACGGCTTGTCTGCTAGCGGTCCAGCCTTTGTTTTGCTGCAGGCATATATGGAAGCCACGCCCCCTGCGAGTCGCGTTGCAACTCGCTTTCGCTGACTTTCGTTTTGTTCCTCTCCAGTGCCTTCCTAGTTATTCCCCTTTCTCTGCAATTCCCCTTTGCTACCCTGTTTTTCCCTTCTGCCCTAGCCTTCTAGCCGGGTATCGGTTCTCCTCCCTTGTCTTTCTTGCTGTTCTATTCGGTCTACTTTTCCCGGCTTTGGTTAGCTCTGTTTCTGTGGTCAGCCTCGCGCTGCCGCAGACCTGTCTCCCCCGGCGGCCGGGTTCCGACTTGTCGGCTCCCACCCGCTCGGGGTTACTTTCATTTCATCTCCGTTCTCGCGCTCTCTCTCACTCTCTCTCACTCATACTCACTCGCTCTCTCTCACTCCCTCTCGCTCATACTCACTCGTTCTCTTTCACTCCGGCTCATCATCTCTCGCTCTCTCTCTCGTTCTGACTTCTCGCTCTCCTTGATCTTACCTGTTCTCCGGTAGAGCTTTTCCATTGCTTACCCTGTTTGTTCTTGTGTGATCTTTCCTTCGTCCTTCCTTGGACGCTTCCGTTTTTATCGCGGAAGTCCTCTTCAGCGGCTTCACCCTCACCCTCTCCTTCCCGGGCTCTTTCATTCCTCCCAAGGAAATCCCAGTAACTGTGCCGCCATCCATTGGAGTTACAATCAAGATCGTTGTTGCAAGGCCATACCAGCCTCTGGACCTTCAAATCCACCCGGCCATCATCATCTGCAGCTACACAGGGTTTTTTCTGCCTTCCAGGCTTTTTCCCTGTTTGAAGGAGCGGGTTCCCCAGGGTTCACTTGACTGTTTGTTTCATCAACGGTCAAGGTGGCCTCGGGAGGAGACCGCCCCTTTCTCTTTGAACGTAAGAAGGGGAAAGGATCTCTAAAGAAGGAAGGTGAAGAGGAGAAACCCCCGAAGGACCGGAGAAGGAGAAAGAAGGTACCCAGCCACAGAGAAGATCCAGGTGAGGTGATCCCAGGGAAAGGAACTGTGGGCCGTGACAACAGAATTTATTCAGAATATTAAAAGAAAATTATTTCTACATTAGTTCTTAAATAAACTATTTACATAACTCACAATCACACTACTAGCAAACATTTCATTTAGCATATCCAATGCACTGCTACTATATTCTTTATCTCATAGGTTTATAAAGTTATCACATGGATTTACATTAAGTTCAAGCTACTTATCCTCCTGATGAGCCACTGAATTGTGAAACATGTGTTGAGGTAGAGGAATTGATTATTGAGGAAGGGCAATTGATTATTAAAAAAATAAGACTGGACCATCCAAGATGAGAATTTGATCAATACAGATTTAAAGAACAAAAATCACTTACTCAGAGGATTGAGAATTGAATGATTAAAGTTGAGGATTTCAGAATTGTCACAACCCACGCCCAAAACTCCCTCTGGCAAACCCATTGACCAGGTGGAGTCAGGACTCGGGCCTCTAGAACCTGGAATCCTCTTCAAAAGCCCTCATGGGGCCAGTCCTGGCGCCTATGGCGCCAGGCTCATACACCATGAAAAACAATGTGCTTGGGAACTACTTTATTGTATTGTCAGCCAACATGGAGGCATCCACATAGCTTGGTTCCTAAGAATCGAGCTATGCGGTCTAGTGTTTTGGGTGTGGTAGCCTGGGGACTACTTTACCTGGACTATTTTCTTGGGGCTATTTAAACCACACCCGAGCAAGACAACATGCTTTGCGTTACTTTGTAGCTTGCAACGTGACGCTCACCGTGTCCAGCTATTCCCTCGAACCTCGGAGAAGCAGAACCTGCAAGGAGACAAAAGGAACATCATTAGCAGCAGCATCTTACCTGCAGTCTTCATCTTTAAACACTCGCAGCTACTGAGAACAGCTTCCTCGAATCTGCACGCCTCCCGAACAGAACGACCTGAAAGAGGAAGATAGAGGCAACATTAAAGAAAGCAGTAGAGACATTTACAAATTACGAACTGCTCAAAAGGCTTACCTGGCTGGATGCCTCTCGGCTGGCACCACTCCGGACATTCCACTCGCGCTGAAGAACACCACGACCTACAAGGAAGGAAAACACAGGTTAGCAAAGGCAAGACTTCGCAGCGCTGAGCATAGCGCTTACTTACCGCATCATAGCGCTCTTAATTCGCCATCATTTACCAGCGGGGTTCAACCAAGCCAGTTCGCCGCACTGAAGCTCCGCATACCTAAGGGAGAAAAAAGAGACATTTTAAACAAAGAAAGGCATGCAGGATAGCAACAAAACTAAAGAACAGCAATAAGACCTACCTGAACAATATCAAACGGGCTGGCGTCAGTGAAGTAACTTGTCCGCACTTGCCCATGAAAGACAACGCGCCCCTGCAAAGAAGGAAGGATGGAGAGCACACCTAATTCTACTACAAGGCTAGGTGAGGGCGCCAGAGGGACTGAAATCATACGGGGGTGTAGGGAGGATACTTACCCCAGTCGGTCAGTCTTGAACACAGTCCTCCTGTATTTTCAGGCAGAACCTTCCCCGCAGACCACATCAGGGCAACGCTGAGAAGCATACCAGCGAGTAGCCCGGCTGGGTGGCGTCCCTGTGGATACCAGGTGAGCCTAACAAGAATGTAACCATCTCTTACTCAGAGGATCTAATTAGAGGATTTCACTATTAAAATGAAAATTATGTTCACCATATGAACCAAATTGGAAATTTGCAATTGAGTTTTGAAATAGAAAACTTGAGTGATATCTGAGAAATGTGATAGGCCAGAAAAGGGAGACGGACAAAGTGGTGGCATTTTTAACAAGCACTTTATTAAATGTTTAGAAAAAAGGCCTATCTGTCCCAATAA